>NC_141696.1:1104965321-1105454644 GCF_964263255.1 Lissotriton vulgaris | reverse complement strand
TGAAGGGTGTTCGAGTGGGCGGTAGCGCACTCGAAATGCTCAGGAGGAACATTGCATAATTTCGAGCGCAAAACGGGATTAGAGTCCGACTCAAAGGAAAAGGGAGAGAATCTCCATCACTTGGGCAGAGTATGTTTTACGCGCTACAATGAGGTAGAGGCCTGGGTAATGGCTCACCTGTCCGTAGCGCTAATCTGTCTCCTGGCTCTCCTCTGGCTGTCAGCAGTGAAATGAACCGCGAGGTGCCGGCGCTAGATGCTACCGGGAGGCTCGCCCCGCTCTGGCCAATCAGCTGCCGGGTGCCCAGGGAGTCTCAAGAAAGATCTGTTACTTTGTTCTTAAGGGATCGTGATTGCATTGTACGTCTGTGGCCCACGGGAGGCCCGAATAATACAGACTTAGCCCATTGTTTGTCCGAACAGTGTTAAAAGTTTGGTATAGAAACAAGCTATTCACGTGGGGCATTGAGAATTGCTCGATTTGATGTAAGAGTATTAAAAGTTTGGTATAGAAACTAGCTATTCACGTGGGGCATTGAGAATTGCTCGATTTGATGTAAGAGTAATATGAAGTCATGCACAGCGTTGTTTATACAATTGATTGATTAGTGTTTCAAAAACGTCAGAGGTAAATCATCAATTTATATAGTGTACATATCAAATTAAAATGGGTTTGTTCAGTTTGCACCTGAATGTTACACACATATGCCTTATTCCCATGTTAGTTGCCACAGCGTGATACAGTATACATTACAACAAGTATGATATGAGTATTCAGAGAATAGACCTCTATTGCTACATGTCATATGTATTCTGGTCAGTAGTTCAGTCTGGATCTAAAAGGGCCATCTGGGAGAAGGTGGTTTCCAGTTCATTCAGGCCCGTTTTCACAGAGTCAAAGAATTGCATCCATTTGCATTCGCGCACATTTAGAATGGAGTTGAGATTGCCACCCCGTGGTCCCAGTGTAATTTTCTCAATCACCACCCACTTGATTGATTCTGGTGTGTGTGAGTGCTCCTGGAAGTGTTCTACCAGGGGGGCTCCCCCCGTTTTGCACCTGATCCTGCTGCAATGTTGTAGCACACGGTTCTTGATCTTTTGTTTTGTCTGGCCTATATATATCATCCTGCAGGGGCAGAAGATGGCATAGATCACTCCCTCAGTGTTACAGTTCGTAAAAGTTTTCAAAGATACAGACAATCCATTGTGTGTGATAGTTCCAGTTTCCAGACATAAATGACAGGCCTTACAACTTCCGCACTTATGATTTCCCAAGATGGCAGGAAGGTTCCACATTGATTGTATTGTGGGAGTGGTGGGGTTGTCTAGCATCGAACGTACCACAGTGTCTCTGATGCTCTTTGCTTTTTTGAAAGCATGCATTGGTGGGTTGGGCATCTGGATGGTCTCTGATACAATGTTCCAATACTTGTTCACTGTTCTGCGTACCGCATTACTTTTGCAACAGTAGGTAGTCACGCAGATCATCCTGTCATCCAAAGGTTGGCGCGTCTTCGGTGTCAGCAATGATTCTCTGTCGCTGAACCATGCCCTCTTACGTGCCCTCTTCACCAACCTTTTCGGGTATCCTCTTTCAATAAGTCGAAGGATCAGTTCGTCAGATTCACGGAAGTAGTCGTCTTTCCTCGTGCAATTCCTCCTGATCCTGAGGAATTGTCCGAGCGGTAGATTATCCCGGAGAGCCCGGGTGTGGTGACTGGAGTATTGAAGTAAGGTGTTTCTTTCTGTCGGTTTTCTGTATAGAGTGGTAAAAAGGGTTCCCTCACTTTCCTTGATGGTTATATCTAGAAAGTCTATGGATTCATTATTACAGGTGCTTGTGAACTGGATGTCGCTTGATTGTCCATTAAGCCAGTGTGTAAAGGCCTCTAAATCCTCCTTATTGCCTTCCCATATTATCAGTATATCGTCTATGTACCGACGGTACTCCAAGATTTTTTCACGGTATGGGTTATTAGGACAAAGGATCTTGTGTTGTTCATACTCGTTCATGTAGAGTATTGCCAGATCTGGGGCGAAGGCCGCCCCCATAGCTACTCCTTTCATTTGCATGTAAAAGTCATCTTGAAATAGAAAGAAGTTTTTGGTCATAGCAATTTCCAGTAAGTCAGAGATGAATTCAGTTGGCACTTCCGCTGGTTGAGGACGGGATTCCAAAGCCCTTCGTATGGTTATCAAGGCTGGTTCTTGGGGGATGCTCGTGTATAAAGACACAATGTCCATGGTTACCAATAGATGTTTCTGTTTGTCAAAAGGCCGTTGGTCTATCAGGTTTATCACCTGCATTGTGTCTCTCAAATAGGTGTCGGTTGCTTCCGCCAGGGGTTTCAGGAACACATCTATATATTTACAGAGGGGTTCGAGGATGGACCCGCATCCCGATATAATCGGTCTTCCCGGTGGTTGAGTGGGGTTCTTGTGAACTTTAGGCAGAACATAGATTGTTGGTATGCGTGGTTGCTCCACATTGAGGTAGGCATGTTCTTTCTCAGACAAGAAACCGGCTTCTTTTGCTTTAGTTGTTAAAGCGACAATCTGTCGTCTGATCTCGTTGGTGGGGTTGGTTGTCAGGCGTCGATAGCTCACATTGTCTCTCAATTGTGAATATATCTCCTGCTTGTAGTCCTCTGTCCCCATGATGACAATTGCTCCGCCTTTGTCCGCCGGCTTGATGACCAGCGATTTGTTGTTTTTGAGGGTCTCCAGCGCCGCTCTTTCATCCTTGGATATATTGTGTCTTATATAAGGTCTTTCTTTCCACATCTTAAGTACGTCATTCATCACCAGACTTTCGTATGTCAAAATACGGTGGTTGGTCATGGTAGTATACGGTGTGAAGGTGGAAGGCGGCCTTAGTTTGGTGAATGCTCTAGATTGGGAGAATGGTTTATCCAAGAAATAGCCCCGGAGGCGGACCTTACGGAAGAACCTGGTCAGTTCCGTCTTGATGGTAAAAAGGTTTCCTTGGGAGGTTGGTACAAAAGAGAGACCCTTACTCAGGACTGCTGTTTCTGCTGGTGTTAGCGTCTGTTGGGATAGATTCATGATGGGGCTGGGTCTGGTTACCAGCGGTAAGTCTTCCTTCGTGTGTTGATTTCTCCGTGGTTGGCTTGTTGGAATCTCACCTGCTTGCCGGTGTTGTTGTAACCCTGCTGCCTCGAATCGTCCCAGTTCTGATGGCCTTGGCCTCTGTTCGGTCGTCTGTTCCATCCACGGCCTCTCCCTCGGGGAGGTCTCCACGAATCGTTCTCTAAAAAAGGTTGTTGTTGTCTGTTGGAAGGTTCTTGTGCCGGTTCGTACCATTCCTCCTGATTTTGGTAATTGCTTGGTCCAGCCGCCTCGCTGTCACTGCCTCCGCTATACGAGGAGTCTGAGAAATTGGTATATCTTCTTCCTCCTCTCTGTCCACCTCGATACGACCCTCTGCCTCTGTAGAAAAAGCGTCCCTGGGTGTCTTGTTTGAAATAATCCTCAGCTAGGTAAGGATAGGTCTTTTTCTTGTTATAATACTGTATGTCCTTTGCTAATTTTTCCAGCTTTTTATTTTGAGTTTCAACATCAAAGTCTTTCAATGTCTTATTGAGGCGATCAAGTGTGTCTTTCGCACTCGCATATGCTGAATGACTGGCAATTTCCTCTTTCAGTTCTGCAATCTCTTTACTTAACTGTTCCACCTGGCTTTTTGCGGTTTCGACTCCCAAGACCATCCAATGGCGGGAACAGTTATTGGCCACAAAACTGAATCCCTCCTTGAATTTTGGATCATCCACAAAAATTGCCGGCTCGTTGCGAACTTGCAATCCCGTGGGTATAACGTTTGCCCTGAGATATCCAGTGAGCAGGTGGCCGTGTAGTTTGGTGCGGACTAATTTCTTCTCGAGACGTTCAAGTTTATTGATTTTCTCATTGAGTGAGAAATCAACTGTGGTGGTGTTGGTTGAGAGAAAGGCTGAACCTGTGTCTTCCCCGATTAATTCTCTAATATGATCCTCAGTGTAAGAGAGGGTTTCAGATTGAAACATGATAGAGCCCTCAATTAGAGATGGTGCATAAATGTCAGGAATTTGAGAAATGAACCCTCGCAAGACAGCTCTTGCACAAAGAGTGGTGAGTTACAACGGGGTGGACCCTGAGAACTCCTTGACCTAGGTCAATTAAAGTAGGTACATATATGAAGGGTCGGAGTCTGATATCAACAACATAGGAAAGAAATCCCAAAGTAGTACTTATTTTCTCAGTAAAAAAATACTTTCATGTTTTTCTTTTTTAACAAAGGCATCAATATAGCTCAACAGACCGAAAAGAGATTCAGTACATCCGGTGCATGTTTATTCAGCACATTTTGTATATATAAACTGCATGAATTTCAACCAAAAGGGTAGGTGATATTGCAATTAATGCATTGGCAATATAAATTTAGAATCAACACATTTCTAAGTTCTTAAATATACTCAAAAACATGTCAACGCGCTCAAGGTGCATAGAGGAAAAGGGTTAATTAGAAGGGATGGGTAAGTGGGGGTAAAGGTGGGGACCGGGTAAAGGTGGTGTGACTGAGTAAGAATCACAGTGAAGAATGAGAAGCCTTTACAGCCTAAATCGGTCAGAAGGTTCCAACAAACATTCTCAAACATAGGTTACGTAATCGTTCATTATTTTATCCTATGTTCGGAGACATGAGGAGTAATGCTAGTCGACGTTTCGACCCCTGAAAGGTGTGGGTGATTCAGAACCTCAGGGTGGGGTCTTCATCAGGACGTTGGGATAGAACAGGAGCGCCTATAAATAATGCAGAAGCCATGAATGTATATTGTACTCATATATATTAATTAGAGCACTCGAAAGTGGACAGAAGATTTACCTACTTCGCATGCGGCCCGTTTGGGCCTGCAGCCTGGGGACCTTCAAAGGTTCCTTAGTGATGCGTGAAATCTGAAATTAAGTGAAGGTGGTGTCAGTGAGAAAGTAGTTGATCCACCTAGGATGAAGCGGACTTGCGCTATATCCACACAGAGAAAGGATAGTAGGGGAAGAAACTTACTGGTAGCCTGTCTCAACGTTATTCATACTTGTGGGGTTCCGTCGTTCACTGGACCGGCCGGTCCGTGGTGGAACACCTTGTGTCTCTGGAAATAGAGTAACAAACTCAATTGTGGTGGTTAATCTGTAGTTGCGCGCCTAAAATGTCACAGGGTGCATCGAAAGTGCATTATATTAAAAACAGGGGCCACCTGTCTGCGTATAGGTCTGTGTTAACATGCCCAAGGTTGTAAGTGAAGGGTGTTCGAGTGGGCGGTAGCGCACTCGAAATGCTCAGGAGGAACATTGCATAATTTCGAGCGCAAAACGGGATTAGAGTCCGACTCAAAGGAAAAGGGAGAGAATCTCCATCACTTGGGCAGAGTATGTTTTACGCGCTACAATGAGGTAGAGGCCTGGGTAATGGCTCACCTGTCCGTAGCGCTAATCTGTCTCCTGGCTCTCCTCTGGCTGTCAGCAGTGAAATGAACCGCGAGGTGCCGGCGCTAGATGCTACCGGGAGGCTCGCCCCGCTCTGGCCAATCAGCTGCCGGGTGCCCAGGGAGTCTCAAGAAAGATCTGTTACTTTGTTCTTAAGGGATCGTGATTGCATTGTACGTCTGTGGCCCACGGGAGGCCCGAATAATACAGACTTAGCCCATTGTTTGTCCGAACAGTGTTAAAAGTTTGGTATAGAAACAAGCTATTCACGTGGGGCATTGAGAATTGCTCGATTTGATGTAAGAGTATTAAAAGTTTGGTATAGAAACTAGCTATTCACGTGGGGCATTGAGAATTGCTCGATTTGATGTAAGAGTAATATGAAGTCATGCACAGCGTTGTTTATACAATTGATTGATTAGTGTTTCAAAAACGTCAGAGGTAAATCATCAATTTATATAGTGTACATATCAAATTAAAATGGGTTTGTTCAGTTTGCACCTGAATGTTACACACATATGCCTTATTCCCATGTTAGTTGCCACAGCGTGATACAGTATACATTACAACAAGTATGATATGAGTATTCAGAGAATAGACCTCTATTGCTACATGTCATATGTATTCTGGTCAGTAGTTCAGTCTGGATCTATGTTGTTGATATCAGACTCCGACCCTTCATATATGTACCTACTTTAATTGACCTAGGTCAAGGAGTTCTCAGGGTCCACCCCGTTGTAACTCACCACTCTTTGTGCAAGAGCTGTCTTGCGAGGGTTCATTTCTCAAATTCCTGACATTTATGCACCATCTCTAATTGAGGGCTCTATCATGTTTCAATCTGAAACCCTCTCTTACACTGAGGATCATATTAGAGAATTAATCGGGGAAGACACAGGTTCAGCCTTTCTCTCAACCAACACCACCACAGTTGATTTCTCACTCAATGAGAAAATCAATAAACTTGAACGTCTCGAGAAGAAATTAGTCCGCACCAAACTACACGGCCACCTGCTCACTGGATATCTCAGGGCAAACGTTATACCCACGGGATTGCAAGTTCGCAACGAGCCGGCAATTTTTGTGGATGATCCAAAATTCAAGGAGGGATTCAGTTTTGTGGCCAATAACTGTTCCCGCCATTGGATGGTCTTGGGAGTCGAAACCGCAAAAAGCCAGGTGGAACAGTTAAGTAAAGAGATTGCAGAACTGAAAGAGGAAATTGCCAGTCATTCAGCATATGCGAGTGCGAAAGACACACTTGATCGCCTCAATAAGACATTGAAAGACTTTGATGTTGAAACTCAAAATAAAAAGCTGGAAAAATTAGCAAAGGACATACAGTATTATAACAAGAAAAAGACCTATCCTTACCTAGCTGAGGATTATTTCAAACAAGACACCCAGGGACGCTTTTTCTACAGAGGCAGAGGGTCGTATCGAGGTGGACAGAGAGGAGGAAGAAGATATACCAATTTCTCAGACTCCTCGTATAGCGGAGGCAGTGACAGCGAGGCGGCTGGACCAAGCAATTACCAAAATCAGGAGGAATGGTACGAACCGGCACAAGAACCTTCCAACAGACAACAACAACCTTTTTTAGAGAACGATTCGTGGAGACCTCCCCGAGGGAGAGGCCGTGGATGGAACAGACGACCGAACAGAGGCCAAGGCCATCAGAACTGGGACGATTCGAGGCAGCAGGGTTACAACAACACCGGCAAGCAGGTGAGATTCCAACAAGCCAACCACGGAGAAATCAACACACGAAGGAAGACTTACCGCTGGTAACCAGACCCAGCCCCATCATGAATCTATCCCAACAGACGCTAACACCAGCAGAAACAGCAGTCCTGAGTAAGGGTCTCTCTTTTGTACCAACCTCCCAAGGAAACCTTTTTACCATCAAGACGGAACTGACCAGGTTCTTCCGTAAGGTCCGCCTCCGGGGCTATTTCTTGGATAAACCATTCTCCCAATCTAGAGCATTCACCAAACTAAGGCCGCCTTCCACCTTCACACCGTATACTACCATGACCAACCACCGTATTTTGACATACGAAAGTCTGGTGATGAATGACGTACTTAAGATGTGGAAAGAAAGACCTTATATAAGACACAATATATCCAAGGATGAAAGAGCGGCGCTGGAGACCCTCAAAAACAACAAATCGCTGGTCATCAAGCCGGCGGACAAAGGCGGAGCAATTGTCATCATGGGGACAGAGGACTACAAGCAGGAGATATATTCACAATTGAGAGACAATGTGAGCTATCGACGCCTGACAACCAACCCCACCAACGAGATCAGACGACAGATTGTCGCTTTAACAACTAAAGCAAAAGAAGCCGGTTTCTTGTCTGAGAAAGAACATGCCTACCTCAATGTGGAGCAACCACGCATACCAACAATCTATGTTCTGCCTAAAGTTCACAAGAACCCCACTCAACCACCGGGAAGACCGATTATATCGGGATGCGGGTCCATCCTCGAACCCCTCTGTAAATATATAGATGTGTTCCTGAAACCCCTGGCGGAAGCAACCGACACCTATTTGAGAGACACAATGCAGGTGATAAACCTGATAGACCAACGGCCTTTTGACAAACAGAAACATCTATTGGTAACCATGGACATCGTGTCTTTATACACGAGCATCCCCCAAGAACCAGCCTTGATAACCATACGAAGGGCTTTGGAATCCCGTCCTCAACCAGCGGAAGTGCCAACTGAATTCATCTCTGACTTACTGGAAATTGCTATGACCAAAAACTTCTTTCTATTTCAAGATGACTTTTACATGCAAATGAAAGGAGTAGCTATGGGGGCGGCCTTCGCCCCAGATCTGGCAATACTCTACATGAACGAGTATGAACAACACAAGATCCTTTGTCCTAATAACCCATACCGTGAAAAAATCTTGGAGTACCGTCGGTACATAGACGATATACTGATAATATGGGAAGGCAATAAGGAGGATTTAGAGGCCTTTACACACTGGCTTAATGGACAATCAAGCGACATCCAGTTCACAAGCACCTGTAATAATGAATCCATAGACTTTCTAGATATAACCATCAAGGAAAGTGAGGGAACCCTTTTTACCACTCTATACAGAAAACCGACAGAAAGAAACACCTTACTTCAATACTCCAGTCACCACACCCGGGCTCTCCGGGATAATCTACCGCTCGGACAATTCCTCAGGATCAGGAGGAATTGCACGAGGAAAGACGACTACTTCCGTGAATCTGACGAACTGATCCTTCGACTTATTGAAAGAGGATACCCGAAAAGGTTGGTGAAGAGGGCACGTAAGAGGGCATGGTTCAGCGACAGAGAATCATTGCTGACACCGAAGACGCGCCAACCTTTGGATGACAGGATGATCTGCGTGACTACCTACTGTTGCAAAAGTAATGCGGTACGCAGAACAGTGAACAAGTATTGGAACATTGTATCAGAGACCATCCAGATGCCCAACCCACCAATGCATGCTTTCAAAAAAGCAAAGAGCATCAGAGACACTGTGGTACGTTCGATGCTAGACAACCCCACCACTCCCACAATACAATCAATGTGGAACCTTCCTGCCATCTTGGGAAATCATAAGTGCGGAAGTTGTAAGGCCTGTCATTTATGTCTGGAAACTGGAACTATCACACACAATGGATTGTCTGTATCTTTGAAAACTTTTACGAACTGTAACACTGAGGGAGTGATCTATGCCATCTTCTGCCCCTGCAGGATGATATATATAGGCCAGACAAAACAAAAGATCAAGAACCGTGTGCTACAACATTGCAGCAGGATCAGGTGCAAAACGGGGGGAGCCCCCCTGGTAGAACACTTCCAGGAGCACTCACACACACCAGAATCAATCAAGTGGGTGGTGATTGAGAAAATTACACTGGGACCACGGGGTGGCAATCTCAACTCCATTCTAAATGTGCGCGAATGCAAATGGATGCAATTCTTTGACTCTGTGAAAACGGGCCTGAATGAACTGGAAACCACCTTCTCCCAGATGGCCCTTTTAGATCCAGACTGAACTACTGACCAGAATACATATGACATGTAGCAATAGAGGTCTATTCTCTGAATACTCATATCATACTTGTTGTAATGTATACTGTATCACGCTGTGGCAACTAACATGGGAATAAGGCATATGTGTGTAACATTCAGGTGCAAACTGAACAAACCCATTTTAATTTGATATGTACACTATATAAATTGATGATTTACCTCTGACGTTTTTGAAACACTAATCAATCAATTGTATAAACAACGCTGTGCATGACTTCATATTACTCTTACATCAAATCGAGCAATTCTCAATGCCCCACGTGAATAGCTAGTTTCTATACCAAACTTTTAATACTCTTACATCAAATCGAGCAATTCTCAATGCCCCACGTGAATAGCTTGTTTCTATACCAAACTTTTAACACTGTTCGGACAAACAATGGGCTAAGTCTGTATTATTCGGGCCTCCCGTGGGCCACAGACGTACAATGCAATCACGATCCCTTAAGAACAAAGTAACAGATCTTTCTTGAGACTCCCTGGGCACCCGGCAGCTGATTGGCCAGAGCGGGGCGAGCCTCCCGGTAGCATCTAGCGCCGGCACCTCGCGGTTCATTTCACTGCTGACAGCCAGAGGAGAGCCAGGAGACAGATTAGCGCTACGGACAGGTGAGCCATTACCCAGGCCTCTACCTCATTGTAGCGCGTAAAACATACTCTGCCCAAGTGATGGAGATTCTCTCCCTTTTCCTTTGAGTCGGACTCTAATCCCGTTTTGCGCTCGAAATTATGCAATGTTCCTCCTGAGCATTTCGAGTGCGCTACCGCCCACTCGAACACCCTTCACTTACAACCTTGGGCATGTTAACACAGACCTATACGCAGACAGGTGGCCCCTGTTTTTAATATAATGCACTTTCGATGCACCCTGTGACATTTTAGGCGCGCAACTACAGATTAACCACCACAATTGAGTTTGTTACTCTATTTCCAGAGACACAAGGTGTTCCACCACGGACCGGCCGGTCCAGTGAACGACGGAACCCCACAAGTATGAATAACGTTGAGACAGGCTACCAGTAAGTTTCTTCCCCTACTATCCTTTCTCTGTGTGGATATAGCGCAAGTCCGCTTCATCCTAGGTGGATCAACTACTTTCTCACTGACACCACCTTCACTTAATTTCAGATTTCACGCATCACTAAGGAACCTTTGAAGGTCCCCAGGCTGCAGGCCCAAACGGGCCGCATGCGAAGTAGGTAAATCTTCTGTCCACTTTCGAGTGCTCTAATTAATATATATGAGTACAATATACATTCATGGCTTCTGCATTATTTATAGGCGCTCCTGTTCTATCCCAACGTCCTGATGAAGACCCCACCCTGAGGTTCTGAATCACCCACACCTTTCAGGGGTCGAAACGTCGACTAGCATTACTCCTCATGTCTCCGAACATAGGATAAAATAATGAACGATTACGTAACCTATGTTTGAGAATGTTTGTTGGAACCTTCTGACCGATTTAGGCTGTAAAGGCTTCTCATTCTTCACTGTGATTCTTACTCAGTCACACCACCTTTACCCGGTCCCCACCTTTACCCCCACTTACCCATCCCTTCTAATTAACCCTTTTCCTCTATGCACCTTGAGCGCGTTGACATGTTTTTGAGTATATTTAAGAACTTAGAAATGTGTTGATTCTAAATTTATATTGCCAATGCATTAATTGCAATATCACCTACCCTTTTGGTTGAAATTCATGCAGTTTATATATACAAAATGTGCTGAATAAACATGCACCGGATGTACTGAATCTCTTTTCGGTCTGTTGAGCTATATTGATGCCTTTGTTAAAAAAGAAAAACATGAAAGTATTTTTTTACTGAGAAAATAAGTACTACTTTGGGATTTCTTTCCTATGTTGTTGATATCAGACTCCGACCCTTCATATATGTACCTACTTTAATTGACCTAGGTCAAGGAGTTCTCAGGGTCCACCCCGTTGTAACTCACCACTCTTTGTGCAAGAGCTGTCTTGCGAGGGTTCATTTCTCAAATTCCTGACATTTATGCACCATCTCTAATTGAGGGCTCTATCATGTTTCAATCTGAAACCCTCTCTTACACTGAGGATCATATTAGAGAATTAATCGGGGAAGACACAGGTTCAGCCTTTCTCTCAACCAACACCACCACAGTTGATTTCTCACTCAATGAGAAAATCAATAAACTTGAACGTCTCGAGAAGAAATTAGTCCGCACCAAACTACACGGCCACCTGCTCACTGGATATCTCAGGGCAAACGTTATACCCACGGGATTGCAAGTTCGCAACGAGCCGGCAATTTTTGTGGATGATCCAAAATTCAAGGAGGGATTCAGTTTTGTGGCCAATAACTGTTCCCGCCATTGGATGGTCTTGGGAGTCGAAACCGCAAAAAGCCAGGTGGAACAGTTAAGTAAAGAGATTGCAGAACTGAAAGAGGAAATTGCCAGTCATTCAGCATATGCGAGTGCGAAAGACACACTTGATCGCCTCAATAAGACATTGAAAGACTTTGATGTTGAAACTCAAAATAAAAAGCTGGAAAAATTAGCAAAGGACATACAGTATTATAACAAGAAAAAGACCTATCCTTACCTAGCTGAGGATTATTTCAAACAAGACACCCAGGGACGCTTTTTCTACAGAGGCAGAGGGTCGTATCGAGGTGGACAGAGAGGAGGAAGAAGATATACCAATTTCTCAGACTCCTCGTATAGCGGAGGCAGTGACAGCGAGGCGGCTGGACCAAGCAATTACCAAAATCAGGAGGAATGGTACGAACCGGCACAAGAACCTTCCAACAGACAACAACAACCTTTTTTAGAGAACGATTCGTGGAGACCTCCCCGAGGGAGAGGCCGTGGATGGAACAGACGACCGAACAGAGGCCAAGGCCATCAGAACTGGGACGATTCGAGGCAGCAGGGTTACAACAACACCGGCAAGCAGGTGAGATTCCAACAAGCCAACCACGGAGAAATCAACACACGAAGGAAGACTTACCGCTGGTAACCAGACCCAGCCCCATCATGAATCTATCCCAACAGACGCTAACACCAGCAGAAACAGCAGTCCTGAGTAAGGGTCTCTCTTTTGTACCAACCTCCCAAGGAAACCTTTTTACCATCAAGACGGAACTGACCAGGTTCTTCCGTAAGGTCCGCCTCCGGGGCTATTTCTTGGATAAACCATTCTCCCAATCTAGAGCATTCACCAAACTAAGGCCGCCTTCCACCTTCACACCGTATACTACCATGACCAACCACCGTATTTTGACATACGAAAGTCTGGTGATGAATGACGTACTTAAGATGTGGAAAGAAAGACCTTATATAAGACACAATATATCCAAGGATGAAAGAGCGGCGCTGGAGACCCTCAAAAACAACAAATCGCTGGTCATCAAGCCGGCGGACAAAGGCGGAGCAATTGTCATCATGGGGACAGAGGACTACAAGCAGGAGATATATTCACAATTGAGAGACAATGTGAGCTATCGACGCCTGACAACCAACCCCACCAACGAGATCAGACGACAGATTGTCGCTTTAACAACTAAAGCAAAAGAAGCCGGTTTCTTGTCTGAGAAAGAACATGCCTACCTCAATGTGGAGCAACCACGCATACCAACAATCTATGTTCTGCCTAAAGTTCACAAGAACCCCACTCAACCACCGGGAAGACCGATTATATCGGGATGCGGGTCCATCCTCGAACCCCTCTGTAAATATATAGATGTGTTCCTGAAACCCCTGGCGGAAGCAACCGACACCTATTTGAGAGACACAATGCAGGTGATAAACCTGATAGACCAACGGCCTTTTGACAAACAGAAACATCTATTGGTAACCATGGACATCGTGTCTTTATACACGAGCATCCCCCAAGAACCAGCCTTGATAACCATACGAAGGGCTTTGGAATCCCGTCCTCAACCAGCGGAAGTGCCAACTGAATTCATCTCTGACTTACTGGAAATTGCTATGACCAAAAACTTCTTTCTATTTCAAGATGACTTTTACATGCAAATGAAAGGAGTAGCTATGGGGGCGGCCTTCGCCCCAGATCTGGCAATACTCTACATGAACGAGTATGAACAACACAAGATCCTTTGTCCTAATAACCCATACCGTGAAAAAATCTTGGAGTACCGTCGGTACATAGACGATATACTGATAATATGGGAAGGCAATAAGGAGGATTTAGAGGCCTTTACACACTGGCTTAATGGACAATCAAGCGACATCCAGTTCACAAGCACCTGTAATAATGAATCCATAGACTTTCTAGATATAACCATCAAGGAAAGTGAGGGAACCCTTTTTACCACTCTATACAGAAAACCGACAGAAAGAAACACCTTACTTCAATACTCCAGTCACCACACCCGGGCTCTCCGGGATAATCTACCGCTCGGACAATTCCTCAGGATCAGGAGGAATTGCACGAGGAAAGACGACTACTTCCGTGAATCTGACGAACTGATCCTTCGACTTATTGAAAGAGGATACCCGAAAAGGTTGGTGAAGAGGGCACGTAAGAGGGCATGGTTCAGCGACAGAGAATCATTGCTGACACCGAAGACGCGCCAACCTTTGGATGACAGGATGATCTGCGTGACTACCTACTGTTGCAAAAGTAATGCGGTACGCAGAACAGTGAACAAGTATTGGAACATTGTATCAGAGACCATCCAGATGCCCAACCCACCAATGCATGCTTTCAAAAAAGCAAAGAGCATCAGAGACACTGTGGTACGTTCGATGCTAGACAACCCCACCACTCCCACAATACAATCAATGTGGAACCTTCCTGCCATCTTGGGAAATCATAAGTGCGGAAGTTGTAAGGCCTGTCATTTATGTCTGGAAACTGGAACTATCACACACAATGGATTGTCTGTATCTTTGAAAACTTTTACGAACTGTAACACTGAGGGAGTGATCTATGCCATCTTCTGCCCCTGCAGGATGATATATATAGGCCAGACAAAACAAAAGATCAAGAACCGTGTGCTACAACATTGCAGCAGGATCAGGTGCAAAACGGGGGGAGCCCCCCTGGTAGAACACTTCCAGGAGCACTCACACACACCAGAATCAATCAAGTGGGTGGTGATTGAGAAAATTACACTGGGACCACGGGGTGGCAATCTCAACTCCATTCTAAATGTGCGCGAATGCAAATGGATGCAATTCTTTGACTCTGTGAAAACGGGCCTGAATGAACTGGAAACCACCTTCTCCCAGATGGCCCTTTTAGATCCAGACTGAACTACTGACCAGAATACATATGACATGTAGCAATAGAGGTCTATTCTCTGAATACTCATATCATACTTGTTGTAATGTATACTGTATCACGCTGTGGCAACTAACATGGGAATAAGGCATATGTGTGTAACATTCAGGTGCAAACTGAACAAACCCATTTTAATTTGATATGTACACTATATAAATTGATGATTTACCTCTGACGTTTTTGAAACACTAATCAATCAATTGTATAAACAACGCTGTGCATGACTTCATATTACTCTTACATCAAATCGAGCAATTCTCAATGCCCCACGTGAATAGCTAGTTTCTATACCAAACTTTTAATACTCTTACATCAAATCGAGCAATTCTCAATGCCCCACGTGAATAGCTTGTTTCTATACCAAACTTTTAACACTGTTCGGACAAACAATGGGCTAAGTCTGTATTATTCGGGCCTCCCGTGGGCCACAGACGTACAATGCAATCACGATCCCTTAAGAACAAAGTAACAGATCTTTCTTGAGACTCCCTGGGCACCCGGCAGCTGATTGGCCAGAGCGGGGCGAGCCTCCCGGTAGCATCTAGCGCCGGCACCTCGCGGTTCATTTCACTGCTGACAGCCAGAGGAGAGCCAGGAGACAGATTAGCGCTACGGACAGGTGAGCCATTACCCAGGCCTCTACCTCATTGTAGCGCGTAAAACATACTCTGCCCAAGTGATGGAGATTCTCTCCCTTTTCCTTTGAGTCGGACTCTAATCCCGTTTTGCGCTCGAAATTATGCAATGTTCCTCCTGAGCATTTCGAGTGCGCTACCGCCCACTCGAACACCCTTCACTTACAACCTTGGGCATGTTAACACAGACCTATACGCAGACAGGTGGCCCCTGTTTTTAATATAATGCACTTTCGATGCACCCTGTGACATTTTAGGCGCGCAACTACAGATTAACCACCACAATTGAGTTTGTTACTCTATTTCCAGAGACACAAGGTGTTCCACCACGGACCGGCCGGTCCAGTGAACGACGGAACCCCACAAGTATGAATAACGTTGAGACAGGCTACCAGTAAGTTTCTTCCCCTACTATCCTTTCTCTGTGTGGATATAGCGCAAGTCCGCTTCATCCTAGGTGGATCAACTACTTTCTCACTGACACCACCTTCACTTAATTTCAGATTTCACGCATCACTAAGAAACCTTTGAAGGTCCCCAGGCTGCAGGCCCAAACGGGCCGCATGCGAAGTAGGTAAATCTTCTGTCCACTTTCGAGTGCTCTAATTAATATATATGAGTACAATATACATTCATGGCTTCTGCATTATTTATAGGCGCTCCTGTTCTATCCCAACGTCCTGATGAAGACCCCACCCTGAGGTTCTGAATCACCCACACCTTTCAGGGGTCGAAACGTCGACTAGCATTACTCCTCATGTCTCCGAACATAGGATAAAATAATGAACGATTACGTAACCTATGTTTGAGAATGTTTGTTGGAACCTTCTGACCGATTTAGGCTGTAAAGGCTTCTCATTCTTCACTGTGATTCTTACTCAGTCACACCACCTTTACCCGGTCCCCACCTTTACCCCCACTTACCCATCCCTTCTAATTAACCCTTTTCCTCTATGCACCTTGAGCGCGTTGACATGTTTTTGAGTATATTTAAGAACTTAGAAATGTGTTGATTCTAAATTTATATTGCCAATGCATTAATTGCAATATCACCTACCCTTTTGGTTGAAATTCATGCAGTTTATATATACAAAATGTGCTGAATAAACATGCACCGGATGTACTGAATCTCTTTTCGGTCTGTTGAGCTATATTGATGCCTTTGTTAAAAAAGAAAAACATGAAAGTATTTTTTTACTGAGAAAATAAGTACTACTTTGGGATTTCTTTCCTATGTTGTTGATATCAGACTCCGACCCTTCATATATGTACCTACTTTAATTGACCTAGGTCAAGGAGTTCTCAGGGTCCACCCCGTTGTAACTCACCGCCGTTTTAAAGTTCTGCATCTTAAAGATTTGACAAGCAGAGTTTCTGCCCTTCCCCAAAGCCTGAAGCACATCATGCTTGTTTTATGTTAAATTTGGACAGGTGCCAATACCTAAATTACCAGAGCGATTAAATACTTGGTTGTTGTTTGGCCTGTACCCAATCATCTTTATGGCCCACCCATGCTTCTTTACGGCCCTCTATGTTTGAGCAGGGCCTGCTTGACAGCCTGGAGTGGGAGGTCGCAAAATGTCCAAACCCATCAGCTGTCTTCAGAACAACAGCGTGCCTTTGGTTCAGGGCCAGCTTTAGGGTGGAGGGGCTGGTGGGGGCGCACTGGCCACTGACCTGGAGGGGCGGCGCTGTGTTTAGCAATAATTTAGGATGTAAAAAACCTGCTGGGGAGCTGCTTGTGCGTCCAACTCTCAGGCAGCAATAAAATGTGAAGATAACTCTTCGTGAATGTTTTTGCTAAAAGAGAGATTGAAGGTTTGCCTAATGGCGGTTTTGATTCGCCATAAAGTAGCGCAAAAGATTAATATGCCTGCTGTGGAACAGATCTGCATTTTATGTGGATAGCTGAGTGGATTAGGAAAGCAACCTCTTTAAAGCAATAGAAATGTATGTGAGAGAAGGGGTTTGGAGAGATGAGAGGCACGTTTACATGGTGTAAGTGAGGGAATACGAATATGTAATGGGAGTTGGGGGCAACAAAA
Source organism: Lissotriton vulgaris (assembly GCF_964263255.1). NCBI lineage: Eukaryota > Metazoa > Chordata > Amphibia > Caudata > Salamandridae > Lissotriton > Lissotriton vulgaris. The sequence goes on along the minus strand of NC_141696.1, from coordinate 1,105,437,104 downwards.
AGATTGTCGCACCAGGCGCCCCCATCGCTAATGCCGGCCCTGCCTGGGTATGACTGGAATCATAGGAATGACACAAGAGGTTTATTCGTCATCACGCTGTGGAAACAGACTCTGGAGCGCTGCAAACATTTAAGTCCAAATACATGAAAATGGAAGGAGACTGTGATGGCTTGCCGGTTCTCTAAAGCCCGTGATTAATATTTTCTTTTGCAGATTACCCCACTGAAAAAACTTGTTTTAAATCCGGGTTTGCAGCAGTAGGCAGATGAAATCAAATCTTGCCCTTCAGAGCGTGCTTTGGAATGCAGGCGGCACGTGCATTGCTCAATAGATGGACTCTGCAATAGACAGACTCGCGCAAGCACTGTTTGCGGCTGTCATGCTCCTCGTGACCACTGCTGCTGAGGATTATGTACAAGCTGACTGTTTGCGCTCACAGGCTCTTTGTAATAAATTAAACATAAAAGATGCTCACATCTTGCCAGGTAATCCTCAGAATTGAAAGTAGCAAAAACATGTTAAATTCCTGCTCCACACGTTCCTATTCTGTTTAGTTAAAAGAAATAAAATGTAATGCAAATATGCTGTATGAAGAAACGCGAGGCGGTGGACGGCTCTAAGTATTTCTTTTTTTACACGGAACCAAATTACAGCAGCATTTTGCACATTCGGCATTTTGTAGTGTTTTTCGTTTATCCAGGTTTTCACTCTTCGCCAATATGATGATGTTACCAATAAGCACTCGTGTCCACTCCCAAAACTTCTACGGAAACTTAGTTTACTTTCCCAGGAGGGGGCCAACTCATACAGCTGAGATGCCCCAGCTGCAGTGGGAGGCAAGGGGTCTCCTCTGCCAAAACCGGCGTGTCTGTTTCTTTACTTTCGGTTTTAGCAGTAGAGACCCCCCCCTCCCTCACACTGTAGCTCGAGCATGTCAGCGAAGAATTAACCCCCTCCTGGGAGAGTTATCAAGACAAAAGAACAGGTCGATTTCCCCTCCCTCCCCCCTCCAACCATAACGGCTCTAAGAAGGCTTGCGACGGATGGAAGCAGGAATCAAAGATAAGATTGGTGTGGAGTGCGCGCCCCCCCTTGGATGGTGTCGCGCCCCCCCAGGGGGGCGCGCCCCACAGATTGAAGAACTCTGTTCTAGGGGCAGGGACCCCGGCCTCTCCTTCCTCTGTCGCACCGGATCGGTGGCAGCCTCCCAGAAGCGTCCCCCCTCCTACAGCCCCTAGTATAGTTTTAAACTAGTTTTACATTTTCATATTCCCTCGTCCGGAGTTGGAGGTCGGAGCTTCATCGGGTTGACGATTCAACCCAGCCAAGCGCGTGGTGGGAGGCGACGAGGAGGAGAGGCGCGTGGGAGGCGACGAGGAAGAGAGGCACGTCAGGTTGCAGCCGTCCATCTCGCCAGGTAAGGAGTCGGGTGCCGGGGGGCCTGTGTGCAGCCGCGGATTGCGAGAGGGGTATCCGGGGCGGGCGATGGTATGGAGTCTGCTCCTGTGGTCTGCGGCTGCCGGCAGGGCTCCTGGGCCTACGGGCTCCTTCCTGGTCGACGTGGGCTGGCTGAGGGGGGTGGGGAGTGTCCCCCATCGCATCCCCAGGACGGTCTTGTGGCCCCGCCTGGCCAGATAGGCGGACAGGGAGGATTGTTTTCTTTCTAAGCAAGCTCCATTCTGTGGATCGGGGACCGGGCTGAGGGGGGCGGGGAGTGTCCCCCATCGCATCCCCAGGACGGTCTTGTGGCCCCGCAAGAGTAATTCATTCACTCGCTCAGTATTATCTTGTCACCAAAAGAAGCTTCACATGTGAAAAAATGGGTCTGAGTTTGTCTATGCCACACACTTCATTTTAAATAATGCTAATTCTTGAGTGATTAAGAGACATGCAAGTGCAACAATGGTGTAAATCGAAATTGTCTAAATGCCGTTCACATGAATAGAGGGGATATAAAAAAGGGAGAATATGCTGGCAAACGAGGGCAGGCAGGCTCAAACTATGGTATGTTCCGCGTTTCCCGGCTTGAACGAGGCCGCTTCGTTGATGTCCGGACATCCGGGGGCCTTGGTGCAAGGAGGGGAGCCCAGGGTTCGAGCCTTGGGATTGTGTTCGTATCTTGCGGTTCCTCGGACTTTGGGTGCGTTTGAGTCTCTGCCAGCAATCACACTGCAGGAATCAAGTAGTTATCAGTCTGGTGAGAGCGCTTTGAAGTAGCTGCTAAGCTGCACAGCGCTTTATAAAAGTACTATAGGAAAAATAATTGCATACATGGTGGAGATTTAGCAGGGAGCAGAGGCCAAATACCCGAAATTGACTTGGAGACCTGAAAAGGAATGTGCTATCATTGAGGGGTGGCCCCCTTAGTTTTCACAGATGCATCACTCTTTCACACAGGGTGAACCTATCCATAAAATAACTGGCTTACCAGTGGGATCTCCACCGCTCACCCTCAGGCTCACCTGCATTTTAATTTCAGTGCCGCCCTCAGCCTTTTACAGGTTATATTTGGCGCCGCTGCACAGGGAGGGGAAAGGGAACTCATCATTCCAGGCCTGAAAATACTGCCTCATGCATTAGGAGGACAAAGGCGGCAGCAGCAGGGCCTGTAATTATGGCTAAGACACACGAAGGGCTCAGTGCTGAGCCAGGGTGCATCAGGTGCGCGTGCTACTGTGCTCACGCGCAGACGCAGGGTGGCACCCCAAGTCTGTTGTGACACACCAGGGGCTGCAGGGACGCTCCTTCCATGGTACCTTTCGGGTAATTCTAAAATAGTAATGTCTGTCTTTAGGCCCAGCCCACTAAAGCGATGTGCCTGGCTGGTGCCCAGGAGGCGGGTCCACCTGTGCAGTGTGAGGCTGTACCACTCTCCTCTCTACGAGTAAATAGAAAGGAATGCACATTTCCTTCTCAAATGCCAACTTTGTTTTTGCAAATGGTACCTAATAACTGAAATATGATCCTGAAGAAGTTTAAGTGTATAAAATAAACACCCTGTGTCCTCTGAAAACCACCATCACACTTTCCACTGCTCTGCACCTATGTTCTGGGATAGTTTCAGCCGAGAGGCCTAGGGTTGAATGGGCACAAAGTCATTACTCTAACAGCGTGGTTGCAGCTGCCGTCAAGTACAAACGTTCATTGCTGTTGAACATATTTCAAGTCTTTGTAGTTTTTGGCTAGTGCAGCATCCGTAATTGTCAAAAACAATCTAGGGAAATTACACGTAGTTCTCAAAGTCTCCACGGCCCAGTCAGTTGCGATAAAAAATGTAGGCAATGTATGTACTTGCGTACAAAACTCTCATGAATGACCCAAGTAGACCCGCAGGTTTCAGAGTTCTTGCGAGAGAATGCTCATAAAAGACTCCAATTTACGGTTAGGAAACGTGCACAATTTCAAATCCACTTGAGGTTAGTTTCATTTCAAAATATGTTCCCTAACATGTCCGGGCTCACGTCCCTCTCATCCGCCCACCCCGTGTTAAGTGGGGTGATTTGTTCGCCTTCTCACAAATTTAGTGCGCATAAGTGTGAACATTGCTCCTCATTTATTTTTTTAAATCCCAAAAAGGTTAAAGCTGGATGGTTTTACACCCCGTTTGTTTGGGATTTCATTGTCACTTCCCAGACACTGACCCTGGGTTGCCCACGTGTGAAACGTGCTTCATAAATGTCAGGAAGCCCAACATTACACATTCTTAATTCACGAATTTACTACAGTTTTTTGCAAACAATCTGTACCTTTTGAAGACACTCCTGCTAACAGGAGTATGTCAGTCGTAGGCATGTAGATATTCTTTGTGCCTGTTCACCTGGTGCATAGTTGGACATTTAAACACGCCTCTGACAGTAACAGGAGAAAAAGACATGATTGTATGGCGTCATCATTTATTGCGTTACTTTTCTTTAGTTGGGCAACCGAAATGTTTTCATCCAGGGGTGAATGCTAAAATGTCCATTATTGACAATCATTCTAAACTATGCTTCGTGAACGATTTCCTCGGAGGAGTGGCTCTTGGAGGCGTAGGTGTTACAAGGCAAAGAGTGACGAGTTTGGTCTCTTCGAAATTGTGCTTTTAGCAATTTTTAATGGACCCAGGCTGAATTACTGTGACCTTTGTGTCTGCATTTATGAGAATTTCGGTAATCAAACCTGGATGTAATTAAGGGCCATTGTTTGTTCACATCTTGCTCCCGATGGCTGGGTTTGGTTGGTAAGTGCATTTGGTTTGCAGATCCACAATAAGACCAGAGAGGAACTTAAGGGGAACAGACTGTCGTGAGGGGGCAAGTCGTTACTGGTTGTCAGAGGGTATTTATTAGTGAACAAAGGGATCAGTAGGGGCAGAACGTGCAAGAGTTGAAGTTGAAGCTCTGTGTGATCTAAATAGGGCAGGAGTGCTCCCTTACCATCGAGTAAAGAGGTTTATTGCTAGTACTTGAGACAAATGAGGATAGCGCCATGTGTGTACCTTGCATAGTAGTCTCAGTGGCTTATAGTTTGCTTATTGTATACATACGGTTCACGGTACCGCTAGTTCAGGAGTGGAAACCATATGATAAACTGCATGATTAATTCACTCCAAGACCCCCCCATGTCAATTATCCTCCTGGGAAGTAGGCCAGATTCGGGTAAATAAGAAGTAGCTAGATTTCACTGGTCTGGTTGCCTTGTCTGATAACATAGGACCCCGCCTTCAATTGGCGTGTAGTTCCCATATACCCTATACTGGTCCGTCAGGTTGGGATATCATAGACTAGGTTTTGTAGGCAGACAGCCTCCATGCTCCCCCTGCGTATACATTAGGCTATCTGGATCAGCGAGCGCACAGAGTCACTTGAATCTCCGCCTAGTTCCTAGCATCCCCGGAACAGGACAGCCCTGACCCCCAAGAGCATGGAAACTATACACAACCTTTCTCTCAGTCACTCGTGCTCACTTAGTTTGTCTTAGGAATACACAGGATAAAACGGGCTGTCCGATTCCATAGAAATGTATTAGAACAGTTTCCCTGGCGCGCAGCAGGAGTGGGACAGGCCTGGGGTCGTACTTGTAGTATGTTGACTGTCTGTAGCAGTACCAAAGCAAGCCGTTTGGAGTAGCGTTAGCGGGACTGGGACTGGGCGTGTTGGGATACCCAGCCCTCTCGGGCAGGATAGGTAGGGCAACGCTAACTGCAGAGGCAGGCTTACCAGACAGCACAATGGAATAGGTCGGGCGCTGGTCGTCCATCGGTTGCATGAGACCCATTTGGCCAGAATGGTTGTGTCAGAAATGCTAATGATTTGCCAATGACCATACTTGACTTTTCTATTTCTTTCCTGTTCAGTGGTGTGCCCGCGAAGGTAGTGTGGGCACGGGGCACTCATTCATGCGACAAGCTGCGAGGCGACTGTGGCAGTGGCGAGTGGTATGGCCAGTAGGCCTGAAGGGAACAGGGTTCCTGTGTCGGGGCAGGCGGCCCCGGGAAGAAGTCGAGAGCCTGGAATGTCTCGGTGAGGTGGCTCAAGAAGGAATTGCCCAAGTCGTGCTCAGTGTAGGGCCGCTTGTGTAACATTCCATCCAAATGGTCTCCAGTGAGGTGAGGTATCACAAGGTTGGAGGTGACCAGGTTGGGCTCAGTGAAGGGCCGCTGGTGTCACATTCTGCACCGAATGGATTTTCCGGTGAGGTGATGTATCGCAATGAGGGAGTGCAGTTATCGGGCATCGGTACATAGAGCTGGGTTAGAGGATTAGGGTCTTTCATGCAGGGCGCAAGTGGGGAAGGTGACGGACGTGTGGGCCCAGATCACCTTTGTGGCGGTAGAAAGATCTTGGAACAGTACAATTGACCGACGGAATGGACGGGAGTCCGCCTTGCGTACTCCCTAGGCCAGCACTGAGGGGGGAGACGGTAAGCTCTCCGCTGTGAAATAGGGCCCCGGCTGGGGAGGCTAGGGCGACAGGTTACGAGCCTCCTGGGTTCCTGGTCAGCCTGGTGGTCGGAGGGTGGGCCCCTGGAGAAGGCGGACAAGGATCAGAGGTTTGGGGCCCACTCCTCATGGGGCGCAGGTGGGTCCCACCTCGCGTGGATGCACGGCATGGAAGAGGGGAGCCGGAAGCCTCCTTAGTGCTGGAGGATTAGAATCTTAATCTGGCGGAAGAAGATCAAGAAGTCAAGAATAAAATTGTGTTGATAACTGTATGTAATGAATTTTGAAATGCCTTGTCATGTTTATGAAATGTCAAAATATTAAACATGGCCGTTTTACACCCACACAAATCTCTGTTGTTGATTCTCATATGGGATGTCAGGTTATAAGGAGGGAGCGGGGAGCATGCTGGGGGATCCGGGTTCTATGCCAAGCGCGAGCAGAGCATCGTCAAGCGCGCACTTAGGACCCGGCCTCCCGGCCCCCGCCCCGTACCTTATCTAGATAGGGACGGCCGGTCTGCCCCAATGGGCGACCGGCCGCTTAACACTTCTGGGGCAGGAGGACGCACTTCCGGTGCGACAGAGGGCGGAGCCTGGTGACCTATTTAGGTTCTAGGGGCAGGGACCCCGGACTCTCCTTCCTCTGTCACACCGGATCGGTGGCGGCTTCCCAGAAGCGTCCCCCCTCCTACAGCCCCTAGTATAGTTTTAAACTCCCACCCACCCGTCCCTGTAGCTCAGTGGATTAGAGGGGCATGTCGCGGTAGAAAGACCTTGGAACAGTACAATTGACCGACGGAATGGACGGGAGTCCGATTTGCGTACTCCCTAGGCCAGCACTGAGGGGGGAGACGGTAAGCTCTCTGCTGTGAAATAGGGCCCGGCTGGGGAGGCTAGGGCGACAGGTTACGAGCCTCCTGGGTTCCTGGTCAGCCTGGTGGTCGGAGGGTGGGCCCCTGGAGAAGGCGGACAAGGATCAGAGGTTGGGGGCCCACTCCTCATGGGGCGCAGGTGGGTCCCACCTCGCGTGGATGCACGGCATGGAAGAGGAGAGCCGGAAGCCCCCTTAGTGCTGGAGGATTAGAATCTTAATCTGGCGGAAGAAAATCAAGAAGTCAAGAATAAAATTGTGTTGATAACTGTATGTAATGAATTTTGAAATGCCTTGTCATGTTTATGAAATGTCAAAATATTAAACATGGCCATTTTACACCCACACAAATCTCTGTTGTTGATTCTCATGTGGGTTGTCAGGTTATAAGGAGGGAGCGGGGAGCATGCTGGGGGATCCGGGTCCTATGTCATTCTGCACTTGTGCCTCATGGTGCTCCTGTGTTGCCTTCACTCTGCTCCGGTGCCCTCCTCACTGCCACAGAGTACCCGGACTCAGCCTCGGTTCTTCCCGGGACCTCTCTTGCTCTGCCACCCAATCTACCACAGCGATTTACTGGAGCATTTGCATGGAGCACTCAGTGCCTATTCACTTTACCACAGTGTCCCCCAGAGTGCTTCAGGGTGACAAATATTACACCCAGAACGACTTTGCAGGGGTCCTTAACCTTACCAAAATGTCCACTCATGTCCAGAGCCCCACTGCTCTTCACTATGGCCCAATACCCTGAAGAAATTGATTACCTCCAATCTATTTTGTGCCAGTGGTGTTCCGCACTGACCCTTTCAAATTGGCTGTCCCAAGTCAACTCCTTCAAAATGCCTCTTTTCTGAGCCATAGAGCCTCCTTTATTGCCAGAGTGCCTGAGAAGAAAGAATGGCCTTTCGCACCTTCATACCAGGCTAGCCCAGAGTGACCCCAGCTGTCAGATGATTGACCTCCTGTGTGAGCTACAGTGACACAGAAAGGTTCAGAGGTCCCAGAGAATTCTTTGATTTCTCAGTAGTGAAATAACACTTTCTTGAACAGATAAATAATTTTAACCACCTCCAAATGAGTTCAGCAGGAAGGATCAAGACCATCTCCTGATCAACCTTGATGGCATATCTGGGATCAACTTTCAGCTTTTCCAAGTCAAATGCCTAATCATTCATCTAAAAGGAGAACCCAATTAGGAAGATCCCTAGGTATCTTCATGGTTGCACGCGTGGTTAGTTGTAGTCTGAACCTTCTGCAAACCCAACCCTGAGATTCTGCTTTGAATTTTTCCTGACGGATGTGTTGCGGAGCTCGGAGCTTGAGCCAGGCAGCAATCTGCAGGCTGTGGGAGACACCGGTGAAGTAGAGTAACTCCGGTCGGAGGCCGAGGTGAGGTGAAGCGGGGTTAGCTGAGCCCGAACGAACGTCCGCCGACAGCAGGGGCGTGCTCCGGCTCGGCTTGGTCTGGCGGAGGCAGCAGCAGTGATTCACGAGTCTGCCCTACCCTCCATCCAAATCACGGGTCAGCCCGACCCCCCACCAGGTTCCGACTCACCGCTGCACCACCTAGTCACCTCCGCTCCTGGGACCTCGGTGGACTCCGGCGGCTCCAGTAGTTCCGGCATCGACGGCGGAGTGTGAGAGGACCACAGGAAGGAAGGAAGGTACGCCATGTTTCCATAGCCTCTGCAACTGCCTGTAACTGTCCGGCAGCAGCGCAGAGTTGGGAGAGAGTTGCTGGTGTCGGGGGAGTCGGGGGAGAACAGAAGCAGGAGGACGCGTGTGGGAGAACGCCGAATAGCTGACGGCTCCGGCCCCCCCTGCTCTCTAACTGTTTCCTCGGTGGACGTCCTCCCTCCCTACCCACAGGCTAAGGCTAAGCACAGGCTGGAACAGGAGCCTAACATTCCAGGTTGGTGAAAGCGGTTCTGTTAGAAAAGGAGGGCGAATTGAAAGGAGTATAAAAACAAACAAACAAACAAAGACAAAACCAACAAATAAACAGAAATCAAACAAAACAGAAAATAATTTTTTTTTACAATCAGCAAAAAGACTAATAATAATAACGACCCTCTCCAAAAAAATTCACAGCTCTGCCTTAAGCAATAAAAAAAAAACCTTCGCCACAGCACCAAGCCGCAAGGTGGGTGGGCAACAACCCAATTATGAGGTCCGGAACAACAAGGGGGGATGAGTTTAAAGAGAAAAAATCACCATCTAACCCCAAAAAACCCAAAAAAGAAAGGGAGATGGAACCAGAAATAGAAACGGAGGTCATCAAGGCGATGGTCATGGAGGACAACAGCATAGCATCAGGTACCACACAGGAAGGAATGTCACCTACGGAGCCGAGGCAAACAATTAGCGACAAGCAGTACGCGACGGAAGGCGTAACACAGGGCATCGCAGTTATCTCCGGATTCGCAAGCGCAAAGTCAACTGTCAGCAAAAAAGTGGCTGAGACTGCCCCGCCTGTCACTAACGAAGGCGGCAAGAAGGGCATACCACCGGCACCAAAAAGGCATTATTCATGCCCAAACAGCAGTAAACGGGCATTGATCACCGACTTCCTAAGAGTGGCCACAAAAACAGCTAAAAACAACCAGGAATGCGATGACCCTAAACAATTCAAACATTTACAAGATACCAGTCTTAGCATTGACACCTTTGACGGCCTAAGTGAATCTGATACAAATATCCCCCTCGATAAGTGCATCAAGAGTCGCATTAATGAAAAAGCAGAACTTTGGGTAACAGGTCCAGACCTGGATCACGCATTAAAAGGCGAAGCCCATGGCCCCCAAATTCTAAAAATCACACCGCTATCAGAAGGCGGTCACACCCAAAAAGTCAACGCCATAGAAGCAGAAATACACCATCAGCCGCTTATCCTAGAACCACAGCCGAAGGGGCAACAACAACTGTTACCGAGCCACAATGGTCTTAACGGTAACAAAGAAGCTATCTCAATACATCAGATAAGCACGGGCCCACTAAGCCCTTTTGGTACCATACACATGCTGTCGCCGGCCCTACTCACAGACGGCCCGGTCAAAGCAATAACCAACAAGCATTATTCACCGGAATCTGTCCATCAAAGTAGTATAAAATCACCGCCCTCAAGGCAACAAGATGACATTTCTTAGTCCAAAAAATCTCGAAAATTTTCCCATGGTGCCGCAGTCGCAAAATAGGTAGAAAGTATATGAAATTCCAGCCTCTCTGGATTCCTTGCCTCTAGAGCATACACCTTCACCGGTACAGGCAGCCAGCTCACCACCCTCTGCAGTCTGGCCCCATTTGTTAAACACTTTGGACACCATCGGTAAAGCCATGACATATCACGCGGACAAATTAGATACCCAAGTTGGCCTGTTAAACATCCCAGCTATCTATGTTCAGGGGGTGGAACAAAAGCTGCAAAACCTTAATGAAATGATAGAGCAGGTGCAGCAAGACCGAGAAACAAGCTCCTAACAAACCACTGCCATCGCACGCAAATAATAGACCAGCTAGCCGTAGTTCCAAACTTAATGTCCGAACTACTGGGGGTCGCCAGGGACACCTCAGCACAGACTAATCCACCAACTAAGAAATTCAAAGAAACCCAGCAGGAAATGGATCAGGTTTACCCAAGTCCCCCAAAAGAGCACAATGTAAAAGCAGGGGGGCTTAAAAGTGCTCTAACACCCGAAAGCACAAAAACATTACAGTTGAAAACCGTTTCGGACAATGTAGTCATCTCGATCAGCCCATCAGTTGATCACTGCAACGAGCCACCTGCAAAAGAAGCAATTACTAAAGCTTCACTATCAAAGCGGGAGAGGAAACGACTAAGAAAGTCAAGAAAGGGAAAACAAACAAGACACGCACCAAGCGTAATCAGTACCACATCGGGGCTAAATGTTACCCAAAGTGAAGACGACACATCAACAACAAACACAGAGAAAGCAAGCCTTGTGGTCAACACAACCCCATCTACCAATAAGCCTACCAACACAACAATTCAAAAGCAACCAAAAATGGAACATTCGCAGCCAGCAAGCGTATATAGCATATTCAAACCCGCAGAAAAGGAAGAGAATCGGCATGTAACATCTCAGCCCACTCAAACCCCAACAAAAACTACCAGACTCAACACAATAGAATCCGTTAAAACCATCTCAAATGACGCAATTTGGTCCAATACGGGAGATAGCAAGGATGGGTGCACCGCCGACAAAACATACAGGATTCACAGGGAAAGCAGTGTTCCAACCACTGCAAAGAACAATGATACACCTCCTCTAAATACCGCATGCAACACTCAGAATCTTCGCCCGACCACCGCGGGACAACCCTCAGAGGGAAAATAACTTTAAAAAAGCCATCACACAGAGCTGGTCCTCTCCGACAGCAATAACTACTACTACAAAAAGCTGCATTTCATCCCTCATTTCGAATTGAGGGGACCCCTTGATATCCTTAATAGAAGCGTAATATTAAAACTGCTCAAAGCACTCCCGTCCCTGCGTCACATCGAGACTGGGAATCTTGAAAGCGTTGAATTTAGCCCTAATCCCGAACCATCTGGTCGAGAAATCACTATAGTAAGCTTTACAGATAACTCCATCACACAGCAAATCTGGCAACAGCAGGTTTTATTTGCCAAATGGGGTATAGAATTAAAAAAACCAACGCCCATCCGCTATCCAACCCCACTTCAACAACTAAAGTCACCAGAGAGCTTGTTGAGAGGCGCGAAAGGCCCAGAACACCAAAGCCCAAGAATTGGCAAAGATCAAGAGGGGAGAAAAATAACCATAACCTTCATTCATCCGGAAGCAGGAAAACACACAGGGCAAAGGAAACAGAACCCAGCCGGAACCCGCCAATGTGTGGCATGAACAAACCCATCCAAAGCTAAAATAACAGACCACGGGTGTAATATTTGCTCTTGGAACATAGATGGCCTGAGCTCAAAACTAGAAGATCCAGACTTCATGGAATTTCTCAAAAAACACGATTTAATCCTCTTTCAAGAGACATGGCAAACAAATCCTTCACCAATAGTAGGTTACAAAGAATATCTTAACCCGGCCCAGAAGGACTCGAAATATGGAAGAGCTAAAGGAGGGCTTTCAATCTATGTCTCGACCCACATCTCCTGGCAGGCCACGGAAGTAGATTTAGATACAACATGGATGCTATGTATCAAACTAACAGCCTCGACCTTCTTCAGTCTACTAATATTGAATATATACATCCACCCATCATCCAAACAAAAGAGATTGAATATTGATACCCTAGTAGCAACACTGGATACATTAAAACTGGCTCACCCACACTCCAACATAATTTTATCAGGAGATTTTAACATGAAATTACTAAATCTTAGGAAAGATAGTCCAACAGTCCATGTTCCATCTAGCAAACAACGTGATACACATGGTAATAGATGTGCTTCCCTGTTGGCAGAACGATCATTGGGCGTGTTAAACGGACAAGTGACATCAGAGAGCCACCAGGCATATACCCGGGTAACGCAGAGAACATGCTCCATCATTGATTATTCATTAACAAACCTAGACCTTCTCCCACACATCACAAACTGTGAAAGAAAAGATAGGTCAGAAAGCGACCACCACCCACAAACCTTCACTTTACTCGTAAATACGGCCGACCCAGCAAAAGACAAAGTGATGTCCCAACTCACAAAATGTCACAATCTGAAACATTTAATTTGGAAAAAGGAAAATATCGGTGACATCATGGCCACATGCATAACCCTTTCGGAGAGTTTTAAAGTCAATCCATCATGCATAAAGGCTTGGGAAATCTTTGTTTAAGACCTAAACAAAGATTTCTCAAAAAATGGCCGCAAACCAGGCAGACCAGAAGGGGTAGGGTGGTTCACCACTAGTTTAAGGAAACAAAAAAAAAACAATTGAATAAACATCTAAGGCTTTTGCGAACTCGAGGCCCAGAATCCACTCAGGACATTCTCTCACTAATATCAAAATCAAGAAAAGACCTCAAAAGAGACTCCAAGGTAGCCAAGAAAGCCTACAGAGAAGAACTGGGGCAAAACTCCTCCATGCCAGCAACCAAAAAGACTCTAAGCTCTTCTGGGATATAATCAACCAGCTATCGAACGGCAAGAACAGGCACTTCTACTCTGACGTAATGGAGGACACTTGGAAAGCACACATCGAGCAAACATATAATGACATCTTACCTTCAGGAGCCACAAATCAGGAAATCCCCATTGCAGTAATAGCTTATGATACACTTACGATTGAACTGCCAGAACCACTTTTGCAGATTTCCCAAGATCGGGTCCTTAAAACCATAAAAAATCTAAGGCCTGAAGGAGCTCCAGGACCTGACGGATTGCCTAACGCATTATTCCGGCACGATCCCTTATTCTGGTCCGACATCCTCACTCCATTATTCACACATGCACTATCGTCAGGTACGATTCCAGACTCCTGGAGAGGAAGCATCCTTAATCCTATATATAAATCTGGTCCACGTTCAGATCCTGCCAACTACAGATTGATCGCACTCATCGATGTTGAAGCCAAGATTTACGCCTCAAACCTGCTGACAGATTTAGAAGACTGGGTGAGCCACACAAACTTGATGCCAAACACACAAACAGGATTCCGGCCTGGAATGGGCACCCTCACCAACATCTCTGCGGTCACACTCCTAGCCAATCAAGCCATGGCCAAATCCCGCTCCCTCTATGCCTGCTTTATTGACCTCAAAGCAGCATTCGATAAAGTACAGAGGGCAAAGCTATGGGCCAAATTGCAAAGCTTGGGGGCACCAACAAAACTTTTGGAGGCAATTATCAACCTTTACTCGGATACATGGGTCCAAATAAAAAAAGGAGTTGGGTGCAGCATAACAAGTAAGATCCAAACTAAAAACGGGCTGAAACAGGGGTGCGTGCTGGCCCTTTGCCTCTTTAACATCTACACCGCCGACCTCGAGAAACACCTTCAACAAGTCCAAACTGACCCCCCAAAACTGGGCAAAACACCAATCACCAGCCTTCAATACGCAGATGATATCGTCCTTCTATCACAAAGACCGATAGGCCTTCAACGATCAATGACCCAACTCGGAGCCTACACCATTGCATCCCAATTAACAATTAATCTCAAGAAAACTAAGGTGCTGTGCTTCTCAAAACATCATAAAAAAGGGTCAAAAGGCAAATTCATCTGGAACCTGGGTGACAAACCAATAACCCAGGTGGAATCTTACAAATATCTTGGGTTTCAACATGATAAAACCTTAACTTCAAACATCAGCTGAATCAAGTGAGAACAAAAGCAAAACAACTTCTCTACGCCTTCAAAATTTTACACAGGAAATTAAAAGGCAGCTCAACAGGGCATGTGTTGAAGGTAATCGCAGCCAAATTCATACCAACCATATCATACGGGTCAGAAATAATGCATACAATAGATGCAGCCGCCCTTAACCAAGCCCAATCAAGCTTTTTCAAGAGGTTGTTCTCAATTCCCCAGCACAATTCTCAAGCCCAGATTCGACTGGAATACGGGCTAAAAAACCAGAAACCAGCCAGACAAGGGACGGTCATCAAATACTATTGGCGGATGAGGCAAGCAGAAGATAACACATTAGCCCACTCATGCTGGGAAGAAATCGAAAAGCAAGCGAGGCTAAATAATTCCATCGCCACGGTCCTAAAAGGTTCACTCAAGGACTTACACCTCGAAGGGGCATGGCACATAAACACCTCTTTCGCTGGGTTCAAAAAGGCAGTAAACAGCGCAACCAAACAAATTTCACAGCTAATGGACAAAACTGCATTCTCAAAGAAAAAACACGCTTGGGCAGTGATTAGTTCTTATCAGTCGCTCAAACCACAACCATACTTGTTAGATCACTTCTCACAACATAAAAAGCATTATCTGACCATGTTACGGTTGGGGTCATTCCCCCGGTGTACAGTACCGCCTCTCTCTGTTCAAAATTTCCTTTTAACATGAAAGTTTTATCTAATGTATTATCTATGGATGATTATCCAGGTCATGACAGCATTGTGTTTTTATTTTTTTTCTTGTAGCTCCTTTTTAACCCTCAACAATTTATCTAATTATGCATTTTTTTTAACATGTTTGTATCATTGAACTTCTTCCACTCTTTTATGATTTTTAACGAGATCAAATAAAAGTATTTCTGACTGACTGACTGGTTAAAAAACCTTGTTTGAATTCCTACGGAGGCTTAATTTTCTGTCTTTCCATTTCATATATACAACACCTGCCCTCTCAGCACACATGTCATGAAAATCTGGGCCATTCTGCACGACGACACCCTGGATCTCCTCCTCCTTATAGAAATATGGCTAACCTCCTAGTCAGCACCTGACATCGCTATGGCTATCCCAGGAATATACAAAATCACAAGCCAAGACTGCCATCACATATCAGGAGGAGGAATTGCAGTAATATTCAATGACTCCTTCAAATGCACTACAACCACAGAAGCAGCAACCACCTACATGTAGCACCTACAATTTAAGCTAAAGACACTACCAACATAAACTTGGAGCAGAAACCTTGTATATCAGCCACCTGGACCCAGAAACACCTTTACCAACAACATTGCTGACTTAATTACCCCTTTCACCATCAACTCCAGCAATTGCATCCTACTAGAAGACTTCAACTTTCACCTTGAAGACAAGAGTGATCCCAACACTACTGGATTCCGGGATTGACTAAACACATCACTTGGACCCACACATTGTACCGGTCACAACTTCAACCCTGTATTCACCACTGTCAACAACTTTGAAGATGGCCTTGGGACGCTACCACCAACAAATCAAAGAAACAAAGAAGAAAGCTCTGTGAGTGCACATAGACAACAGCTCCAACAGCGGAAAATAAATATTTTCTATCATCAAAGTCTTCACTTCACCAATCACCACCTACCTTCAAACACCCATGGAAAACCCCTCACTGCCTGGGAAGCACTAACCGTGGAAGAAACTGCCAGCATCATGAAAACAACCCACTCTGGGGCACCTGCAAACCCCTGCCCCCGCCTCATCTACAACATGGGAGCCGCCCCTATCAGCGAGGCCCTCACACGCATCATGAACAGCTACATCACATCTAACATATTCTCAGATGGCTGGAAACATGCAATGGTCAACCCACTGCTAAAGAAACCCTCAACAGACCCCACACAACTAGGAAACTACTGCAAGATCTCTCTTCTATCCTACCCAGTTAAGGTCTCAGTACCTCAACGCACACCCGCTCCTAGACACCAAGCAATCAGATTTCCAGCCCAACCAGAGCATTGAGATTGCCCTCATCGCAGAAACCGATGACATCAAGTGATCCTCAACTGTGGAGACACAGAGGCCCCCATACTACATGCCCGTCCTGCAACTCTCAACATGGCCTCCGTCCAGGGCCGGACTGGCTACCGGGCAGTTGTGTGTGCTGCCTTGCTGGGGGCTAATTTCGTTGATGGGGACCTGCATGTGCAAAACGAAATTCGTTTTGCTTTTTTTATTTCAAATCACACGCAGGTCCCCATCAACGAAATAAGCCCCCACCACAGAGAAATTAGCCCCTAGCTCGGCAGCACGCACAACTGCCCGGTAGCCAGTCCGGCCCTGCCTCCGTCCAACCTGTTCAGAAGACAGACCTGAAACAGGCACAAAAGGGCCCCCCCTTCAACTGGATTTGTTCTTTCCTCACACAGGAAGAACTAAATAAAAGAGGCGACCTGCCAACCGGCACATCGAAGCCCATGATGCTCATATGTGGAGTCCCCCATAGGATCAGTCCTCATTCCAATTTTATTCACTATATACTGACTCTGCTAGCCAACCTCATCGGATCATACAACACCAATATACTCTTCTACGCAGATGATACCCAACTGACACTCTCTGTTAGAAAATACCCCCACTACAAAATAAAGACTTCCCCATACACATGACAGCAGTAACCACATGGATGAAAAACAACTGCCTCAAACTGAACAAAGACAAAACTTAAGTGGTGATCTTCAGAAAGAAAGCCTCTGTCTAGGACTTCACTTGGTGGCCAACTAACCTCAGACTCTCCACCACCCCCACCACCTAAGCAAGACATCTCGGAATCATCCTAGACAACATGTTCGAAATGACAGTTCAAGTAAATGTAGTAACCTCTGCATGCTTCCACATCCTTAGGATGCTGCAAAAGATTGTCAAATGGCTATCAGAGAACAACAGGAAAATGGCTACACAGGCCTTGATCACCAGTAGTCTTGAATATTGCAACACACTCTACCTAGGAATCACTAAGAAGCTTGTGATTCATGAACAGACTGCACACCATTCAAAATGCCACAGCAAGATGCATACTCAAGCTATCTCATCACACTCACATCACTCCACATCTCAGAGAACTGCACTGGTTCCTAATCCACAAATGCACCCAATTCAGACTGCTCACACACACATACAAAGCACTATACAACACCAGCCCTGCATACCTTAACAGCCACATACACCTAACACCCCTTCTAGGCACCTCTGGTCATCCGGACACTCCCTGGCACACATACCTAACATCCGAAAAAGCAGCAGCTTGTGACAGCACCATCTTATGTCGCTACCCAAGAGCATAGAATGACTCCCCTCACCACATCAGAGTTTCCTTATCACTTATTCAGTTCCATAAGAAGTTGAAGACCTGGCTTTTCAATTAATCTCACCAAGGAGAAAGCTGCCTGCGCACCTGCAAAGTGCCTGGATACCCTCATGGGTGATTAGCGCACTTTAAAAATGTAGATAACATAACAGCATAACAGGCCATGTGATGTGTCCTATTCCTGTAGAGCCAACATTGCTGTTACTCTAAGAGCTTTATAGAAAACCACTAGTTACCCCTTGTTGGAAATGGCCCTTTTTACAGGGTTATCCCAAAACGTTTTGCTCTTTCCCCCTTTAGTTTTCCTGACCTGTGGTTGTTGGCTATAGGACTCCGGGCATTTTACCACTGCTGATCAGGGCTAAAGTGCATATGCTCTCTCTGTAAATTGATATGATAATTGGTTATCCATGATTGGCATATTTGTTTTTACCTGTAAGGTCCCTAGTAAAGGGCACTGAGTGTGCCAGGGCTGGTAATTCAAATGCTACTAGTGGGCCTGCAGCACTGATTGTGCCACCCACATGAGTAGCCCTAAAATGGTGTCTCAGGCCTGCCACCGCAGTGCCTGTGCGCAGTCTGTGAACTGCCATGTTGTCCTGGCCAGTGGTGATCTTCAGAAAGAAAGCCTCTGTCTAGGACTCCACTTGGTGTTCAACTAACCTCAGACTCTCCACCACCCCCACCACCTAAGCAAGACATCTTGGAATCATCCTAGACAACATGTTCAACATGACAGTTCAAGTAAATGTAGTAACCCCTGCATGCTTCCACATCCTTAGGATGCTGCAAAAGATTGTCAAATGGCTATCAGAGAACAACAGGAAAATGGCTACACAGGCCTTGATCACCAGTAGTCTTGAATATTGCAACACACTCTACCCAGGAATCACTAAGAAGCTGGTGATTTAAGAACAGACTGCACACCATTCAAAATGCCACAGCAAGATGCATACTCAAGCTATCTCATTGCACTCACATCATTCCACATCTCAGAGAACTGCACTGGTTCCTAATCCACAAATGCACCCAATTCAGACTGCTCACACACACATACAAAGCACTATACAACACCAGCCCTGCATACCTTAACAGCCACATACACCTCACACCCCTTCCAGGCACCTCTGCTCATCTGGATACTCCCTGGCACACATACCTAACATCCGAAAAAGCAGCAGCTTGCGATAGGGCCATCTAATATCGCTACCCAAGAGCATAGAATGACTTCCCTCACCACATCAGATTTTCCTTATCGCTTATTCAGTTCCATTAGAAGTTTAAGACCTGGCTTTTCAATTAATCTCACCGAGGAGACAGCTGCCTGCGCACCTGCAAAGCTCCTGGATACCCTCATGGGTGATTAGCGCACTTTTAAAATGTAGATAACATAACTGCATAACAGGCCATGTGATGTGTCCTATTCCTGTAGAGTCAACATTGCTGTTACTCTAAGAGCTTTAAAGAAAACCACTAGTTACCCCTTGTTGGAAATGGCCTTTTTTACAGGGTTATCCCAAAACGTTTTGCTCTTTCCCCCTTTCTTTTTCCTGACATGTGGTTGTTGGCTACAGGACTCTGGGAACTTTACCACTGCCGATCAGTGCTAAAGTGCATATGCTCTCTCTGTAAATTGATATGATGATTGGTTATCCATGATTGGCATATTTGTTTTACCTGTAATGTCCCTAGTAAAAGGCACTGAGTGTGCCAGGGCTGGTAATACAAATGCTACTAGTGGGCCTGCAGCACTGATTGTGCCACCCACATGAGTAGCCCTAAAATGGTGTCTCAGGCCTGCCACCGCAGTGCCTGTGTGCAGTCTGTGAACTGCTGTGTTGTCCTGGCCAGTGTACCCACTTGTCAGGGCTGACCCTTTCCCTTTCCTGCACATTGGACACCCCTATGGGAGGCCCAAGGTACCTCCCTGGGCAGGGTGCAGTGTATGTGAAAGGTAGGACATGTACTAGTGTGGGTAACATGTCCTAATAGTGGAATACTGCCAAATCGTTTTTCACTATTGAAAGGCTATCTTGCCCGTAGACTAGAATGGGGAATGCTGTTTACCTGCATATTTTCCCATAGGAGCAAGATAGAAAATTGGAGTCTGGTATCACTGAACTCAGAATTTAATAACACATCTATTAGGGAGGATGGTTTTTAAATCCTGTGTTTGAAAATAGCTCTTTTAGAAAGTGGCTATTTTCTTGTTCAACCTTTCTGTGTGCCTCTGCCTGGCTGTGTATTGACTGTCTGATTTGTGAGTGACAGGGGCTGGGGATGGCTGCAGGAGGCCTGGCGAGTCAGCACTAGGCTGAATAGACCTATCTGCATTTAGAGTGGAGGGAGGAGTTGCACCTGGGTCTGAATAGGGCTCTGCTTGACCTCCCACAATGATGGCTCCACCCCCCGCGGTGTGTCTGATGTCCCTACCCCACACTCCCAAAGAAAAGAGAGGTGCACTTACAGAATGCACCCTGAACTGGTTTGAACTGGGTCCAGGACCCCTCACACATACAGAACAAATACTTTTGGGGTATAAAAGGAAGAGCTGAAACCCCTGTAAAATTAGATTAATCCTGGAAGTAAAAAGAACCTTTGCCAAGGAAAGGAGAAGGTCTTGTTGCTATGTGCTGCGTCCCCTTCTGAAAAGAAATCTCCAAGGGCCTAAGAAGAGCTGGCCTCCTGTTGAAACTCATGGATATAAAAGTTTGCCAAAGACTACTTCTGCAATCAAGAGGAATCTCTGCCCAAGAAGATCAACTGAAGAGACTGAGGAAGACTGCCCTTGCTGTGTGTTCTGGGGCTGACCTGCAGTTTGCTGTTTCCACTGAATGAGAGAAAAAGGGGACTTTGCTGTGTGCTGTGCTCCCCCCAACTGCATGAGTAAAATACTTTGCTGTGTGCTGTGTCTTGAAAAGTCTCTGAGGGCCTGAAAGAACTGGCCTCCTGTTGGGACCGCAGGGATATCAAGGTGCCCAAAAAAACATTCTGCAAATAGCTGTGTGGGTGTCTCTGCGCACAGCCTGTACTTTTTGTGAAGACTGCCTGCCCATGTGATCCTGGGGCTCGGTGTGCGATCGAAACACAGCGGGGCAGGGTGAGGTCTGCTGTGCATTTTTCTTGTTAATCCAGTGCTCGAGAGTGTGTACTTGTGCACTATCCGAGGCCGTCAGCAGAGGGGCCGAAATCACCGCAGCTGGCCCAGTACACCCAAGAAGTTCTGCACCCCACAAGAACGCTGTGTCCATGTGCCAGGACTCAGCGTGTGCCCCCGTCTTGCCTGTATTGTCTGAGCCAAAGTCTACCGCCATCGCTGACCCTGGGCCTGAGATCGTCGCTTCAAAGCTGACCGCCGCAGGCCTGGAGTCGTCGTAACGTCATCTCTCTGCCGCGCTGGAAATGGCGCAGCGGCAGAGAGTGTTTCCCCGTAACTGGAGGCTCAACCAAGGAAGCCGCGCTGTGATTGGAAGAGGCGCTAGCCATGACTGGAGGCTCGACCGAGGGAGCCGCGCTGTAAGGAGGAAGTGCGAGGTGTCTCTACGCTCTTGGGAGGGAGGGGTGAGGGGGGTGAGCAGACACCAGACCAGATTGAGAGTGTGCAAAAGGCCGCTTTTATTGAAACAGGTGCATATTTACAACAATACAAACCTGGCAACCGCCTCACAAAACTAGTCCTCACTAAATAAGATGTTACCTTACAAACCCCAAACGTCAGGCCCGCCCCTAACACGTCACAAACCCCGCCCCCACCCAGCACAACATAATTACAATTCAAACAATACCAAAACCTGATAATCATTTAAATATCATCCCAACCCACCGCATAACATCACATTCCAAAAATTACCCACCAACAACTTACATTACCCAAAACCTTGTAACCACCCCACGAAACAACTATTTAAACTTTTCAAGCCATAGCCCAACTTTAGCAAAAAACCAACAACCTTCATGTCCCTGCTGACCAAGAACGCCCAATTTCCGCACGGCACCTGTTCCAAGCGACAATGAACAAAATCTGATTGTTACCCCATATCCACCTGTTCCGACAAAAAGACCCAAAAACATGGAAGCATAAACTAAATAATTAAATAAAAGGAATTAAATAAATAAATAACGGACCCATGGAAAAGAGGAAAAATTGGGGAGCTAACCGAAAATAGGGAGGGAGGGAGGGAAAATTTTCAATTATCTAATGAGCTCCCGGCCACCAGGTCATTCAACCTAAAATGGTGGCCGGGAGGAGGAGCCAGGGGAATATATAACTGGGCTCCCTCAGTAGGAACCGAGGGAGCCCAAAACAAGCCCAAAAGCAGCCCAAGGCTGGCGCTCCGAGCACAACCCCCCCCCACTAGCCCCTCCCAATCAGCCCGGGGGTGGGGACCTCCCTACGGTCGGCTGCCCCCCACCCAAGCCCCCCTTGGGAGGGAGGGGTGAGGGGGGGTGAGCAGACACCAGACCAGATTGAGAGTGTGCAAAAGGCCGCTTTTATTGAAACAGGTGCATATTTACAACAATACAAACCTGGCAACCGCCTCACAAAACTAGTCCTCACTAAATAAGATGTTACCTTACAAACCCCAAACGTCAGGCCCGCCCCTAACACGTCACAAACCCCGCCCCCACCCAGCACAACATAATTACAATTCAAACAATACCAAAACCTGATAATCATTTAAATATCATCCCAACCCACCGCATAACATCACATTCCAAAAATTACCCACCAACAACTTACATTACCCAAAACCTTGTAACCACCCCACGAAACAACTATTTAAACTTTTCAAGCCATAGCCCAACTTTAGCAAAAACCCAACAACCTTCATGTCCCTGCTGACCAAGAACGCCCAATTTCCGCCACCCAGAAAAGAGGGGGGAAGGAATTACCCTCCTCTCTTTCTGCCCCCCAAAACCGACCAACCATGGAACCAGAACCTCAACCCAAGAAATTTTGAATCTTCAAACACCTGGAGAGCACCTCTCGCAATTCCAATAGATATAAATCCATCCCTATACGAGATAAGTGAACACCATCGCTGCGAAAGAATTCCATAGTGTCGTAACGGATGTCCTTATGGGACACCCGCCCAAAACCCAGATCTCTACAAAAACGGGAAACCTCCAGATTCAACTTCCTTCGCACCTTATCAACCGCCCTAGGCTTGATCGCACCCCTCCAGGTTCTTCTAGGGACCAACTCTGTCCATAAAACATGGCAGCCCGCCCATTGTTGGCGAATAAGAGAAAGATCCTTCTTCATCGCTCTCAATAAAACCACTCCTTTCACCCCACAAAGGTCATTCTCCCCAAGATGCAAGAGCAACACGTCAGGACAAATACCTCCCACCAACCAAGAATTCAAGGCCGGGATAAGCTCCCTCCAGATCATACCTCCCTTCCCCTTCCATACAACATTAAAAAGACGAGAATTAAAACCAAGTGTGGGACCAAAATAGCTTCTTATAGCTTGATCTTCCGCGCGCCTAATGAAGGAATGTCCCACTATCCATATCGTCATGACAGTAGAACGGGGGCCGGCCACTGAACCTGAAAAAGAAAAGCAGCATCAAACTCAAGAAAAATTATCATCCGCAGGCGCCATAACAGGATCAGTACGCACATAGCGCCTAAAACAGTTGGAGGACCAACGCCCTAAAGACATAATGTCTTGCTGCGACCAACCCCTGTTATGAGCTTCTGTTGCTGCCCCAATCCTGAAAGAATGCGTACCATACTGTGTCTCATCCAAGCCCATGAAGCGCAGCGCTTTACGCAAAACCATGCGCAGTTGATAACCAGTCACCCTGGAACCATCCATATGTCGAAAAACAGGGCCCTCAAAGGCGGCCCCCGAACAGTCCCGCAAACGCCTGGCCCACCTCAAAGGACACGTCTCAGAAGGGGAAGAAGCTTCCAACCAAATGCCCCTCCCTTTGCTGTGTTGATCAGTTTTTGCCCGAGCCAACCAGACGTGCAACCCCGTTTCCAAAAATCGAACATTCTCCCACCCCACCCCAAAAGTAACTTTCGACCCTAGTAACTCAGAAACTCTGAAAGCACCAAAAAACATCCAAACCATAAGAGTAGAAAACAGACAAACCTCAAACTCATTCAAACAAACTGAGGGCAAAACCTGCAAAACTCGGGCTAACGTCTGCCAAGACAAAGGTCGGCGAACCATATGTTCCCTACCCCTCTCCCTAGACCAACCTTCTAGCATGCGCTTACCCACCTCCCCTGCTGAAGGAGAATAGCCCCACAGTAATTTGCCCATGAACGCAATACCAGCCAATTTTCCAGCAATCGTCACACGTGTCAGACCCCTGTCAATCAAGTGAAGAATGAACTGTACCACATCTTCAGATCGTCTCCAGCCCGGAGCGCGCCAGCCGGCCCCAGATTCTAAAAACTCTTTCCAGGCCAATTCATACGCTGCCCTAGTGGAAACTGCGAGCGAACCTACCACCAACTGCAAAACCCTGTCTCGCCTACAGTCCACAGATGTTCCGGCATGCGGGTCGGCGTCTTGTCCGCCTCCGAGGCTAGCCCATGGAATCTCTCCCACTGTGAACGAGACAAAGCATCCGCAATGTCATTGTCCACCCCAGGAATGTGTAAGGCCTTAAAACTGATGTCATACGTCAAGCACCCCAACACAAAGACCCGCAAGAGCTTCAAGATGTGAGCATCCCTGGCCGACTGCCGATTGATAATGTCCACTACAGCCTTATTATCAATTCGAAACAACACTTTTTTGTGAGCAAGCTCCTGACCCCACAGAGTCAACGCCACCACCACAGGGAAAAGCTCGAGGAAGGCAATACTCCTGCCTCCGTTCTTCCACGCAGCAGGCCACTGTTCAGCACACCATCTGCCCTGCCAGTAAAGACCGAAACCATCACTGCCTGCAGCATCTGAAAAAATTTGGACGTCCCAAATCCAATTCTCTTCTCTGTACAGAGGAATGCCATTGAAAGAGTGTAAAAAGGCTACCCACATCCGCAGATCCTCCTTAACACCTGCTGACAAGCGGACGTGATGGTGAGGTAAAAACTGACCAGACAGAGCTCTACCCAAACGCCTGCAAAAAGTTCTACCTGCCCTGACCACCCTACAAGCAAAATTAAGATGGCCCAGCAGCACCTGAACTTCCTTCACTGTCACCTTTGCCTTGTTCAACATCACATGTAAGAGGTCCAACATTTTTGCTTTTTTATCCACTGGTAAGCGTGCCTCCATAACAGTAGAATCAATTTCGATCCCCAAAAAAGACATGGTCGCGCAGGGGCCCATTGTCTTTTCGGGTGCCAAGG
This sequence comes from Lissotriton vulgaris, assembly GCF_964263255.1. Lineage (NCBI taxonomy): Eukaryota > Metazoa > Chordata > Amphibia > Caudata > Salamandridae > Lissotriton > Lissotriton vulgaris. Next base: position 1,105,412,310 of record NC_141696.1, on the reverse strand, counting down.
GCACACCTAAAAATTCCGTCAGAGTTTGGAATGTTCGCAAAGCATTCTGGCATGCTGAGGAATTGGGAGCACCTACAAAAAAGAAATCATCCAGGTAGTGAGTCACAAGCTGGTGTCCTGACGTGTCGGTGAAAAACCATTGGAGAAATGTGCTAAAGGTCTCAAATAACGCACAGGATATGGAACAACCCATTGGAAGAGCCTTATCAACATACCACTTTCCTTGAAATTGAATCCCCAAAAGATCCCAATCCCCAGGATGTACTGGCAATAAACGAAATGCAGATTTGATGTCACACTTTGCCATTGCCGCACCAGTGCCGGCAGATACAACCAGGGCCATGGCCACATCCACTGAAGAATAAGACACAGAAGCAGCCTCACCATCAATGAAATCGTTAACTGATGAGCCCTCCGGCCATGACAAATGTTGAATCAAACGAAATTGCCCAGGCTCTTTTTTAGGCACCACACCAATTGGGGAGACAATAAGATTTTCCAAGGGCCAATCATCAAAAGGACCCGCCATCCTTCCCTCACGCACTTCCTTATCCAATTTGTCTTGTACCACCTCTGGATGTTCATTGGCTGACAAAAGATTCTTTGACCACCGCCGCAACCGCGGCCCTGTGTAACCAAGACGAAAACCTTCCTGAAAACCATCCAACAATAACTTAGCAGCTTCGACATTCCCATAACCCTTCAGAGCCACAGCCAAGTGAAAAGGATTAACTGGCGTACGAGCCTTTGGGCCCAGTTCCAGAAGTGTTTTTCCCCCCCCTGTTCGGTTGAGGCTGCTGTGCAGGAGCAGGGGCATTGGCTGACTGCTGTGACCACTGCCTGCCCCTTGTAACCCGAGGCCCCCAACACCTGGACAGTGGGTGCGTTCTACCACATTGGGAGCATTCGTGTCTAAATTTGCAATACTCTCTCGGGCAGTATCCTCTGTAAAAATCCCAACAGGTCCCATCGGCAGGTTGAACTGACGCAGCTGCACCCACCCCTCCCCGAGTGGGCTTACCCTGAAAGGGCCGTGAAGGTAATGGATACCCACTAGCTGTGAAAATCGTCTTACCACCCGCTGATGCTCCCATAGTGTGTTGCCACAGGTCATTATCTAACTCCCCCCATTTCGCTTCAGGATCCCAAGCCATCCGAGCCCGGAATTCCTCATCGTACTGTGACCAGGCATAACCACTGCCAGTAATCTGCGCCTTTCTGATCACATCCATATACTTAAACAGGGCCACACAGCGCTCAGGGAATTTCTCACAGTACACGCTAGCATATATAAGAAATGCCGCAGTCCAATTTTCGATGGTCAAAGGAACCTTAGGGCGCTTGGCCAACTCGTACTCTTCCTCCTTAGACCCCTCCTTAGACCTAACTTCCCTATGTAAGAGCTTCAATAATTCCACGTACTCCCCTTTCCAAATCCTTTCCTTAGTGGACAGCATTAAATGAGCGCCCAACGGTTTCGTGACGCCCATGTAAGGCAATTTCTTTATTTTAAGCTCCTTGCTGTGTGTGGGGTCCTTACCTACCTCCGTGGGCTCTGTAACAGTCCCAGAATCCACCTTAGAACCCACACCCCCGTCACCCGTGCCCACTCCCTGATCCTTAACATAACGACCTTTATGGAGCTTAAGATCCACACCCTCTGCAGGAGGATCCCCCCCGTTCCCACAGAAACCATCAACGGCTTGTCCCGTGGACCAGCAAGCTCACCTGGATTCAATAAAGGCAGTTGGGCCGGCCTCGCTCTCCATGCCATCTGTTCAACATCGTCGACTGACCGAGGAACCCTCACCGCGGGGCCGCTCTCCCGGGTTGGCCTGGAGACTGTATTTCTCGGACGCACCACCACTGGTGCCTGCAAAACATCAACAGAAGCGTGAAAAAGCCCCCCCCTTGCACCCTCAGCACGTATCTCGCCCTCCTCAGGGCTCTCCTCATCGTAATCTAAAACCAACGATTCCTCCAACCTCGGAGGGGCCAACACCTTTGGCGGACTTCTGAAACCAACCTGGGCCTTACCAGCCCGTACAGGCACCTGAGGCGGGGGAGCCGACTGGACCCGTCTGTACTCCCCCGAACGTTGACCAGTTTTATACACTTTAACCAACGATGAATCCCTTTGTTGATGAGAAGAAACATGTGGGGCCAGCGAGGACGCGCCGGTCCTGCTTCTGCCAACCCCGCCGATATCCAAAGAACCTGACAATGGGGCCAGCGAGGACGCGCCTGGTCCGCTTCTGCCAACCCCGCTGATACCTGTAGAAATAGAAGTTGGGGCCAGCGAGGACGCGCCCGACCTGCTTCTGCTGACCGCGCCGAGATCCTGAAAGGAAGACGTTGGGGCCAACGAGGTCGCGCCTGACCTGCTTACGTTGACCGCGCCGGGGTCCCTCGCCGGTACGGGGTATGCCGCGCCAGGCTCCACCCTCCCTTCTCCTCGGTGCAACTGGGCCGCACTCCACCCTACCAAGTCTGCCTCTCCACGACGCTCTCTGACCTGCAAAGAAAAAGGCTGAACTGATGTGCCGGGACCCTTACTAGCAGAACGGCCAAAACTACCAACACCACTAGCTGTACAAAAACTAGAATCCTGAAGCTGCACTTGACCAACCTCCCGAGAAACAGACCCCTTAGATCGAACCGACAACCCCCGCCGAGGAGGGGAAGGCTCCACATCCTCACCACCACTACTCCAGTTCAACAACTCCTGAACAATCCTAGACGCAGGTCCCGATGCTAGACCACCCAGCCCTTTCTGCTGGATATCAGAACGTGGCTGCTCCATGCTCCCAAGCGATCTGCCCCCAACAGGCAAACCTGGAAAACTCAAAGTGCCCCCAAAACCACTCAGCATATCAGTCCCTTGGATGGGTGTAGCCCTGCCCGCATCACGGACCCCCTCTGCCCAGGAAGGAAAAACATCCAAACCCTCCCAAGATCTAGCACCCACCTGCCTATCACCACTCTCCTGCAGGGGAAAAACAACAGCACCACCCACAGAAGGCTCAATGAACCCCCCGCCAGACCCAGAAACATCTTGTGGACCACCCAACAAAACACGACCAGACTGTAAACCCAGCAAACCTGCCCCAGCCCTCCTTTCCACCTGCGCCCACTCCCCCTCCCCCACAGAACCACTGTGCACAGAAAGCACCTCCCCCCGGGATGAGGCAGGGGGGGAAAACAACAGGGGGCTATATGGGACAAAAGCAGACTGTACTGTAGCACAGGCAACACCACCAGCCTGTAAAACCTCCTCAGAAACACGGGCTGGCGTCGAAAAACGATCACCACCAGCCCCTTCGCCTGCCTTTTGATTGACAACCTGTTCAGCCCTCCCAGCCCCCAGATCCGATAAATCAATAAATTGCCTATCCGGCCCAACAACCGGCAACACCCCCTCACTGACAGCGCGAGGCTCGAAGATTTGAACACGCGCATGCGCGCCAACCGCCGTCTCCTCACTTAATTGCTCTGCGTCATGAGACACGGAGACAGAAGCCGAGCGCTTCCTGCCTCCGCGTTTACCGCCCGCTTGCCTCTAAGAGGGGGGACCGAAAGCGACCTCACCGGCGGCCCCGCGGACACCAGGGGAGCCGACGCCTCACCCTCCTCCAATCCCGCCTCGCGCGGCGGAACCGTCTCCCCCTCCGCATGCGCCACAACGTTAGGGGCTGCTCTCCTAGAGCGCGGGCGGCCCCTCTCACTTACCGCCTCCCTCCGTGACCTCTTCGGCGAGCCACACGCCGCGACCACCGCTGCAACACGCGCCGAGGCCTGCCGCCGAGGACGCACCGCACCAGGCACGTCACCTAACACCAAGTCCAGCTGTCCAGCCTCACTGAGAAGGCGGATCGCCTCTAGAACTCGGTAATCCTCACAAGACATATCGAAATAAAACACCACAAAATTTTCAATTATCTAATGAGCTCCCGGCCACCAGGTCATTCAACCTAAAATGGTGGCCGGGAGGAGGAGCCAGGGGAATATATAACTGGGCTCCCTCAGTAGGAACCGAGGGAGCCCAAAACAAGCCCAAAAGCAGCCCAAGGCTGGCGCTCCGAGCACAACCCCCCCCACTAGCCCCTCCCAATCAGCCCGGGGGTGGGGACCTCCCTACGGTCGGCTGCCCCCCCCCAAGCCCCCCTTCCTCAAATCCGCTACCACGGAAGCTTGAGACGCACATGGACTTCTAGTCCCCCCTTCTCATCAACAAGGTAACTGGGGCTGAGCCGTGCACTGCGTCCTCGCGCACCACAACCGAGAGGTGATTTCTTTTAATCCAGCAGTGCAATTACAGGATTAACGCAGTAGTTGGCCCGCGCACCTTTTGGGACACAGGGGAGATGTGCTGAATCTCGCATTGCCAAGTTGACAGCGTTACAGCCTCACGACGCAATGGTTGACTCGCTCCCCCCAAAAACCAGTGCAGCATATTCCGTGCCACAGCGGGGGCATTCTTTTTGATACTAGAACCATTTCCCTGATTAACCCACACTGGCAACAATGGCTCACAATCCATTGAGCCTACAAATATTTGTTTATTTCAGTGTGCTACAAGGAACAGTTTTAAAGGAACTTTTTCTACACGTTTTAACAAAGAACACTACAAGAGCATCTGTGTTGTTGAAACCACTTTAATTGTGTATGTTGGATCTATGTCGTTTTGGTCATGCTTAGCATCAGATAAAGATATTTGTTTTTTTAGAAATATCTGTGTGGTGTTTCACTGTGTTACTGTGATTGTTAGTGCAAATACTTTACACATTGCCTCGGGGATAAGCCCGTCTGATCGTGCCAAGCTACCAAGGGGGTGTGCAGGGGTTATCTACAGTGTGTTTCCCCCTTACCCTGACGAGAGTGGCAGTTTCTGCCTGACTTTGGAGCAAGCCTCAGCCAACCAGAAATCCAATTCCTAACACCCCTAAATCTCTGTTATATGTTTGCTCAAGAGAAATCAGGTTATTACGACTGCAGGCTACTACTGATGGTCATAATGTAGAATACAGCCTCATGGCTGACTTCCCTGGATTGGAGTACAAAAATCTAATTCTCAAGCTTTAGTTCAGGCAAACGAAGCACACAGGACACTCAGTTCAACATTTGTTTCACAGTTCTTTAGGAACAAGGCAGCTCATCTTTGCATCTTCATGGGAAAGATGTATACAAATGAAGTACTGCATGACTCTGCACCTACAAGCTTTTAAGGCTAAGTGTGAACACAGATTTGATCAGCAGGTGAAGCATACTCCATGTCTGTGCTACTTTGCTTCAGACGTGGGTTTCCAAACCGAAGCCAGACTGACCAGTTTTTTTTCCCCATTTTGGCAATTACACTTAAATGTATCCTGCTCAGTGGGGCTGACGCTCACTCAATTCAAATAAGACATGATAAAGTGGATGGACCGCTGGCCTATTGAATGACTACTCCCAGGATGACTGAATTTAGCTAAGGTGACAGGGGGACAGACAGAATGTTTGGCATGGATTGACCTCAGGGTTATTTTGTAGTCAACATTTGATTATGGCTGGTCAACATTTGCATTATTTCCTCTGCATACGTTATACAAAATGCTTAAAAATTCCATGAAGTTATGTGTTAATATGCAAAATGTGTGGCTCACTGGTTAGAGCAGTCAGACCCTGAAGCAGAGGTCAGACCCGGGACCAGGGTTCGATTCCTGACGCGGCAGGGTGTTGAGCTCAAATGTCCACGGACTCGATAATTCTCGCTTCGGTGCCTGACCTAATCATGGGTTCACACTCTACAACTCTGGGCATTAAGCTTGCTTAATCTCCACAACGGCCCCCCCCTGGGGCGGGATGCCTGGCTTTCACCTTGGGGATGCCCTGTAGGGGCTATCTCACAGGGAAAAACCAGGACGGGTTTCCAAGGCAAGCGCGGAGATACCCCTTTGGGGGTCGATTCTGGCGCTATATAAGAAATGTAATAATAATAATAATAAAAAGACATTTTTACACTGTTGTTAAGCGCAAAATGTGTTCTTGGTGCCAATTTTTGGTGCTGGGACGCATTGAGGGCCGGACTGGCCGTAGCGGGCACCAGGCATTTCCCGGTGGGCCGAAGGTTTAGGGCCGGATTTGTGGCCGCAGGGGGCTGCTTTTCCTACAGGGTGCCGGTTTTGCGGCAGTGCTGCAAAATCAGCTCTCTGTAAGAAAAGCGGAAGCAGTGCTTAGCGGTTAACAACCAACTACCCTCCCGTTCCTGGGGCCGGTGGAGAAGCAACCTGCCAGGGCTGGTTGCTGCTCCCAGTCCGGCCCTGGACGCATTGCTCTAAAAATAGTGCAAAAACGCACATGAAGCAAGCAACAGCCGCTCCTTTTCTTTTCAAGTGCTTTCTTCTTATGCTTCCATAATAAGATTTTCACCTGAACGAAGGCCAGATTTATCTATCTTTCATGCAGCGCAATGCAGAAAACCACCTTGCCACCCTGTACTGTGTGAAAGGCCCATGAATGTGCCATATTTACAATTATACAGCGTATTTCTGTGCTCTTCCCAAGGAGAGCCTCTCTGGGGTGTGTAGGACTTCTGACCACTTACACTGCACCCTTCCCTTCATCTGGCTGACTGAAGGCAGAAACATGCCATCACAGGGATCTTGTAGACAAACACAAAATATGTTTTTTTGTTCCAGATCTCACTTTAATTGAAAATCAATTACCATTTGAGAGAAAAGTGGCACTGCTGAGCACAGACGAATTTAATAATTTGACCAACACCTGTTTCATTTTCTTCAGTCTTTATTTGGTGGCAGACTGATAACTTTCATATCTTTTCTGATATCACTGGAGTTCTATAAGCATCAGCCCTTTGAAACAGCTGATAGAGGGTAAGGGCGCTTTAAAATATAATAAATGAGGATAATGAATCATCAAAGTAATTTTTCTGATACTTCAGTGGAAATAAATGATTTGTTCTTTCACACATTATTGAACAGTGATCAATCAGCTCTAGATATTCAGAATTATTCCTTTCATATCTCTCACTCGCTGGGACTCTCTCTCACAGTTATCTATTAGATAGATAGCGGGGTCTTCACAAATGTGATTAGATTTTTCTGAGCCATGAATAGACATGGCTGTCATGTCCAGTGATATTTGTAGGTGACTGACAAGCTGATTATTGTTTTCCGATTTCTATAGGTATTGGTAAAGCATGCCATGATCTTAGGGCCGGCTTTAGCACTCTTTGAAGCTGGCAAGACTTCTGAGGACGCAGATGCTGCCCCCCCGTAACTAGTGGCAGCCGAGCGAGCACATTAACAGGGAGAGCTGAGCCGGGGCCGAGCCACAGGCCTGATTCGGATCTAAGTGCCCGTGCAGGAGTCGAGCCCTGAAAATATTTGTTATATAAACCATGCAGCAAACATCATATAAAATATGCAAAGTTCAAAAAAGTGTATTTCTGTCAGAGGTGTCACTGAGAAGTGCTTATTAAAAGTGATAGTTTTGTTCAACTGGTATACTGCACTCACATATTTGAAAGTGTTTTCAACTCAATTGTAGCGTCCTCCCCAGCCTGGGTACCTGCCAAAAATTATGCCACTGTTGGGCCTGATACTCGTCAGGTAGTGTTTCCCTGAACTGTTTGCTTTTCCCACCTGGGTTTGCTAACTCTCTTATATGGCCCCCGGGCACTTTCCCACTGTAAATTTGGTGTAAGTGCCCTTCCTGTCTGTGTTGGGAAGTGGAGCTGATTCAATGTTCTAAAACATGGGCTGATCTGTTATTGCAGACTGGTGTATGCACATTGGCATCTATTGTGAGTAAACTCTTGAGCAGCTTGCCATTGGAAGCCTAATACACGCGTATTAGTTAAATCTGTGTCCTGTCTGATGAGCAGACTCGAATTGGTGCACTTGCATCCCTGGGGCTGAAAACTATATGTCCTACCTGCCATCGCAAGTCGGTGTGCGCAGTAGAGCATGTGCACCCTGGTAGTGAGGAATACCTATGTGTGTTTTCACTACCTATGAGGCCTGCTTTTCCCATAGGTTCACATGGGGAAATTGTTAACATTACTTCAGATTGCAATAGTGAATGATGTTTCATGTCAATGAATTTGCAGTGCCAACCCCTTTCCATTGGTAAAGGGGTTTTGACATAACTCACTTGGATGTGCCAATTATGGAATACGGGAATTTTTATGCTCCAGAGTTTTGGGGACCGTGGTGCCTGGCTCCAGTAGATTCCAGGTGGGGCAATTCTGTGCATTTACCAAGTGACAGCCATAAACCACAGGCATCCCGCGGGAAAGGCAGAACACTTCCATTTGAGGACAGACTGGGAAAGATTGAAGATAAAGATTTTGACACTTAGACTCTAGGGAGCGGATTATGGTGGCCCTACTAAAGAATAAGATCTGCATTCCAAAGCCCCATGGTAGACAGGTCTACCATTTAGCTGAGACATCTGTGGTTCAAAGGGCAAACCCCTAAGCCACCTGAACTTCAAAGACACACAACAGTATTAGTACTGGTGCTATCCTTCAGCAAGAGATGAGATACGCTTGTGGGGATGTAGGACCAGATAAACTGTACTGGGTGGTGCACATTGTCAGAGGACTCTGTTGTGAACATGGAGGATAACTGTTCAAATTGTGGCTGGCCCCTGCTGAAGTATGGTTCCCTGAAGTGTGCTCTCCAAGGGCCCAATTGCAGGCCTTCTGTTCTCAAAGAGATCTCAGGACATCAAAGATCTTCAGCAGGGAAACCTACACCATCTACCAGTGACATCAGGAGAATGGTCCCCTCTCAAATGCCCACCTCTGCTACTGAATCCCAACTGGTAGCGTAGTGGGTGCATGGAATTAAACCTTGTGTCTGGAGACCAAATTGTCTCGTTCGAAGTCTGACAAATCTTGCTCTAATCTAAGGCGTGTGGTTCATGTACTCCAGGGACCCTGATACTCATAAGCATCAAGTGGTGGTAAACGGTTTCACCAGTTGCAGGACCCCGCATGGCCTGTTTCATCGACTGTGCCACATCTCTCTCGTGTGAAACACTGACTACATGCTAGTTGCGTGCCATGCCTGATTCACAGGTTGCGACCCTCGAAGGGTGGGGGTGTATCATTGGAAGTGCCTCATTCTACCTTATGTGGCTCTGCTGAACTTGTGCCGGTGTATGTGACCAAAATGGTCTGGTGCAACCTGTATCATCATGCACCGGAAGTTGTGCCTCATTTCCAGGGAGCTGTGTAATTACAACTCTTCGCTGTATGACCAGAATTTTCTGGTGCAAGCCATTTAATGTGCATCAGTCATTTTGCCTCATTTACAAGGAGATGCTGAATATTATAACTCATTGTGTTTGAAATATGAAGTGACTGGCGTAACTCATACCAACACGCATCAGCTCCAGTGCCTGGATTGCCTGGGACCAACCCAGATCATCGTGTACCGATTGGGGGTCCTCATCCTATCAAAAGGCTTCCCTGGGTTACTTTCCGTTCATCGGTTATTCCCTTTTGACCCTCCTTGGGGCAGAACAACTGCCGTCTCCACACCTGGCCCCCTCACAAAGACATCTTGTCGCCAGGTAGTAGCAAGCGAGATTGACGGGGTTGAAGGAACGCTTCCGTGACAGATTCAGAAGTTGGTGAAGAGACTGTGTATCTCCTTTGTGTTTTGAAAGCTGTGGGTGAACTTCCCGAGTAGCTACTAACCTGTCCCTTGTTTACGTCTACTTCCTAATTAAAACTGCTACATATTCTTACCAGATTACCGGGGGCCCAGACTAAGTGTGGTCTTCACCCGCAATTGGCCCAGTGTCCAGGAGGCAGGGTTGGTAATCTTCCATCCGGGGGTATAGGACAAGCGAGGTGAACTCGAGGGTGGAGTGGGGCCTGGGCCACTGAGTCTGCAGAGGGTAAACCATTTACCTGCTGGGTATCAGTGCCACCACATTAGGGTGCTGAGTGACTATGTGTGTGTAAAAACGTGTCGTATGGACAGACTAATAGTTGTCACACCTTGTAGTGGTGCTGAGTGAGTGTGTGTGAGTGGGAGTGATCATGTGCAGACAGCCTGTGATTCAGGACACTTGCTGGCAGTGCCTCTTGATACTGACTGTATGCGAAAAGCACAATGATAAGTTTGATATTGGGTTTACCTGTGTGACCCTGGCCCGTGGAACTACTAAAAAGTGTTTTTTTTGTGTATGTACATTTTTTTCACTGAGTGGATCACATAGAGGTGCTCTCTCTCAATTGGGGGGGCGTGTTAGATTAGGAGTTGTCCAAAGTTTGCACACTATTGGTATCATAAACATACGAGTGGGCGTAGTACTGCTGGGAATATTTACAAAAGTGTTTTATGCCCAAAAGTATATGATGTTGATGGTACAATGATTAAATATGTGTTGAATATAAAAGTTTTTCCATACATCATGTATGATGTCTCTTTTGTGACGCTCATTGAATTTATTGCGAGTGACTACTATGACTTTACTTTACACATTGCCTTTGCTATAAGCCTGACTGCTGAGTGCCAAGCTGCCCAAGGGTGAGCACGGGTTGCAGAGTGAGTGTAATCACCTGTCCTTGACAGAAGCAGTAGGTTCTGCTGGCTGGGGGCATCCCTTCAGCCAACCAGACACAGCTGCTTCCAACAGCAACACACAGAGCTTAGTATTACACATCTTTATTCATCTGCGTTTAACTGCGAGTCCAACAGGAGCCAAAAGGGTTCTGTAATTTCTAACTCAAAAGACACTACATCTCCCCCTGTGTTAAATTAAAAAAAATTGCCAAATATATAAAGATAGACATGTACAATTAAATATTTTCAGTCTATCTTTTTGGTGCTTTATTGTTCAACCTGATCTTGCTCTTGAAAACTGGGACCTGTCATCAACAATGTCCAGGATCTACATCAGTGGTGTAGAGGCAACAGCAGTCACTGATGTTTCAGACCCAGTCTCTCCTTCAACAGTTAGATACGATTAACGATTACTTAAGTGCCTAAAATGATAAGAGTCTCTGGTAGTCGACTTCTCAGGGTGCTGGGCGAACACCATGCATCCTTTGGTAGACTCCACTTGAAAAGGTTCTGCATCAAAAGGAGCATCAGATTTTTTTCTTTGCCTTTATTGTGCGAGCACTTGATCTCCTTTTTAAAAAATTATGTTTTTTGCATGTCGTCTTTAGTCAGCATACACTTTTATCTTTTGTTTGTTAACCAAGTCCTTCTCATGAGTTGCTTTCTCATCTTTCTTTCTCTGGTAGATCCACTGAGGTTACTTGGTGTTCATTGCTCTCACAAACATCAAAAATGTACGACTGTCACCTGTCGTTGAGTGAGGTGTTGAACAATAATCTCTCAAGGGAGATTTGTAATCCTTGGAACAGGCATTCACATGGAACTCATTTTTAGGCAGATTATTATTTTCACAGATCTTTCTGTGTGAAATTAATCATTATAGAAACATAATCTTGTAAATTGAACAGTGTTATTCAGGAACGATTTGTAAGAAAAATATTAGCACAGCCAGTATATTTTGCAAGAAACTAAGGTTCATCCGAACTCAGTTTTATTAGACAGGAATTATTTAAATAAGCAATATTGTGACTGTCTTTCAGGACACTAAAGAAAGAGGTGTGTAATCAAACCAAAACCGAAATAAGCAAGTATTGGGTCTCGCCTATAACAGCTATTAGTTTTGGCAATGTTTTGTATCCACACTGGACAGCAGAGCAGATCAGATGTTTTGCAGTTTGGCCAAAACAAATTTGGAAAAGCGCTATGACATAGTCAAGGCTAATGGACCCTATTTCTTTCAAAGTGCAGTAACACCGGAGGAATCATAGACCTTTTTATTATTATTTTTAGCCATGCTGCAGAGCAGCCACACTACTTTACAGCATGGCTGAAAATAATTCGCAAAGTCGCCATTGCCCATGCTGTACAGCATGAACACAAGGCAAAGGCAGAACCAATAGTCTCAAAGGTGAGATCCAGTGACTTTGCCAATGCTTGTTAGGTCACGGAATATTCCCCCTGTGACGGTTCCACACTACATCTACCATGATGCATCAGGAGAGCACTCTACTGCAGAGTTGATATAAAGTGTGCAACACATCTGTTGACACCTGTATTGGCAGTCTAGCTCCCAATGGGTCTCTATAACTGCACAGGAGCATTCAAGTCTGCCAGCTAAAATCGCAACTCATGAATGTCTCCAGTTTGAAGTGCTTGTGCTGACCTGAACAGCTTAGCAAGGTGCATCAATCGTTCATCACTACCGCTGCAATGCAAAACAGGAAGACTTTTTTTGATCAAAACACTGTTGCTCTGTGTATGTCTTCCAGGAACTAGCCATGAAATAAATAAAGGTTCCGACATTCAGAAAAGCCTTTGACAAGCTTGTTTTTGTTTGTGGCGTTTCAGCGCCTGACCTGACAGCTGAGCAGCAGCAAGGGCTGGATTAAAAACATTTAGTGACTGACAGAGTAACACTATTTGCATCTGGGGCAGGATTACTTTGATTTCAGTCAAGCAATGTTAGACCGGCTGCTCCAGATTGCATATGCACACATGTGCACTGACGTTTGCACCACCGGATATGGTCAAAACTGGCGTATGCACCAAGTGACCTGTGCAAATACATATTTTGCATCAGTCTTTCAATCCAAATGCCTGGGCAAGAATGCCGTGCAATATTGAATGAATGGTACATGAAAATGTTAGTGCGAAATTGCACCGCTGCAAACCACGTAATCCCGCTCGACGTATGCTGCCCCATACAGCACGCTTTGCACATTTTTAGCAATCCGGCACTCAGAAAGTCACTCGCTCCCTCCCCCTGGCACTGAGTGATTGACTGCCTGCTCACTGTCTGTTTCCTGTACAGTGGTGAGGGTTGACACATGGTCTGGGACTACCGACCATCCACCCCTCATCATGCAAACAATAAGTAACATCTATGTCATAATCAGTCAAGCAACAGAATTCTTTGGAAGGCAGGGGGTCTCACGACCTCCCGGCCGTATTTATTAAAATATGAAAACAATATAAAATTTGTAAAATAAACATTATTTACACAATTATTAAATGCAAAATTCAGACATTAGATTTACAGCAAGTTAGACAGGTTTGATGGGCTAACCTTAACAAATGTCTAATACAGCGTGTTTCCTAACCGAATCTAACATCCTACATATCAATTTTGCATTCTAATAATTTCTGGGCCTACGGCAAGGTCGTTAACCGGTGTCAGATCCTTTCCCCAGCTACGCCCTCACGTCTGAGTGCGCATGCGCGACAAGGGCCCGGTTACAGGGAGAGTTTGTGCCTTTCCTGGTTACCCTCAAACGCTCCGTGAACTCCATTTAATCAAAAAGGAGGGCCCTTACACTCGCGCCATTTGCTGATGTCATAGTGTATGTGCGGGGTGGCTAACAGCCTGAGGAAAGCGTGACTCCCTGCCGCGCACCCTTCCAAGCAAGCGGATAATCCTGCCCCTGAAGTTCTAGGAGAGACCAGTGGGCCCTCCTACTGGGCAACCCCCATTCGGTAATGGTGCCGCCCCCTAAGGACCTTAAATTGTTGCTCACTGATTATGACCTTACCGCCTGAACAACATAATAAATACGACAATTAGAAACCTATGAGGGAAAAATGGCCTAAGGAGAAAATTCAGTTAATACGCATCAACACAACCAATTAAGCATATTAAACTAAAATTGCCTGTACACGGGAGAAAAGGCCTAAGGAAGAAAACCACATCCATAATTAAAGCATTAAAAACATCACTGGTGATACTTACCAACGTCCTACTTGACTTCTGCCGAAAGGGATGGAGGGTGGGAAAAATTAACTGCCCCACAGCGGGGCGAGGAGCGAGCCTGGGATGCGTGGGCACAAAGAGGGTGCTTCCCGCGCACCCCAGGCTCTTAAACACCCCTCTTCTTGGTCCCGCCTGCTTGACCCGGAAGCGCTCATGCCGCTTCCGGATCAATGGCGGACCCCCAATCACTAGGGGCAAGGGGGGCCGGGCCCAGCCATGCGTGCGTGGGGGCCGAGCGGCCCCCCTTTCCTCATGTTCTGGGACTACCGACCACCCCCCTCATCATGCAAACAATAAGTAACATCTACGTCATAATCAGTCAAGCAACAGAATTCTTTGGAAGGCAGGGGGTCTCACGACCCCCGGCTGTATTCATTAAAATATGAAAACAATATAAAATGATTAAAATAAACCCTATTTACACAATTATTAAATGCAAAATTCAGACATTAGATTTAAAGCAAGTTAGACAGGTGTGATGGGCTAACCTTAACAAATGTCTAATACAGCGTGTTTCCTAACCGAATCTAACATCCTACATATCAATTTTGCATTCTAATAATTTCTGGGCCTATGGCAAGGTCGTTAACCGGTGTCAGATCCATTCCCCAGCTACGCCCTCACGTCTGAGTGCGCATGCGCGACAAGGGCCCGGTTACAGGGAGAGTTTGTGCCTCTCCTGGTTACCCTCAAACGCTCCGTGAACTCCATTTAACCAAAAAGGAGGGCCCTTACACTCGCGCCATTTGCTGACGTCATAGTGTATGTGCGGGGTGGCTACCAGCCTGAGGAGAGCGTGACCCCCTGCCGCGCACCCTTCCAAGCAAGCGGATATCCTGCCCCTGAAGTTCTAGGAGAGACCAGAGGCCCCTCCTACTGGGCAACCCCCATTCGGTAATGGTGCCGCCCCCTAAGGACCTTAAATTGTTGCTCACCGATTATGACCTTACCGCCTGAACAACATAATAAATACGACAATTAGAAACCTATGAGGGAAAAATGGCCTAAGGAAAAAATTCAGTTAATTCGCATCAACACAACCAATTAAGCATATTAAACTAAAATTGCCTGTACACGGGAGAAAAGGCCTAAGGAAGAAAACCACATCGATAATTAAAGCATTAAAAACATCACTGGTGATACTTACCAACGTCCTACTTGACTTCTGCCGAAAGGGATGGAGGGTGGGAAAAATTAACAGCCCCACAGCGGGGCGAGGAGCGAGCCTGGGATGCATGGGCACAAAGAGGGTGCTTCCCGCGCACCCCAGGCTCTTAAACACCCCTCTTCTTGGTCCCGCCCCCTTGACCTGGAAGCGCTCATGCCGCTTCCGGATCAATGGCGGGACCCCCAATCACTAGGGGCAAGGGGGGCCGGGCCCAGCCATGCGTGCGTGGGGTCCGAGCAGCCCCTCCTTTCCTCATGTTCTGTGACTACCGACCACCCCCCCTCATCATGCAAACAATAAGTAACATCTACGTCATAATCAGTCAAGCAACAGAATTCTTTGGAAGGCAGGGGGTCTCACAACCCCTGGCAACCCCACGTCTGAGTGCGCATGCGCGACAAGGGCCCGGTTACGGGGAGAGTTCGGGCCTCTCCTGGTTACCCTCGTACAATCCGTGAACTCCATTTAACCAAAAAGGAGGGCCCTTACACTCGCACCATTTGCTGACGTCATAGTGTATGTGCGGGGTGGCTACCAGCCCGAGGAAAGCGTGACTCCCTCCCCCGCACCCTTCCAAGCAAGCGGATATCCTGCCCCTGAAGTTCTAGGAGAGACCAGTGGCCCCTCCCCCTGGGCAACCACATTCGGTAATGGTGCCGCCCCCTAAGGACCTTAAATTGCTGCTCACCGATTATGACCTTACCGCCACAGGCCAGCATAGTTGACCGACTATCTGGCCCCCCCCCAAATGCCTACACTGAAAGGTCATATCTTCCTAGCAAAACCTTCTACCCATGCCAGTATGTTTCTTACCAATAGGTCATTCCCTGCTTCTGTCAAGTGGACCCCATCCCGTAAGTAGAACTGATCTCCCCAAATGCACCCATGTGGGATACTCTGCAGGTGAGGTGTTCGAAACAATTTCTCGATCTTATAGTTGACCCTCTTTACCGAGTGATTCAATGCCTTGACTGATTCACCCCCCCTCCACTGAAGTCTAGGTATCAATTGTGACCAGACTATGGTACAATCTGGTAACAACTTCGCCAGCCAACCTGCCGCTGAAATAATCTCTTCCAACAAGACCCTTCTGCCTAGCTCCACCAAATCATTCCCCCCCAGATGCAGGATGACCACTGAAGGCGGTGGGGTGTGTCTTTCGAGCAAGTCTGAGATGTAGCCTCTAAGCTGGCTAAGGCGGAGCTCCCCTCTGCCATGAAAGGAAATATTGAAACCCCCGCACTCCGCCCTCCGTCTACCCACTCCTGAAAGAAAAATTGGTTTAGCACGCTTCACATAAGAATGACCAACCACCCATATTGTAAGTGTCCTCCTCTTGTCTTCTTGTCGTTGCCGAAATGTTGATGGTTGCATTTGCTGACCCTGTAGAAATGTCCGTCCTGCGTCACAGGCCAGAGAAACTAAAACATAAACATGAACAAGGCCGGCGTCAGGGGAGGTGAACTGATCCTTACAACATGTGCAGCCGCACATAACGCTTATAGGCATTGGAAGACCATCTCCCAATCCTCTTCACACTGTTGGCATACAATCCCCTTGCAGTGGCCTCAGTGGCTGCCCCTACCCAAAAAGAATGTGTTCGAAATTCCTTGGGGTTCAAACCTGCTCTGGCGATACTCATTGCTAAGACTCTTTGGAACTGAAACCTGGTCAATGGGGTACCATCCGCATGTATTAACAATGCCCCCATTGCCTCGCCCGCCCGTTGTCTGATGAACGCCTCAACATGCGACACTGGGCAGCACGGGTTGTTTGGTGCCCTATGTAACACCAAAGTCTCTACCCAGGCCTCCTGATTCGTTTTGGATTTCCGGATGGTAACCCACATTGAATCGCCCTGTATATTAGTATCTCTCAGCTGTAGGCCACCTAACCTGTCGAGTTTGCTGCTAGCCACTAGTTCACTCACCCGCAATACCCCGTAGAATGCCAGGGAAAAGACGGCTTTGAATAGGAGTACCTCTCCCGAAGAGCTGCATGTGTCCGGCAGGGCGAGCAATTCTACTGCCAGCCGCTCTAGACCTATTGGCCTTCTGTCATCTGCGGTGTTTGCCTGTAGGCGCCACCATCCCTTCATCGCCTTTTGTACTAGGAAGCTTTTCCTTGAATCTCTGGCACCCCTTGTCTGTGCGAAAAAGGAAACAGCTGCCTTGTGTCTGCTAGCCGTCGCCGCTGAGTGCCCCTCCCTGTGCAATGTGATCATGTACCCATTAAAATTTGCCTCCATGTCCCATTTGGTTTCCCAATCCTGTCCCAGAAAATTACATTAAGACCTGAACGCCCCTTCGTATGCTGTCCTGGTCCTGGGAGCTAGGCTGGCTGCCACAAGGTCATGTAGTTGGGGGCACCAATCTGCCAAAGCGTTGATGGGAAGTGAGCTGGGGATGCCTCTGCAGCTGGTAGGTGTTCCCTGAATACCTGCATCTTAAAGCGAGAAAGGGCATCAGCTGCGTTATTCAAGACCCCTGGAACATGTTTGGCCCTGAATTGCACGTTCAACTTCATGCATCTTAGCACAATCTCCTTTATAATGCGGAGTATCAACTTACACCGTGCTGCCTGTTGATTGATGCATTCCACTACAGTCATGTTATCTGAAC
Organism: Lissotriton vulgaris; assembly: GCF_964263255.1. NCBI lineage: Eukaryota > Metazoa > Chordata > Amphibia > Caudata > Salamandridae > Lissotriton > Lissotriton vulgaris. Next base: position 1,105,394,691 of record NC_141696.1, on the reverse strand, counting down.
AGAAAATGACAGATCGATTGGGCAATTATTCTGGCCAGACCCTTAACGCAACCCAGATTGGGAACAATTCTAGGAACCCAATGTTTGTTGTCAGACCACTTTCCTCCCACCAATTGGGCCATCTCTGTGCCACCCATTTGTTGCCAAGTATGGCGCCGAACCCTACACTGCCAGCAGAGTCAGTCCATAGCCCTAACTCTGCTGAGGCCACATGGGTGCACCCCACAGTACTCTGCCATTGAAATCCTCCAGAAATGCAATCCATATCCGCATGTCCTGGCGAACTTCGACTGACAGTCTTGTGCGATGGTGCTTGTTTTGCAGGCCCTTCATGGCTTGCGCAATTGAGCGTGAAAATGGGTGTGCCATAGGGATGACCCTTAAGGCAAAATTCAGCTGGCCAACTGTCTGCTGCAACTGCTGTAATGTGGCTTTCTCCTTCACCAAACATTGTTGAAGGGCTGCCCAGAACTTCACAATTTTTTCCTTTGGTAACCTAAAACAACCCTCGACGGAGTCAAATTCAATGCCCAAGAATTCCAGGCATGTCGATGGCCCCACTGTTTTTCCAGGTGCCAGCGGGACCCCAAAAGCATGCATGAGCACGCAAAACTCCCGCAATGCCCACGCGCACTCCTGTGAGCCCGCCACCCCCAGCAAAAGAAAGTCATCAAGGTAATGCATCACATGCTGGTGGCCCGTAGATTGCCTCAGGACCCATTCTAGGAAAGAGCTGAATGTCTCAAAGTAGGCACATGAAATGGAGCAACCCATAGGCATACACATGTCCATATAATATTTGCCCTGAAAGGAAAAACCCAGTAGGTGTTGGTCGGATGGATGCACTGGCAGTAGTCTGAATGCTGACTCAATGTCTGATTTTGCCATCAATGCCCCGGGGCCCAGTGCTCTCAACATCTCTACTGCCTGGTCAAATGACGCATATTTCACACTACAAATGCTCTGGTCAATTGCATCATTCAGTGATGAACCCCTAGGTGCTGACAGATTGTGTATGAGTCTAAATTCGCCAATCTCTTTCTTTGGAACCACCCCCAGAGGTGAACAGACAAAATTTGGTACTGGGATGTCAAGGAAAGGACCGCCTACTCTACCCAGGTGCAGTTCTTTTTCAATTTTCTTTGCTACCACCCCCGGGATTGTGTTCGACTGATAACTGGTTTCTACACTGCGGTGTACCGGTAAAACCCCCAGCTGGACTCCGGAAATCGTGTGTGAAACCCTCTTACAGCATCCTTGCAGAGGTATGATCTGGGTATCTATTGAGCCAAGGAATCATTGCTGATACGTCAGTGAGGGAGTGTGCGGCCTGGGGGTGTTCCCCGCTATTCTGGTTTCCTTCTCCCCCTGTTACCTGAAGTGCTACCTTTTGACCGGCATGTCGTTTCTGGGTGGGAAGGGTGGCCGCATATGTAACACGCGTGTCTGAATTTGCACGTGCCCGGTGCCCTGGTGCATGTTCACCTGTTGAAATCCCAGCACACGCCCTTCCCGCCCGTGTTACCTCTAGCTTTATTGGCCACTTCCCCCCTTTTGGTGCCTGAAAGGGCTGCTGTGGCTTGGGTGAATAACCTTTGTTCCAGTTAGTGCTAGCGCCTGCAGATTGCCCCCTTTCAAACTGAGAATGCCAGGAAATTGAGTCTACTTTGTCCCAGGCTAAAGATCTGTTAAATTCCCTAGCTTTCCTGAAAGCTATGTCATATTCTTTCCAAGCGTCCCCCCCATGATTCTCATTGAACATTGTAATCCTACTCTGGTAACAAGCCATCTCCGCCTGCAACGAGGAGGAACGTTCAGCGGTAACCACCATAAACACAGAAAAAGTCCTGATCCAGTTGATGAGTGTCTCCTCCACCCTGAATTTATACAAATGAGACGGCCATTCACTAGGCAACATCATATCTTTCTGTGATTTGGCATACTCCCACTCCCTGTTGTCAATCAGCAATGAGAAAATATTCACATATTTGTCTGCCCAAATCAACTCTTTCACACTCTGAGATACATGTTGTGCCAGATTCTCCCCCCTGGACGGTATCGTGCCTTTGCCCAATACCGGCAGGGCAACCTCCTTACCACTTTCAGCGAGTTGCGTTGGTTCTACGGTCTTGACTGTGCCCACATTGCTTGCTGAACCTGTTTGGGGAGAAATTGGTGTGCTTGGCACGCTACCTTCACCCCTAGCCACCATGATTTTTGCAACCATTCTCTGGGCCTCAGCCATGGGGTCAGCTGCTGAAGGTAACATTCCCCCAATCCCCAACCCTGGAAGCACTGCCGCTATCTGTGCAGCCAATTCTGGGGGTACCTGACCCACCCAAGAGGCGGGCTGACCGGGATTTCGGGCGGGACCACTGTCGGGGCTATGTTATTAGGCGGCGTGGCTGGAGCCGGTGCTACCGGTGCGCTTAATGGGTTAGGCGGGGCTGGCGTGGGAATCTCTGGTGATGTAGGCGCTCCGCTAGGGACTGGCCCCGGGGATCCCCCTATTACACAGGGGTTGGGGGGGTGACTGCCACCCTTCTTGGCTTGGGCCCGCTTAGGTGGGGCCACAAATTCCCCCCTCGGTTTAGGTGGCACTATTAAGCGTTTGGGTCTCCCTGATGGCGCTGCCTGTGCATCAACCCTCTGACCCAATTCTGCCACTGTCTTACCCAATTTATCCACCTTTCCCAACCTCTTGTCCATTGCTGACATTCTGCGCATCATGGTGTGAAACATTAGCTCCATGCGCGAATTCCCTTCGCCCCGTTTACCGGACATTATACTACTAGCACCTGCACTACACAATACGTTAATTATGGGCACAATGTGCCTTGTACCTGTCCCAAGTTGGAGGCTCACAGGCTGGCCGTAAGCACCACGCAACTGTGACCGCACACACCAGCTAGCCTGGAGTGTTTGTGCGAGCGAACTCTAGCCCCGCGGCCCGCCAGAAGCAGTGAAATGCAGGCCTGCCCGTGTCCTCGGATTCCGCCAACCACCGTGAGTCCTTCAGCTACTCGGTCCGCAGCGGCCCTTGTCCAAACGTCCCAATTGTAGCCTACGATGAAAGAAATGTTACAAACCAAATCTTGGCCCCACGACACAAAATTCCTTTACAATTGGAGAAAGCTCCCCCTCACGCCTACTCAGTTAGCTAATAATTGAGGGGGGAGGGAGTGGGGGGTGAAAGGTTGCCCCCGGAAATCAGCCCTATCCCACACAGTCCCCCTACTAACTCTTTACGCCCAAAATGTGAAAATCGCTCCCAAAGTACTTAGCTTCAGTTGTTAATAATTTCTAAAGCCTGTGTTTTACCCAGAACACCTTTTCCACTGGTCACCTTTCCTGTTGCTGTGGTTGGGCTGTGCCAATCAGCCTGTAGACGAAGTACCTGAAATACTGTGGGATTACTTAAATTATCCAAGACTCCCCCGCTTAATAACAGGCCCTGTCTAGCCCTTTAACTAAACTGTAACAAAATTGTAATCACCTAACCCCAAGCGTTCCGTTTTAACATTGAAATCCCTTGCGGTCTCCCATCCAGCTATTGCCTGGACTGACCCTGCTTTGCCACCCTGAATTACCTTGCTCGTACTAGGGCCCGCACCACGTTAAAACCTCTCAGGCCGATCTTCGCTCTCCAGCCGCCCCGAAGAGCCTGCACAATACTTCGAGCCCGACTGGCTTTACACGCAACGTTGTAATCCCGCTCTACATATGTTGCCCCATACAGCACGCTTTGCACATTTTTAGCAATCCGTCACTCAGAAAGTCACTCGCTCCCTCCCCACGGCACTGTGTGATTGACTGCCAGCTCACTGTCTGTTTCCTGTACAGTCGTGAGGGTTGACATATTACTCCTGAGCGGCCACACGCTGGAGCAGGACTTCACTATACATGTGAAAAACGAAGCTCTTGGTGCACCGTCCCGCCTTCAGGCGCTATCAGAGTGAGGGACACCAAGTAGCACTGCAGCCTGTCGCCAGGTGAGACTAGAAATATAAAAGGCTAGGTGAAGGAGCTCTCAGAATGAGAAGAAGTTGGTAGCAAAGCAGCCTGAAATCATCCAGGGCGTGAAATGTAAAACGCTTGCATCGCCGTTCATTTAGGCGCTACCAGATTGAGTAGCGCTGAGTAGCACCACAGCCTGATACTGTCTGGGACTTAAAATATGAAGCGTCTACACTGTCCTGTATTCAGGATTTGCCAGAGTAAGCAGCACTGAGAATCGCTGTGGCGTTGGCCTGTTGCCAGATGGGATTTGAAATGCAAGCATTTGCATTGCAATATGTCTCACATTTACGCGAGACCTATTGCATTGCAAATTGTTGGCATCACAGACAATGGGAAGGAGGGCAGACAGACAGGGAGGGAGAAGGCACCGACAACAGGAGGGATGGCGGGCAGGGGGGTAGGGAGAAGGCATGGACAACGGGAGAGTGGGGGAGTAGACAAGGACAACAGGAGGCAGATCGGGCAGGGGGAAGAAGGCACAGACAACAGGAGGAAGGGCGAGGGAGTAAAGAAGGGACCAAAGCATGTCGTGCCTGCATCATGAAAACCTCATTAAAGAAATAGTGCTTAAAGTCTAAATAACATGTACCATGTAACAACGAAGTAAAGGGGCCAGTCGCCATGGGGGGTGACAAATGAAGAGGAGGCGGTACTAAGGAGGGACTAACAAGCCTATTTACGAGTCAGAAGCCTGCCTTTTGACATGTCGGAAACTGTACACAATGGTCTCACCAACTTCGTAGCGTTCTTGGTTGAAGATGTATCATTCATAATCAATATTTGTTAATATATTAAACATGAGATTCAACCCTTCTTTAATCTGACGATTCGTGACATCTTAATCAGTGCGGAACATTTTCTTTATGACTTCTTTTACACCATTACCAGCAGGATTTTTGAGATATTTGATCTTGTTTTTGCTATCAGTCTTTTCAAGTGCATCAATGAAATCATAAAATGTCTCTACCCAAGCAGTCCATCTATCACCAATATTCTGTTTTTGGCAGTATTGAATGGTGGTGTTGGTTTGAGGAAAGCAGCAGTGTTGTAACCATTTATGGGAGTTTCTGACATTGAAGGTGGAGCTCTCTCCAGCTCCCTTGGCTGTTCATCTCGAACCTGTTTGTGTGAGCCATCTCTAAGGCTTTGAGATTTGCTGGCCTTTGGCTCATCCATGATGACTTTTGGAAAGACAGTCTTAGTCTGCGCTTCCATGAATATTCTTCACTATTTCGTACATATCGAAGACTGTGGTGCTTGTTGCACACTTGTCAAACACAACCCCTGTGCTTGGTCATTGTTGCATCTTTGATACATAAACAACAATTTATCCTTTGGCAGCTCTTTGCATGATCTTTGTCTGCACCACTTTCTAATTGTAACGTTATCTTACAATTTGTAATTATCAATAGCTGCTTTCTGAAAGCCTTCCGTGTCAATGCTCCATATTACATCTTGCTTTTTTATTCCATAGCAGCACAGTACCTGTATGTATGGTCTGACTAGCAGGTTCTCGGTCATGGATACATAGATTTCTTTGCAATGCTTTCGTTGTTGTCAACTTCCTTCCGGCAACTGGAGCTGTGCTTTGACTCCCCATGCATTAAGCATTGTTCTGTACTTCGACTGCAACACATGTGGTATGGACAAGAAGTTTGTTTAGACCACAGCAAACTCTGGGAGAGCACTGTTTCTCTTCAGGTTCGTGTTTCCCTATCTCATCACCAGTTTCAGCACCAACCCCAGCTGGAGTACCTGCCAATGACTCTCTTTGTAACTGCAAACTCAACATTCTAAACCAGCCCTCATTGCATTCCACTCTAATACTCACATCACAGTTCTACAGAGTCCATCAGGAGCCAAAAGGATGCCATAATTTCTAACTCTCAAGAACCCACAGTGATAATTAAGAAAAAAGTGTTGGTGAAATGAAACATTTGCCTAAGTTCCCACGGTTTATCTTGGTTTTCTGGTTTCACTGTGTGCAAATCAGACAGTAAATGGGTTCTATTTGCTTTTCCTTATGTTAAGGTTTTGTTTTTGCCTCTTATTGCAGTTTTTAAATATAGCACAAACTCGACCCAAAGGTCGAACGCTTTACATAAGCACCAGTTACATTACACAAGGTTACTTGCATTGTTTATAGGCTTGGGACGATTAAGTGACATGCCCAGAATCACAGGATGTTGAGCCAACCTTGGACTTGAACCTGATTTCCCAGGTCACAGTTGGCCGATTTGACCATAACACTTCATCTTGGGTGGAGGGAGGGAGTCAGGCAGAAGCCACATGAAAGCTGGCTCATTATGGGAGTGAGGTTCCAACAGGACCTCGAGTTGGGCCAGAGCCTGACATTAGATTTGAGGTTTCAGTGGCGCCAACTCCTCTACATGTAACCAAGGGTATGTGGGCCAGTTCCTTGGACGGGGAGCAAGAATGAAGGAACACATTGCGAGTTGCTAGGTTGATTTAATTGATACTCATCTCAACTCCAATGCGGCATCTCCCACTGCTGCAACCTAGCTTTAACACAATGCTTCTGAACTTGTATTCCTGTTTTCCTGTCACTGTTCCTGAGCTCCGGTCCCCTACAATGCCTCAGCTCTTGCAACTCTAGACACAAGAAGGAGGTGGGCAGCGAAAACACGTGGAAACACAGTTATGGAATCAGTGAATCTCTTTGGTGGGACCCTGGTGTGGATGTTACTGTACTCCTCCTCGGCAAGCACAGGTGAGGTCTACAGATGTCTATTGGCCCGATTCACAGAACTAACTTAAGACAAAATCCTAAACTTACTACCATTTTGGTATTCACAGAAGGCACTTACTCATTTTGGTATTCACAGAAGGCACTTACTCATTTTGGTACTCACAGAAGGCACTTACTCATTGATGAGTAACTGTATTCTGCGAATATCAAAATGAGTAAGTGCACTTACTCATTTTGGTATTCAGAGAAGGCACTTACTCATGAATGAGTAAGTGCCTTCTGTGAATACCAAAATGTGAATACCAAAATGAGTAACTGCCTTCTGTGAATAACAAAATGAGTAAATGGTAGTAAGTTTAGGATTTTGTCCTAAGTTAGTTCTGTGAATCGTGGCCCTAAGTGAGGTAGCAAAGACAGCAGCTATAGCTTTATTCTACTTCATGATTTTTTCTGAGGACTACCTGTTTATCCAGTTGTAACTTATCATCTAAGTTGACTCTTGATATTGAATTCGTATACTTGATCCAAACAAGTGATATCAGTGATAACAATGGTATCAGTGTCATAGAAGAAGATGGAGAGCATTATTGGAGGAAATCTAATTCCAGAAGTATCAGTGCTCTATTATTCTGAGGTGTGTAGCTTCAGGGGGTTGTTTGGGGTGTTACATCACCCTATTAAATGTATTGCCTGATGAATAGGTGGGTACAAGTGCTTTCAGTCGGGTTTGGTGAGGTGATAGTTGGATTTCACCTCGGATTTTTGCATACACACAGACAAAAATGCACACACTCTAGCTCCCTCTATAAGCTTTGAAAGTCACCAAAAATGTTGGTTATTTTACAAAATAGTGTGTTTTATCTCACTTAATATTCCTACCTGTTCACATTCCTCTCCCTTTCCACTACTCTTTCTTTAAAGTCCTTTCATGAGTCCTGCTTGTTGTATAATGTGTGTTATCGTTATATGCCAGCATGATTGCTGAAAAATCTGAAGCATAGCCCCACTCCCCTCAATCTCACTGACCAACCTACTCCCCACATTATTCTTAAATACTTAATGGACGATCATGTTGTAAAATAAGATGATTGTTGAGAAATTGCGAGGCAGCACTATGCCAAATTGCTAAATGTGTCTGAGACACATTAGTACATTCCAGTTTGCGAGTCAAGAAGTGCGAGTCGCAAATTGCGAGTCACAATTTGCGACCTGCAAAATTGAATGGTCATACATCTTGCCTTAGGTTTTTACAGGGTGATAGTCTTCTCTTCTAGATTGTTTCTGACAAGAAAGTACAGCACACACAGTACAAAGAAACGTGTACTATACTTGCAGCACAGTGAAACTTTACGAACTTTACTAACACATCATCAACTTTAATTGTGTTCTCTTTCCGATATTAAAGAACTACTAATTGCAAACGTAAAACATTATGAAGCTCCCATTCACCATTTTAATCTATTTCCATAACACTACTTGCCTTTTTTCCTGCTTTCACTGTGTACCGGTTCACCCTTAAGAGCTGCCACATTTCTCTTCAAAATCTCGTTAACTTCATTGCCCTTTCTTAAAATGTTGGGGATTCACTAGCTAGAAGTTGATACCAGGCCGACTTTATAAAATTTCCTGGATAGACATATTTTATATTATTGATTTTTCACATACTAAAATAAAACATTGGAAACATTGTGCTTTAGTCTTGTTTATTGGGCTGAGAAAGTATAGCAGGCAAAGAAAGTCATTGGAAAGAGTGCTCACAAAACAGTTTAAAAAGTTGTTCTACCGCAACATAGAAGCACTTCTATCAAATCCACAAAATGGACCACAACATATTCTCAAGGTAAACAGATGGGGAGTTAAGATTAGTAACTCTACACTTCCTTATATATGTGTATATAATCCCTTGTTATAATTGGCAATATGTCTGACGTCAATATTGTGGAATGGAGTCGACATATGTGCTGATCGATCTTATTGACCTCAACAGTGTGACCTATAACTGTTTGGAAGACTGTCTCCATGATAAATTAGATAATTTATCTAACTTCTATAAGGCAATGTTGTAAGCAGACCTTATTAGGAGTGAATCAGTTGTTTTGTGGACCGATTTCAGCTGATGTGAGAGGATATGCAGTTGGAGTTGAAGTAGCTAGCTTCCTATGAGGAGGCAAGTTGTTTCTGTGAAGTTGGATCACTGTTGCTAGGGCTGCAGCTAAGTATTACGACAGATAGAATATTGCTGAACTTTCTTCCACTAATATTATTAATTAAATCAGTGCAAACCTCTAAAAGCAGCACCATCAACAACAAAATAATATCCCAGTGAGAGGATTCAACCTCTGGAGTACACTTGTTGTTACTGATTTGACTCAGATTAGCCAATGACAGAGAATACACATTCTCATCTGAGTGAATTTGTGGCAATTTCTACAACAGATGTTATTTTGAATGATCTGGAAGAAAGATATTTTAAAGGCAAGGAAAATAAATGAGAACTGAAGATTAATTAAGGGCAATAGAGAATTCAACATTAATAGCTGGAGAATTAGAAGAAAATGTAGAGTCAGCTAATGGACATGAAGCAGCAGAGAGTAGGCAAAGAAGTGAAGAGACGCACAGACCTATATATGCTTAGGGTATCTTGCCAACCTAATTTGACATTATTACTAATATCATCACCATCAAAAGGCCTTTGAAGAAAAGAAAATGTGTAAAGGCACCCACAGGCTTCATTGAGAAGACCCATTGCAGAGTTAGAGGAAGAAGTCATTAAAGTGCGGGAGGAGTGATCAATACATATGCTAGCATTTGCACCCAAGCTTCTGAAACTGAGAAAGGATTAGGCTGCTGTCCATATTTTATAGGTTGCTGAAAGCCAAGTTCCGGCTGCCATGATTAGTTGGTAGGCCAACACAAGTAATAATGTTACAATTCTTGTTAGCTCTAATAAAGATTTCAATAATTTAAACCTGGTCTCACCCCTGGCAGTTAGGGCCATAGAGCAGCCAGGCTTAATTTGAGAAAATGTGTAAAGCATTTAGAAGTACCAAAACAGTTAAAAGTTGAAAATCCAACACAATAAAAAACCCACCCCAATTTATAAAAAGAGAGAATATTTTAAGAATCAAAATTACATAAAAAATGACAAATATCCAATCAGGAAAACCGAAGATATGATCATTGAAGTTTTAAATGAAAATACCACCAAAAAGCACAAATCGTTAATCACAGGCAACTGTTCATGCTAGACCAGGACAAAAGTTAGGTTTTAAGACCTACCAGAATGAAGAGCGGGTTGGATATGAGGCTCAGGTTGGTCCCGGTCGAAGAGTTACCTTCTGACTTCGAACATTTCTGAGAAGGTAGAGCTATCAGCGAGGCAAGACATCAGGCGTTGATGCTGGGATGCGGTGTCAATGAAGCTGTTCATGAAGGCAGGAATAGCTCAGAGCAGGAAAAGTCTGAGTTCGCGCCTAAAAAGCTGTGAAGGTCGGTTGGATGCTGCTCGGTATCGAGTCTGGTTAGTTTTCTACTGTCGGGCTGATGCTATTCTCTGGAATTCAGATTTCTACTGCAGGGCAAGGTTGTTGAATGGTGCCAGAGACCGTTCAATGTCAGGCTCGCTGAATGGACTTGCTGATTCAAGCCCACGTACAATGTGCTGTCAGTGGATCGGCTTAGCAGGTTTGTCATGGTTTTCTCTCTGTACTCTAAGGAAGAATCCTTGAAAAAGTTTCCAAGGGCACTTGGGGGTCAGGACGCACTCCACAAAAGTCACAAGCAGGGTCCAAAGCAAGTCCAGTAGATACTGGTCATCAAGCTCCTTAAGAAAAGTAGCCTTCCTGCAGCTTTTGTGTCCTTGTAGCATTACAGAAAGTCAGGACACTTGAAGTCCACTTCTTTTGTCCTAGGTATAAGTGGGAGCAGGTCCAACCCTTAGAGTTCACCATAAGTCACAACAGCAGTCCTAGTCCTATGTCTGTCTTCCACAGGTCCAGTAGTGTTCTGAAGAAGGCTCCCAGGGGAGCCACATTTATGCCTGGCACTTGCGTTTGGGAGGGGCGGACTCCTGGCCCCTCCTAACCAAAAGTGAAAGAGTTCTCAGAGGTAACCCTACCCACCTTTAAAGCAGTTCCTGTGTGCACTACTGAAAAGAACCCCTACAGTTCTTCTCTTACCACCACTAAACCAAAGACGACAGAACCTTACGTCTCCTGTGTAGAGTTTCTGTGCCCACAACAGAGGTGTGGCAAGGGAAATAAGCAAGAATTCCCCTGTGGTCACTCAAAATTGATTCTGGGGGTAGCTCCTCCTTCACTGGAATTAGTGCTTGGCTGGCTAGAAGTACAATAGCAGAACAGGACAACCCCTACCACTCAAGTCCTTCACCTCAGTTCTAGAAGCCAATTCAGACCTAATCAAGGATCTGTTCAGCTCCTGGGCGACAGTTGGAAGCTGAGGCGAATGGGCTTCAAAAGGCTTTAGGTAGTTTAAAGGAAACTTTTAAAATGTACCTCTTATGAAATATTTGTTACAAATCCAACTTTGCCAATGAATTGGATTTGTTATTAATATTTTACATTTATTAACTTTCATAAAGTGTCTATATGCTTTCCAGTGGAACAGTGAACCCTGCTACAGTGAAAATAGATTTTAGGACATTGTCACTGTAAAGGTATATTTAACATTAAACGTCTATATGTACTGCTTTTAAATATCTTGCAGCCTTTGCTGTGGGCATATGAGGTCCATTTAGGATGACTTATTCATATTTAAAAAGAGGATTTAGGCCTGCCAGACGGGTTGAATTGACAGGTCCAATTTGCAGTTTAAACCTGCACAGCCAAGTTACTGGTGGCAGCCAGTTAGTCATGTTTGGCACAATATGTACTGCAGACGACTCATGAGATTTAACTTTCAGGCCTTGGGGGTACTCTTTGTCCCCTATACTAGGGATTTATAGGTAAATTACAGATGCCAATTATCACTATACCCAATTTTGATATGCTTTATAGGTCAGAGCACATGCAGTGGGGTCCGGTTAGCAAAGTCCCGGCATCAGGCAAAAAATGGTGATCAAGAAAAAAAGAGGCATTTTTCTATACTCATTGTATTCTTGGTATGAGTGCAAGAATGGTTTTCATTTTCATGGCAGTGTGTACATTAGGTATGCTCTCTCTAGCTCCTTGTAATGCTAACATTTTGTTCCATGGTTTTGCATCACACACCATTCACTTTTTATATGCCTTTATACAGATGGTCAGTAACTTGGGGTCTAGAACTTTTTCTTTTATGGTTGTGGTAGAGAAAATATAATGAAGCCACATCTTGCAGCCTTCCACCAATCATTATCTGATCATGCTTAGTGGCTTTGTGTTTCAGTTTCAAAATGTGTGTAATTGTTTTTCCTGTCCAGAATTCTTTTTGAAACTCTGTGTGTTTCCATGCCTTCCTGTCTGTCAGTACTAAGTTCTGGTCTGTTCACCCTTGCCATGCAGCCTGTTAGTCTATGTCTGCCACCATGTCTATGTCCATATCTAAGCATCACACCCTTCAGCAATCCATTCATCACCCTAAGGGCTATAGGAATATTTGTCAGATATGGGCAGTCTCAGTAGACCTCCACCAATTTCTGCAGTGGGACCATCACCACTTGTGTTACACCACTGTTGCAGTGTCAGTGCATTTCTGAACAAGCATGTGTGTATTTCCTGCCCCTATGTGATTGTGTTCCTATGTGGCACTCTAGTTCCTGACTCAGTGATGGATTTGGCCTATTCTGCAGGGTCATCCCCAAACCTTTTGCCTTCACACTCAGGTTTCTAAACCCATTTTTGTTGGCTTTTAGAACTCTGCACCCTTTGTCATTGCTAACCTGTGCTAAGTGCTTGCGCTCTCTCCTTAAAATGTGGTTAAATTAGCTTGTACCCAATTGGCCTATTTAATTTACTTGTGAGTCCCTAGTAAAGTGATACTAATTTTATGCAGGGCCTGTAAATTATATGCCACTACTGGGTCTGCAGCACTTATTGTGTGACCTACTTAAGTAGCCCTGTAAAAATGTCTCGAGCCTACCATTGCAGCCTGTGTGTGCAGTTTTAAACTGCCATTTCGACCTGGCAAAATACACCTTTTGCCAGGTTCAAACCTTCTTTTGTATTACATATAGGTCACCCTCAGAGTAGGCTCTGGACATCCCAGAGAGCAGAGTGCAGTGTATTTAAAAATTAGAATATGTACCTTTACGTTTTACATGTCCTGGTAGTGAAAAACTCTTAAAGTAATTCTTCACTACTGCATGGCCTACCTCTTCCATAGGATACTATTGGAGTAACCTGATTACATTTAATAAGCTAGAACTTCCTATTGTTGACAGGTGACCACTTAATGTTTAGTGTCTTTTGGAATTGTAATGAAAAAGCCTCTCTTATTGTAAAGTCAGATTTTAAATTACAATTTTGAAAATGCCACTTTTAGAAAGTCATTTAGTGCCTACAGCCTGTCACTGGGTCACATGACTGGGTGTAGTTGACAGTTTTTTTTGTATTCCTTCTAGACAGCCACAAACAAAGGTGAGCTTAGGTATGACTGGATGGGCCATCACTATCAGGATTGGAGTGCTGAGCTGGGCACAGCCCTACTAACACTTGAATAGGCTGAGTCCTACCTCGACAGTCTGGAGCCAGAGCAGAGGGGGTAGAAATTTTGTGCACTTCAAAGAGAAACCTCTAGAAGCCTATCTGACTTCAAATAAGCCACCAGGTATAAATAATGGACCTCAAACACCATCTCTTCAGTACACCTCTGGACCTGTGGAGACTCTGCTAGGAAGAAGGACTGCTGTGCTGCTGAGAGGACTGCCACTCTACTGGACAGCTGTGTTGCTGAATTGCTGCACTACTGCCCTCCTGCATGAGTTCAAGGCATTCAAAATGCACCTGAACCCAGGACTCTCAGAATTACTCTACATGCCCTCCTGTTCAGAGCCACAGGGACATAACAGGCTCCCAACCACCTGAACCAGTACCCGATCCAGCTGGAGTAAACCCTTGACCCCCTTGTCGTGGGCCTTTGGTGTGGCCTCAGTGAACTGCATTTAATTTTTTGGGCTCTTCATGACTGTGAATTGGCTCACTGGTGTCAAAATAATTTTGCTTGCATAGCACACCAACCCGAAGCTCAGTAAACCTGACCATTTACACTACAGCATATACAGCTCACCAGGAACACCATCACAAAGCTTATGCCCGACCTCCCATGATGACAACAGTATCTTCATGCCACAGGTATGACTGTTCGTAAAGCCAGGCCTGCTCTTCGTGCTACACCGGCGGCCATCCGCAGTGCTTCCCTGCTCTTCGCAGGTCCCTCCACAGTGAATGGGACTCTTTGCTCTGGACTCAGAAGGTAACTTTTCAGCAGGACTAACCTAGTCCCAGTATCCCACCCCGACTCCATCGTGGTTAGCCTGAACTTGTGACTTTCTCCTTGTCTCACACAACAAGATAGCCACGGGTGGCAATTTGGGCTTTTTGGCACTATTTTGCCTTAAATCTTTTAAATTGGATATCGTCTGTTCTACTGTTTGGACTTTTGTCATTTTGGTCTAGATTTATTGATTACATTTTGCTCAATGTTTATTCATTGGATTGGGATTGTTCTTGTGTTGTATTTTCACTTCATTACTGTTTGAAGTGCTTCATAAATACTTTACTCATTGCCTCTAAGTTAAGCTACCAGAGGGTTGACCACAGGTTAATTTGGGGGTTGCTTGTGCCTCACACTGAGAAGGGTTGTGGTTGTTGCTTGAGAAGGGTTTCACCCCCTCAGCCAGTAACCCAATTTCTCACACTCAGTTTCTGTGCATCACACTTTCTGTCCCAGCATTTGTAAATTCCAGCCTCAGTGTCCATGTTTTTTTCTTTCCAAGGGTCGGAGTCTACTTCTTTCCACTATGTCTTCGGTGCCATAAACGGTGTATAGTGTGTTTGTTGTAGTGTGTGGATGAGAAAGACTAAAAGCCTTGGTATTTAGCACCCAATATTTAATTGCTCCCAGTGGTGGCCGGCACAGGAAAGAGAGGTCGGTGGTGAGGCGGGGAAGGCGATGCGGCGAGGGCAAGGTAAGTGGTTTATTTTTTTTTATTTAATTTTACATATCTCGTTATCTGTCTATTTCTCCCCCAACCCACACCACCCTGCCCCTGCTCCAAGGCTCTTACCTGTAGCAGCCAACACTGATTGCTCCTGCTTCTGGCTTCTGAGCAGAGTATTGGGCATCAGCGCTATTTCTTTTACAAATTAGCAGTAAGTGCACTGCATTTCCCTTTGTCAGTATCTCCCTGGGCTTGTATCAGAGTCTATCAATCACAATGTGAGTGTCTCATGTCTCCCAGCCCAAGTGTCAAAGCTAGAGTATTCCTGGTCCCATTGTGTGTCTACTACTTCCAATGTAATTATATTCCCTGACACAGAGTCATTTTGCTCCTTATCTCAACTTGTTGAGTTTTTCATCTCCTATTGGGCAAATATCTTTAAAGTGCATGTTTTTTTTGTGTGTATCCCATGAGTTTTGCGTACTGAGGCTGAGAAATAAGCTCTGTGCTGTGAAGAAGCGGAGATAGGGGTTAAAAAAAAGCAAAAAACATTTTTTTTTTTAAAAAGAGGGGAAAACCTTAAACGGTAAAAAAGGGGGAAAGGGGAAGAAAAAAAAAGAAATCAGTTTTCAGTTTTCAGTTTTTAACATCTTTATTTCGAATTTTCTTCATAAAAGACAAGCATAATAATACAAGACATACAACAAGAATATGAAAATTTTAAACAGACAAAAAGGAATTTGTTTAAAAAAAGCTCAATTAAATGTACATATGAAGACGTCCATAAAAAGATTAAAACAAGTATGTATAGGAAACAAACAATACATTAATACTGCCCAAGTATGATAGATAGGCTATGGCAGGTTATTTTAGTTTTTCAGCTTGAAGTGCTACGAACATACCTTGTTCTAATTAACCAGGCCCACCCAAGGAATTTTGCCAGCCCTATGGATAGCCATTCGGCTGTGTTGTATCTCAGGATCATCAGTGTTTCCCTGCTCACCCGAGTGTTTAATCTTTTACAAATTGGCTTCAGCCACTTATGGCGTGGTTCAAGGTAAGCAGTACATACAAATAGAAAATGACCTATTGATTCTTTGCTTTCAAAACAACAGGGACAGGATATAGGGCCAGATGTAGGTAGCCCTTTACCGATCGGAATCGGCCGAAAATACCGATTTTCGGCCGTTTCTGATCGGTAAAGGGCTATCAAGATGTAGAGGCACATTTTCGGTAATTTTACCGAATCGGTATCATTACCGAATCAGTAAATTTACCGATTCGGTAATATGTACCGATCGGTAAAATAATTACCGATTCGGTAATATTTACCGATTCGGTTAAATGACCGAAAATGCAATGTAGGTAGGATATTTACCTTTGGCACATGGCTGACAGAATCGGTATTTTACCATGGAATACAAATCCATGGTAAAATACCGATTCCTGTGTACATGCACATCTGTGCATGTACACATGTGCCATGTGACAGACAGACGTGCCCTTAGGGCATGTCTGTGTGCCACATTGCACACATGCCCGTTTTGGGGGTGCTAGAGGGTGTCAAAGTGACACCCCCTGCACCCTTGACAAAATCGGTATTTACCGATTCAGTAAATACCGATTCGGTATTTGAATTGAATCCTATGGGCTTCAAAGGCCCATAGGATTCAATAGCAAATACCGATTCGGTATTTACCGAATCGGTAAATACCGATTTTGTAAGGAATCGGTAACGATTCCAGATGTTGGGACCTACATCCCATTTACCGATTTTGAAATACCGAATCGGTAGCATTCGGTATTTCAAAATCGGTAAATGGGATTTACCTACATCGGGCCCATAGACTCTGAGTTCTGCCATCCACTAGTAAAATCCCTTAGTGGTAAAGTGCCTATACGAAACTGATGATAAAGTTTCCTGTCTAAACTTTTTAGAATAATGTCCCAATAGGTCTCTGTATGCGGAACTACTTTGTGAATCAAAAACAAGCCTGTCAGGTTGGGTTTCTCCGAGAGCACAACATGTTCTTCTTTAACCATGGACCAGAAGAGAAGTTTAAAATCTTTCTTTGATGGGAAGGTGTGGGCACCCGGCTCGGACCAGAGCGAATAAAGACCCATTCTAGTAAGAGTGATCTTAATAGATTTAAACCAGGGTATATCCCCTGCCCCCTGTTGTACTCTTACGTCCTGTATCTCTTGGGCAAACATGGCAAGTTCCGGGGTGGACCATATGCGTCTCCATAACGCCACCATCCTATATTGGGCTTGATGTTTAATAGAATAAAAACCCATATCCAGCATGAGTGGTAATGCTGGCGTGGAAGGGGGGAGACTGACTAGGTTACGAAATAATTTGTTCTGGATCCTATCTAGAACAGCCAGATCCACACTCCCCCATATGTCAGTCCCGTAAAGAATGGCAGTACTGATTTTGGCGCTATAAATTTTAAGCGCAGGTAAGACTCTTTTGGTCAAGGAACAACGTTGCTCTTTCACTAAACAACCAGATAAACGAGCAAATTTTAGACTAAGTGCCGCTATTTGTTCTTTCCAGCGTAACCTATAATCTATTGCAACACCTAAGTATGTCATAACCTCAACCTGTTCTAGGCTAGACCCATTCATCGTTACATGACCCCTCAATGGTTTGTTTTTTGTCAGGACCATGAACTTGGTTTTAGAAACATTAATTTCGAGGTCATTTTCATTGCAAAAGTCCACAAATGTATTAATAGCCACCTGAAGACCCGTCTGAGTTTTAGCCAGAATTAGGGTGTCGTCAGCGAAGATTAAAAGGGGAAATTTGGTCCCACCCAGTGTTGGTGCATCTGTCGGGGTAGCTGAGAGGAACTTGACCACCTGGTTGATGAAAAGTATGAATAGGGTGGGGGCCAGGACACAGCCCTGTCTCACTCCACGGGTCACGGGGAAGGAGTCCGTTACCTGACCCTGGCGACCCCATCTAACTCTGGCAAAATTTTCCTCATGCATCCTGATTGTAAGTTCTAGTAGGGCAGTGGGAACACCCATTCTCCTTAAAGCTGCCCACATCTTTTCTCTAGGGACCAAATCAAACGCAGATTTGAGATCCACAAATGCTGCGAATATAGTGCCACCTCTTAAGAACACAGTCTTCCAGTATATCATAGCAAATCTAAGTATTTGGTCAACTGTGCTAATATTAGCCCTGAAGCCAGCCTGCAATGGAGACAGGATGTCGTCTTCTGTCATCCAGAGCTGAATTCTGCCTAGCAGCATTCTGGCGATTACCTTTTGTAGGGCGTCGATAAGGCTGATGGGTCGATAGTTTCCTGCATCAGTCCTATCCCCTTTTTTATACACGGGTAATATCTCCGCCCCTTTCCACGAGTCTGGTATTCTGACCCCTCTAGCTATGGCATTTGCTAAGATGGTTATATAAGGGACCCAGTGTACTTGAGCATACTTAAAAAGGTCCGCAGGGACACAGTCCATTCCAGGAGCTTTACCATTCTGCACTTGTTTTAAAGCTTTAATAGCTTCCATTTCTGTGAAGACAATCTGGTCATGTGAGGGTACCACAGTCGGAACACTGGTATCTTCCCTAGTATTAAGGGAGATCCGTTCCGTGTTACTAAACTGTGCCGAGTAATGCTTGACCCATTTCTCAGCAGGGACATAATTGACAGGTACTTGCTGGTCCCCAGTCCCTCCCCATTTCACAACCTCCCAGAATTTTTGTTGGTTAGTGGAAGTACTGGCATTATATAAGTCTAACCAACGTTGTTCATCCCAGTTTATTTTTGCCTGTTTAAGCACCTTCTTGTAATTAACCCTTTCTAGTTTAATATCAATAGCTGACTTAGATTTAATAGCAGCTATCAGGGAGCTATGGGCAAGGCGGCAAGTCTTATTATACCATTTCGCTCCTGTTTGAGCCGAGCCATTTTCCCTTCTTTTTACTGGTTCAATAAAAAAAGTTTTGATTTTGTTAAAAAGGGACTCTTGAATCATCCCAATTTGTTCCAGTGATGTATCTTCGTTTAATGTGGGCGCCATCAGATTCGTAGCTGCTAAGACCTCTTTTGAAACCTTATCAATAATGGTGGGATTTTCCAGAAACCTAGCCCAACGTACCCTTCTACAATCGTTCGTAAGAACAGCCTCGGCAGTAACAAAATTGGTTACAGTATCTGTATGTGGATCACCATTTATTAATAGGTTTATTACTAGAGGATTATGATCACTTTCTGGCCTTGTGACTATTTCCATATCCTCTAGTAGGTTCCAGAACTCCATCCTAATTAAGAAGTAGTCAATACGGCTAGATAATGGGAGTTGTCAAATGTAACATTTCCCAACCGGTCTGATTTTGTCCTCCCATTCGCTGCTCGTAGATCCCATTCAAGACAAAGACCTAACCATTGCATAACAGCCTCTGTTACTTTTTTGACAGGTGGGATAGTTAGATGGGGAATGTTCCAGATTTGATCAACTTCCCCATATCCCCCATTTTCCAAATTGGGTATCGGTTCAAATGAACAGTTGAAATCCCCTGCCACCATTACGCATTTGTCTCTGTCAATGTTATTCAATAGGGAATCTAAGTCATCTGCCGTTCTCATTGACTTCCCCCCAGGTCGCCCTCTTGCGTATATATTAATCAGGATGAGGTCTTGGTTATTTTTGCTGGTTAATTTCAGGACTAGTATATCATTACTAGGAGTCGGAAGGTCTATGATTTTAAAGCCTAAGGATTGTCTAATCCAAATAACAAGGCCTCCAGAGGGGCGACCTTTTAAACCTTTACAGGCTGGTTTATAATAATTGAGGTAACCAACCCGATAAATGGCATCAGTTGACCAACTTTCCTGTAGTATAATTACATCGTGTAGATCCACAAAAGACCCCCAGTCAGCCTCTGACAATTTCCCCTTTAACCCCGCAATGTTCCAGGATAAGACCGTAAGGGTATGTGTTGATGTCTTTGGCAAAATATCAACTGGATCCACGTTCTCCCCAAAGGTCAAGGGTTTCTAGGAGTGTGGTTTGAGGTTTCACCCCTTCCTATCCTCCCCTGGGTACTTTCTCTATACTCTGGTACGATCCTGTCCGTTATAGATATATGATTGGTGGGGGAACAATTCACTATGACACCAGTCAACCCAGTTATCGAGGGCTCATTATCAAGTCAGTCCACACCATCCAGACCAGATAAGGGGGCAAACCGGTTCGAGAGGTGGGGCTGAAACAGTGGGTAGATAGGTGTTTCAAAATGAAGTCTTTCTCTAGGTCTTTCCCTTCTAAAGTGATGGTACGGTGTTTGGGCTCTATTAGAATGTAGTGCGGGATAAAAATAATGCAGAAATAGAGTCTGTACATCCCCAAGTCTACCATATCTTGGTTCCCTACTAATGTATTCAGCAACCCATGGCTCTCTAAAGCTGATTACCACACAATCCCCCTCAAGATCTTTTTTACTGTAACCTACCCAGTCCACCCTCCTAACATTAAGGATTTCAATATTCGAGTTTGGAGGGAGTGGGCGATTTTTGTTTAACCAGAATGTTACCTTATTGTAAAGATCTTTGTGTGTTTCTCTCTTACCATCCCCAAGGGGAGCCACGCCAGTAAGATGATGGTATAAGGTAGTGACTCAGGGGGAAGGTTCACACATTGTTTTCTTGGAACAGATTTAATCCTGGGCCGTGTACTTTGGTCATGATGACTGGTAGGGATAGGATGTTTCCTAGCAGGGGGATGTGTTGTAGAGACTTCCGTGACCTTTTGCTGGGGTATACTCGCAGTAGTAGGTTTTTTCTTTATGACAGGAACAGGTTTTTGCTGTGGAACTTTTGTGATAGGTGGTCCCGTTTTCAATCTATTACCCCCATCTTTATTATTCACAATGTTAGTCTTCGGAAGGGTCAGGGCTATTGGGGCTGTACCCTTAGAGGCTAGAGTGGCATGAATTCTATTAGTTGCCGCTATGTTGTCTTTTACCAGTGTATCTAAAGAATCCATTTTTGTGTTTAATAATCTGGTCCGTTCAAATAACGGTAAGAGTAAGGATTTAATCAATAACTCTATTTTAGCCAGAAGTATTCCTTCTACGATGTTAACTGTAGTGTTATGTTCCTCGGGTTGAACCACTGCCATGGAAGTAGGTATCTGTGTGGGGGATATAAAGGTAGATCTCATACCCTCAGTGTGTTCCCCTAAATCATGCGAATCTACCCTTTTGCGTTTCCCAGGATTGTGAGTGGGTGGGTGTTGGGAGTGGATAGATGAATTTGCTCGCTCAGTGCTTAAGGCAAGATTGGGGGAGTCTGAAAAACCTGTTTCTTCACCAGACAGGTCATGGTAAATAGTCCCTCCGTTCACCATATTATCGTGGGCCGTGACAGGTACACTATCTTTACTAGCCCCCTCTAAATCCAGTGTTTGACTTGTGGAGGCAGTTACTACCACTAAGTCCACATTAACATCGGAACTATCTTCATTCAGTAGGGAAAGTGGGACAGGAGAGACAGCCTCATTAATTTTACCAAGTGAGGATCGCTTGCCTGTGATTAGGTCAAGCGATAGACGTTTTTCGGCAAGAGCTATTTCCTTCTCCAATATAGTGGTGGTGCGTTTAAAAAACTGGTCAATCGTACCTGTAAAAGTACCATTGGAGGTGGAAACCTGGACTTGCCTTTCTTTACCTGACCGTAAGGTCATTTTTGAGCCGTACACTAACAGATCTGACACCAATCACAATGTGCAACCAGACAGTCAATTCAGCTACCCACGATCAAATGAAATGAGTTCTACCAACAGTGTAGCAGCTACAATGACAATGGCCTGGTAATACACTTTAAAAACACCAGCTAGTGGATACCAAGTACTACAGTAAAGATGGGAAAATAATGTTAGGGGGGTAGCCCGACCCGACCTCTACCGGCCCCGGACGGCCACAGACGGTCCCGCCCTTGTCCCGGGCTTCTCCCGGTTGCTCCCGCGCAGCGGGTCTGCCCTGAGTGATTATAGGTAGCTAACGTAAAGGGGGAGGAGCCTGCAGGGAGAGCTTGCCAGGTGGTGTGAGTTAGGGGGGGCGGGCGCTCCTGGGACAGGTAGTCCTGCGCCTCCCCGCCTGCTTGCAGCCCTGCAGAGTCCAGGAGCCTCGGATCGCTCCACGCCCAGAGAAACAACAGGACACTTGAAGTCACCTCCCACGCGACGCGGGACCCGCGCAGCGGGTACCGCTAGCTGTAGATGGATGTCTAATTGTGCAGCAAAAACCAGGCTGCTTCCAGTACAAATCCTGCCGCCTCAGAGGTAAGGGTAGTGGTGGTGGTCCGCCAAGAGTGCCACCAGTAGTCCGGTGCAGCTCTCTTTTCAGTCGGCAAAAAGGGGGAGGAGCCTGCAGGGAGAGCTTGCCAGGTGGTGTGAGTTAGGGCGGGCGGGCGCTCCTGGGACAGGTAGTCCTGCGCCTCCCCGCCTGCTCGCAGCCCTGCAGAGTCCAGGAGCCTCGGATCGCTCCACGCCCAGAGAAACAACAGGACACTTGAAGTCACCTCCCACGCGACGCGGGACCCGCGCAGCGGGTACCGCTAGCAGTAGATGGATGTCGAGTTGTGCAGCAAAAACCAGGCTGCTTCCAGTACAAATCCTGCCGCCTCAGAGGTAAGGGTAGTGGTGGTGGTCCGCCAAGAGAAATCTATAAGGGTATTTTACTCTCACTGGGGGGGGGGGTGGTGCTGGAGAAGTGGTTCCTGGGACTTAGATGGCATCACTCAGGCCAGGCCTGGTTGCCTATTGGATGTTTAAGTGTCTTCTGTGT
The DNA here is from genome assembly GCF_964263255.1 of Lissotriton vulgaris. Lineage (NCBI taxonomy): Eukaryota > Metazoa > Chordata > Amphibia > Caudata > Salamandridae > Lissotriton > Lissotriton vulgaris. The sequence continues at coordinate 1,105,372,056 of NC_141696.1, read as the reverse complement.
TTTTTTGGGGGAGGGTGTTGGGCGCCCCCATGTGCTTGGAAGGAAAATCAGCAGGAAATGAATAAGCTAGTGTGTGTTGTCACTTTTATACTACAAACTAGGGACCAGATAGCTCTCTTCTCGTTGTTCATATAGATTAAATGGGTGACATACAGAGGGTACATATTGCCTCCATTAACGTCTGTGGCCTGAACGATCCTAGAAAAAGATCAAGAGTTGCAATAGAAATACAGGTCCTGAAGGCAGATAATATTAATTTACAAGAAACACACATTGAAGCATCACAAACTAGTATTCTAAACACTATGGATGCAATCTTATTGGTTCAACTTTACAAGAGGCACGGATGGGGGGGTTGCAATTCTGGCAAAGGAAATTGGTTGAAATTTACGCAGGTGGCTGTAGACACTCATGGTTGATGGGTTGTTGTAGTCTGTCATACTACTAGCGGAGATAAATTTACCCTCTGCACAGTGTATGGTAGTATCCTGGATAATTTCTCAGTTATCGACGAGATATCCCAGTAATTGATATTTCGGCCCCTACCCATAGTTCTGTGTGGGGACCTGAATATCAACCCCCTGAGTGATTGGAATATACTGGTCCAGTTCCATACTCTGGCCGGAAACCCAGAGAATTTAAAGTTGTAGAAGGGTTGTCTAAGAACACATGCTGTTTGATGTCTGGAAACCATGCAGAGTATGGATATATGTATTTTTCTGCTCCACATTCTACACATTCCATCTGGATTATTTCTTCATCTCAAATTGGCTCCTTGCTGCTTGTAAAATCTAGAGATACCCCCGGTTCTTTTCGGATCATAACACACTCGTATTAGAAATACAAGGAATGGGGGTTAAAACTAGAAATGCATGGAGCTTTGGGTGCGCCTTGCTCGCTAACAAAGACTACTGTACACATATCAGCAAGTGGATCCCAACAAAATTTAAAGAGAATGTTGGTAGTGCCATATTGAGTATAGTTTGGGAGGCAATAGTGGTGGAGCCCTCTGTCCTATTGCTTGTGAATTCCCTGAGCCACTGAAATTGTTTTTCTGGTTCTGATGTAAGTGTTTCCTCAGTCTGTGGTAATTGCTAGATCTGTTGTACTTTACACCCCGGTGTGAGTGTCTCTCTGCCCTAGAGTAAGTATCTGGTTGTCTATGTGGCAGGTACTCTCACTCCATTGTCTATGGAGGGGCTTCTAGTGGGATGGAGAAGGATCAGGATTAGAAAGGAGGGTGTATATGAAAATATGATGAGCAGGGAGAATAAAATGGTGGGGGGTAAGAAGTTACAGAGAAACCATGAGTTTTTATAAGGAAAGAAGGTGGGTAGAGGGGTGAATGGTTGGTGGAGGTGAGGGAGGGATAAGGAGGAGTGCAGTGTAGGAATAGGGGTGGAAATGAGGAGCTTTGAGAGAAAGGGATGGGTAAGAAGAGACTGCAGAGGAGGGTGGGGCATGCAACTTTCAGAAAAGTGGAAATGTTAGAAGAATGAAAGGGAACATCAAAAAGACAATGCTGCATACTTCCTCCTGGAATAAAGGAGTGTTAGTTATGGACCCTTTTATGGTTGGAATTTCTGATGCTGGGACCTATATCAGTCTAAAAAGTCAATCTTCAGTTGTCTATTGCTGCCTTGCTCACTGCAAAAGAGTGTTATAAACAAGGGTTCAAGGCAATTTGTGCTTTTATGCTGAGTTCTTTACAACTGTAATCAGATACAGATAAAGGGCATTATTAGGGAAATGGCTATAGACGTGATGTAGTCAGTGATGAAACTATTTTCACACCCTCTGGAGTGAACACCAATTTCATATGTACCAGGATAGGTGACCTCAGGTTCTACAGGTGTGCTATGCTAGCTGATTCATGTACAAATGTTCTAAATTCATCTATGTGGCAGTACAGAGAGCAGAGCCAGCACATTAATGAAGGTATGCACGTCTCACGGCGCTGAAAGATGTGGCAGGTATTACCAGTTCTGTACCTTTTTATATGGATATTGGAAGATTTTCATGCTTTAGCACTAGGAATTCGACCTCAACTCCGTATTTTCAATAATGCAGCGGTGATATGGATCCCTGTTAAATTGCATAGGGAGCTGTATTTCTGTATAGTGCACAGTACCGCTTCATAACTGCCATGCTTTTGGTAGGGTGCCAGAAATGCCACAAATACGCTTTCAGGTTTAAAATTCTAGCCAAGGAGTGGAGACTGAAGCAGCAGCCTCCACCAATGCTTTGCTTTTTGTAATAACAGCTTATTCTTTTTTCTAATCTAAGTTGGTCCTATAAATGTAGTAAAATTGTGGGGTGGGGTAGGGGAGGGGAGGTTTTTGCGAAAGATGTGCAGCCACCTTGGAGAATGGCCAACTCTGAACTAATGAACATTCAGAATGTATGAAAGCTGACAAGCAAGAGAAAGCAACATCCTTCCTCAATGAGAGGAAATGTATTTTTGATGAAACTTAGACTTTTGATCTAAGTTTACCTTTGTGAATGGGCCTGATTCACAAAGGTAAACTTAGACCAAAAGTCTAAGTTTAGACCTGAAGTCTAAGTGTAGACCTAAAGACTAATTAGGCTTTTGGTCTAAGCTTAGGCCAAAAGTCTAACTTTACTACCAATAAAGTTAGACTTTTGGTCTAAGTTACACATTTGACCTAAACATAGACCGAAAGTCTAACTTTATTATTAGTAAAGTTAGACTTCACTACGCAACGCACTCTATGCCGAAATTAACAAAAACCTCACCTGCAAGCTACAGAACATCCAGAACGCAGCCGCAAGACTGGTCCTCAACCTGCCAAAAGACTGCCACATCTCCAAGCATATGTGCGCACTCCACTGGCTCCCAGTAACGGCCCAGGGAAGGAGTGGTGAGGGGCGGTGAGGCGGGGTAGGGACATCGGTGATGCAGCGCGCGCAATGTATTTAGTTTTCTTTATGTATTTAGTTACCTATCTCCCTATGGCCGTTTGCCGTAGTTTACTACCCCCCACCCTGCCCCTCCCCCGCGTGCCGCCTTGCACCACTCCCTCCATGGGCCGCTACTGCTGACTCCCCGTCGAGGTGAGAATCACCTTCAAGATACTCACTCACGCACACAGGGCCCTCCATGGCACCGGTCCAGCATACCTGAACAGCCGATTCAAATTCCACCCACCACGAAGGACCCTACGATCAGCCCAGCTCTCCTACAACGTGGTCCCCCGCACCAGAAAGACCAGATCAGGAGGCCGCTCCTTTTCCTTCCTCGCAGCCAAAGCATGAAACGCCCTTCTGCTCCACCTGTGACAGACAACATTGCTCCCATCTTCGCAAGAAACCTCAAAACCTGGCTCTTCGACAGACCCCCTCCTTGATGGAATGGAACCTGCACCCCTCAACCCTAGTGCCGATTGATTGATTGAAACTTAGACTTCAGGTCTAAACTTAGAATTTTGGTCTAAGTTTCCCTTTGTGAATTGGGCCCTCAGACTTAACTGCATGTTTACTACTTTTTGGTATTCACAAAGGTAAGTTACTGTTAGCAACTACTACTAGTAAACGTGTTAGTCGGGAGTTCACTACTAGTAACTTTACTAATAGTAAAGTTACTAGTTGTAAATTATCTTTGTGAATACCAAAAAGTATTAAACTTATACTTAAGTCTACATTTACCTTTGTAAATCAGGTATTGAATATCTGGTCATCATTCTGGACTGCAGTCATGCCAGAATTAATTGTTTGCCCCATGCATGCAATGAGTTACATACATTGCATTTCCTGGGACATTGTTTGCACGTTTTACCTTGGCACACAAGGTTGGGAGTATGAAATGGGAGCATATTAGCTTCCAAGCTATGAAAACTGTTCATTGATAAGTCATGGCTGACATACTTCTCTCTAGGTATGTCAGTCTTGGTGCAACAGGGCCTATAATATGAGCATATGCGCTTGTGCAGGACAGAGCTGAGGATTGTTTTTATGCAATTGCACAATCTAAAGAGCATACATTTAACTGGTAATGTCTCTGGAAGCGACTCAGCAGCAGACAGCACAAGACACAATAAACAGTGGTTGCTTTTCTCTGTTACCCAGCTGCTCTTCCTCAGGTCTTTGGGATACTATTGATAGAGCGCTTACAGCACTCTGAATTGTATGGGTACATTACATTCATGGTTTAAATGCTCTCACATATATTCTGTCGTTTGCAGTATTTTATGATTATTAAAATGCATTTATTCAAGTCACATGAACATTTGTAATGTAGTGTGCACATTTAAGTAGTACATTGTATGTACTAGAAAAGTTTATAATTCCTGTGTGCATAATGTGCAGGATGACATTATATTCATATAATGTAACTGTGTATTGTTAAAGTTGCCTGCACTGAAGGCCACAATTGCATGTTGTTGTCAGTATCGATACTTCTTGGTTGCTCAAGAATTAATTAAATTAATCCTTTTTCTATGTGAAGACAGTATTTTCTCATCCTACTGCAGGTGCAGAAATTCGACCTCGTTATTCTTAGATTAAAGGAGATACCCGAAATGTCTTTGAAGAAGACTAGAAGGCGAAAAGGGAGGACACCTTTAGTGTGTGGCTGATCTGGAAACTAAGGCCACTGAACAGGAGCTGAACAACACGGCTCTTGTGGAATAGTACAGACAGATGAGATTGAAAGGTTTTTATGTGATGTATTGGGGCGGAACATTGTCTTTTTGTATGATGCGCAGGGACAGTGTAAGGAGACTTCTGCATTTTTCGGAGGAGAAGGAGCATTTTAGAGCAAGCTCCATAGCCTTAAGCTATCAAACCCATCTGACGTGAGCACTTCTTAGAGAGTCAACACGTGCTGACACCTTTGGGGTATGATACAAGGGAGATAGGCAGGAACCTCATTTGGAGCAGTGTAGGGAAATATATCTCTTGTTTTCTTCTCAATGAAAAGAGAATTGGATCTGCTTCGATTCTAGGTTGCATTTTGATCCTGGAGTTCCTCACATTATGCCTTTTATGCAGAATGAATTATATTTGTAGACTCGCTCTGTTTTGATTTTCATGTACCTATATACTCTGATATTGAGTTACATTTGTATTGAATTATTTTTGGCTTTATAAAAAACCAATCAAATGAAGTCCAAAGTCTGTGGTCCTTTAACCCAAGACTAATTTGTAAGTGTAACCTTGAATGGTTTTGCTCCCTTCTACCACTTTTAGCAGGCAAATAAAAGGCCATCAGTATTGGATTCAGTAGGTAAGGCAAGGAGTACATTTGGCGTAATCACTATCAGAATGTTATTGTTGGAATATCCTCGGACATAATTATTTAATGTCCTAAAAGTGATTTAGAACAATATTGCACAATAGGAATTAATAGTAGAAAATCTGCACCAAATAGAACAATATTTTTGGAACTGATATTGCTGTCATGTGTAAGTCTATGACAATGTTATTGCGACATAAAATCCGCTCGTGCGCTACCTCGGAGAGATTCAGAGTTAAATGCATGGGGCCTCATTTATGAGGCCTTGCGTGAGTTTTGCGCTTCCGATGCGTCCCTTTTTGTGACGCATCGGTGGCGTAAAACATGCCTCCTGATGCGCACTATTTACAAAGTGACGCATCTAAGCAGATGTGTCACTTTGTAAACCCCAGCGCTACATTATACCTGCGTCAGGTATAATGTATGCAGAGTGGGCGTTCACCTGCAAAAAGGCTCGTAATAGTGACGCAGTGAAATCTATGAGATTTCACTGCGCCACTTTTAAGACGCTGTTGCGTCAAAATATTGCGCCTTCCTCACAGCAGGCATAAGACTGACGCAAGCCCTTTCACATGGGGCTTTCCCCATGTGAAAGGAAGCATTGATGGAGTTGCATCACTTTTGTGACACACTCCAGCAATGCGTCACTTTTGCGCCTACAGATATGTCAGAAATACTGACGTATCTGTAACTCCTTGCGACATGATGCGTCATATTATAAATATGATGCATCAATCATGTCGCAGGGAGAGCGCAGTGAAAAGGGACGCATTGCTGTTTTCACGCAGCGATGCGTCACTTTTCATAAATGAGGCCCATGAGTTTTAGACTGTAATCGTATAAAAAGATGCACAGCTGCGCCCTGTGCAAGTGAACATGGTTCATGATACAGTCCCCAATAGGAAAGCAAACCTTTCAAAGAGAGTTTTATAGCTGTTTGTTCGTCTAATCATTTCTTTGAAAAGAGACATATATTACCCAGACTCCCAAGGGTTAAATATGTGAAATCTTTGCATTCCATATGACGGTCCCCGGGATACTTACACCAGCCGAGCCGCAACTGAGCGAACCCAGACAGCAGAAGAGTTAATAGAATAACTTTGCTTCCACTGCACAATTTGCATACCGAGATGGAATGTTCTCCTTCAAATACAAATTAGCCAGGCACATAATTAAATATCCTGAATAATGAAATATTCACCGTGTACACAGTTAAAAATATCGCGCCATAAATTACTTATCAGGCCTGTATTAATAAATAAACACCGGGGAAGACGTGCACTGCTGACCCACGCCTTACCTGTGAGCTGCCTGTGCATGGTTCCTGTGGTTGAGCGTGCCTGCCTACGGAGGCCTCAGAGCGGCAGGAGGTCTACTCAGAATCATTTCTAATACACGCAGATCTGTAATTTGGCACTTCTGCGCGAACCTGCGCATAATTTCCTGATTATAGCACAGTGCAGAGAGGCGTCCCGTGCCACAATTAAGCTATTGGCCAGAGATTGAGCCCTTCAGTCTGATGAAAGCGATTGAATGAGTGCGTTCACTTAACACTTCATTCCAGGCTCGGTAAGATTGTGCGTGCCCCCATTTGCTGCAAGAAATATTCATTAGCTGGAGCATTCAATTATATGACATATGTACAAAGAAAGTGGAGAATTAAAAATGGCAGTAGCCCCAGAAAGACTGATTATGTAGTTATATTATGTGATTAGCACGTGTACTACGTCGAGTACTATTAGTATGCCACTCTAGCGCTTCCCCCACTATTTTAGCGCCTGGAGCCTTTGCAAAGTCTCCAGCTTCATTTGACTTTTTCAGTTTTTACTACCCTTATGGAGACTGCAGGACTTTAAAATTCTGTTTCATTGATGCCCTACAGTCATATACATCACATACTAACCTTCGGCATATACATTTCTATTAAACATCAAAAAGGTCAACTTTGAACCAGAATCACTTTCCTTGGTACTTTCCTCAGCTCCTAAACACAGGCAAACTGCTTTCTGAGCAAGAACCCAACCGATGCCAGTCGACCTCGTAAATGCGAGACCTACTGCATTGCAAATGCTTGGTTTTTTTTCCGATAGAAAGAGAGTAGTTACATTTTTGATATATCACACAATTGAAGAAAAAAACAATGAAAGCTACATTTCACTTATTTTGTATAAAATGGCATACTTATCAGAGATGTCCTGAACTCTGTTCATTCTATTTATCCAGTTCTGAAAAGTTGAGATTTTTGGGTATTTCAACTGATGTATTGTTCGAGCTCAGGAAATCAGCATTTTGATAAAGATAAATCTTCTTCTACTCTGATCTAAATTATCCATTTGTATTGCTGAGCCTAATAGAATGATTTGTGGGCCCAAGTATAATACAATAATGATTGCCAAACTGCTAAATTTACAATTTTAATTTCATTTAAAAAATGTGCAATCTTCGGACATACTCGTGTTATGTGCCATCAATCAAATTGTTTAAACAACAAGAAATGTTAGAATACATTCTGGGTAACTTATTTTATGACCCTTTGTTGTGTAACAAAGTTACCTTTTAGTGAAAAATGTGCTCCATGAAAATAATTCCTAGAAAACTGCAAAATTCTATCCACATTTATGACCTCCTCTTTTCTATTCTTGAATTGCTCACATAGCTATCTCTCATTTGAAGTTTTCTTACTTTTTATATCAGCATCCAATCTCCTGAATATCTTCTTTGGATATGGCTGTTGTTATGTCCAGCTGATAGGTCAGGACTCTGCTCTGTCAACGCACAGCTCCACCACAAGTGCCTCGCTCAGCACCTCCGCAAACCCCGGTTCGAGGTCCTGTGCTTCTGAATTTTCTTTGTCTCTGCTGTTCTCTATCTTCCTCACTATTGTTTTCCTATTTTGACTTTTTAATTCCTACTTTTGGCTGAGATTCTTCCTTTACCTGCTCTTTTCTTCTTATTTCAGTTTCTGTTTCCTCTAGGTCTCCTTTGTTCTTGTTTGCCTTTATGCAGTTTTTAGGTCTCGCCTGTCAATGCGCTAACGCATTGAGCTTGCGAGAATATAGGGGCTTAACAAGAGCTTAACCATTAGGCAATTTCATGCTGTGCCCATGAAAAGCAAGCTCAATGCGCAAGTGCAGTGACCTAAAAAGCGCGTGCACATCAAAGCCAGCCATCTGTTCCCCAGCTTGGTGCCTCCAGCAGCTCTTCAAAGGTATCCGCTCCGCCCCCTGCTGCATCAAAGGCTTTCATTTCGCGGCCGCGTTTTTTTTCTGCCCTTGTTGTGCCGCCCGACTTGTTCTTTCTCGTCCGTTTTCTCTTCTCACCACACCTCATCAAGCATTCTTCCTATTAGTCTCTTTCACGTATTGCCTCTTCTCTTTAATTCCTTTCTTTAGTGTATCTGCGTTCCATTTGATTCCTCTCTTCTCTGTTCCTTTTCCTCTCTGTTTTATTTCCATGACCTTTTCTCTAGTTCTCCCCTCACTTGTTTTGCATCATTTCCTTTCATTTTTTTTCTCTTTCCATCCACACTTCCCTAAACCTAACTCCAAGTCTCATTTCATTCCGGTAGGCGTTATCAAATCTTCTCTCCTTTCATCTTTCTTCTGTCCACCCTCTTTTCAGTCTTTCTTCTTCCCCAGCCCCCTTCTACACAACTCTTGCCTCGCGAACTCCTTTTAAAACCTCAAGTGATTTCCTTGTGCATACAAGTGATCTGGTCTTTCCTGTGCTAGAGGGGTTTTTGTGTAGAAATCGACTGAAAGCCCAGTGTCATTCACAATCACGTGTTGGACTCCAGTGCCTGAGGGCGTTTCATATTTAGACGCTATAGAAATCTATGAAAACGGTGTGCCAAGCTTTTGACAGCCCCATGTCACCGGGGCACCTCCAGCCATATCTGCCATATTTTTCACCAACGCGAAGCATGCTGGGATTTGTAGGTTTCTATTCAGAATGAGCGAAGCTAAGCACTAGAAGCGAGTGCACCATCAATAGCAGAGGGTCGGTTGGCCACACAGGAACATGGGCACAAGAGGCCACTATAAGTCCCTCCTATAGAGATAGGAGAAGCAGAGGAGCATTAGCACACAACCGCTAGGGTTATCCATTTCTCCAGTCCTAGTTTTTGCGACCAATACTTTTCATTCTGGGACTTGTAGTTTCGTTTTTAACACTACTTACAGGCCAAAAAATCATCATGCCAAGCATAGTTGGTTTAAAGCCCAAGTCCGACTGAAGATTTCACACATCAGCTATATTTATCCTTCCAGTGTCAGTAATCTGTGTAACCAGTTTGTAATTTCACATTTTCTGGGACTCAAACCAAAGATCCAGCTTCTTTTTGCGTCTAGTTTTTTCTTATAAGCAAATGAAACACAAAGTGAGCTTTAGGTTGCAGGCATGCCGAGAGCGCCACTTCCACGCTGTTCCCTTACAATGGGCCAATTAACAAGTGTTACAAGTAAACAGACCAGCGGAGCCAGAAGAGCAATAACTAAACATTACTCCTCCATTAATCCTGCATCCTTTCGGCGGGGCGAGCGACACGCTCTCTCTCTGTTGCCATACGCATGACACTTAGTAGGCAGACCACACCCTCCTCCCTATGCTCCCTCGAGTTGCAGGCAGCCCACCCCCTCCCTGTCCATATGGTCGCTCGACTTTACTTTTAGCTTCGCTGCAAATTCTCACTGGCTCCTATCTGACCACGTATTCCGCCTTTTACATTTACTTCCATGGCCCATAATTTACAGACAAATAGTCTTTCTTATGTTTTGATATGCTAGCATTTTGCAGGTGCTTTACATTTGTTTACTTACAATGCATTTTTTTTAAAAGTTGGAATTTACGCAACAAGAATAGTTTCTACTTGTTTATGTAAACATGCTCACATTCACAGTCACCTTTTACAAATCACTTTCTCAACAAACATCACGCTGGGTCAACACTTATGGCCAACACCACATTACTTAGGCACACCCTAACCTCACTCATGGACACGGGCACACTACTTAGGGACACCCCCACGCATCAATTAGGGACACCACCACATCACTCAGAGACACCAACACATCACTCAGGGACACCAACATATCACTCATGGACAACCACACACATCACTCAGGTATATCCCCACACAGCCCTCAGGTATATCCCCAAACAGCACTCAGGGAAATCCCCACACATCACTCGGGGACATCCACACACAACACTCAGGGACATCCACACACAGCACTCAGGGACACCACCGCATCACTCAGAGACACCACCACATCACTCAGGGACACCGCCACATCACTCAGAGACACCACCACATCACTCAGGGACACCAACACATCACATCACTCATGGACAACCACACACATCACTCAGGGATATCCCCACACAGCACTCAGGGACATCCACACACAGCACTCAGGGACACCCACACATAGCACTCAGGGACACCAAAACACAACACTCAGGGACACCACCACATCACTCAGACGCACCACCACACATCACTCAAACACACCACCACATCACTCAGGGACACCACCACATCACTCTGGGACACACCCACACCACTCTGGGACACCACCACATCACTCTGGGACACCACCACATCACTCAGAGACAACAACACATCACTCATGGGCAATCACACACATCACTCAGGGATATCCCTGCACAGTACTCAGGGACATCCACACACAGCACTCCGGGACATCCACACACAGCACTCAGGGACACTACCACATCACTCAGGGACACTACCACATCACTCAGGGACACAACCACATCACTCAGGGACACCACTACACCACTAAGGGACACCACAACACCACTCAGGGACACCACCGCACCACTCAGGGACACTACTACACCAATCAGGGACAACACTGCATCACTCTGGGGCACCACCACATTACTCATGGGCACCACCACATCACTCAGGAACACCAACACATCACTCATGGACAACCACACACATCACTCAGGGATATCTCCACACAGCACTCAGGGACACACCACATCACTCTGGGACACCACCACATCACTCTTGGACACCGCCACATCACTCACAGACACCAACACATCACTCAGGGACACCAACACATCACTCATGGACAACCACACACATCACTCAGGGATATCCCCACACAGCACTCAGGGACATCCACACACAGCACTCAGGGACACCAACACACATCACTCAGGGACACCACCACATCACTCTGGGACACCACCACATCACTCTGGGGCACCACCACATCACTCATGGGCACCACCACAGCATAACTCAGGGGCACCACAGCATCACTCAGGGGCACCACAACATCACTATGCGCTAACACAGCATCACTGACCGCCACAGCATCACTCAGCGCCACCACAACATCACTCAGCGCCACCACAGTATCAATCTGTGCAACCATTCAACAACAACTGGTTCAAATATGTTCTCACAATGTTTCAAGCTTTATTACAAATGTCACAAAAAAATGTTAATATTTCAACTTCTGTTCTTGGATTTTCATCACAATAAAATACACTGAACATAATCTTCACAAAAGTTATTTACAAAAGTTTAAGCTATTACCATTATAAATTACAATAACTTTTATTTAAGTATTAATTATTTAAAAAAATGTAAAGCCATTATTATTTGTAATATCAATACATCTAAGTCACGTAAATACAAAACATGTTGCATTACAAATGCTATAGGTGTCACATTTGCAAAAGAGAAAAGTCTTGGCATTGTAAATGACAAAGCTATTCAATTCGCAATTTTCAAAAACAACACATAAATAAAACATTTGTCATTTACAAGACCAATAGCTCAAACTTTCCTAATGCGCGACCTATTGCATTGCATATTTTGCCCTTGTTCCTGCTCCGTTTCTGACCACGCCGATGCTGCCCCCATGGCCCCTCCTGCTCACCTCACCCACCTCCCAGCTGTTCCGCCCTCCTCTAACCTCTACTTAATGGTGAATGCTGCTCACCGGATTGAGCAAGACCCCTGACCTTCTGGTCAGGACTCTGCTCTCTCAGCGCACAGCTCAACCACAAGTACCCCGCTCAACCCAGCCGCAGAACCCGATTCGAGGTCCTGTGCTTCTGCCTGTTCTTTGTCTCTGTTGTTCTCTCTCTTCCTCACTCTTGTTTTACTTTTTTTACTTTTTTATTCCTACTTTCGCCTAGGATTCTTCCTTTCCCCGCTCTTCACTCCATATTTCTGTTTCCTCTAGTTCTCCTTTATTTCTGTTTGCCTTCATTTCAGTTTTTCAATTTTTACCCTTTTTCCTGCATCGTTCTTGTCCCCGCTGCCCTTCTGGATCCTCCCGCTCCTTAGTGTTCCTGGCTCCCTGCGTCCACCTCCCATCTGTCTCACGAACCCCTACTTAATGGCGGACGCTGCTCGCTGGATTGAGCAAGACCTCTGACCTTCTGGTGATGAATCTACTCTCTCGGCGCACAACTCCACCGCAAGTGCCCCGCTCAGCACTTCTGGATATTCCGGTTCGAGGCCCTGAGCTTCTGCCTTTTCTTTCTCTCTATTGTTTTCTGACTTCCTCTCTCTTGTTTTCCTACTTTGATTTTGATATTCCTACTTTTGCCTGGGATTCTTTCTATCCTCGCTCTTTACTCCTTATTTCTGTTTCTATTTCCTCTAGTTCTCCGCTATTTCCGTTTGCCCTTGTTTCGGTTTTCCACTTTTTGCCCTTTTTCCCAAGCCGTTTCTGATCCTGCCGCTGCTGCCCCCGCAGCCCCTCCCGCTCCAGAGTGTTCACACTCCCTGCTCCCACCTCTCAGCTGTCCCACCCTCCCCCGACCCCTACTTAATGGCAGACACCTTGCGGCATGGTAAAGGCAAGCCCGTCTGCGACTGTCTTTGACCCGACCACGACCAGCGCCAGGAACCCTGGTCCTCCGACCGACCACCACTACAGCTCCTCGGCTCCCTACACACTCAACACTGGCAAGAACAACAACTGCAAACTTTCCTCACTTCTTGACACTCATGGACCCTTCACCTGCTGTCACTGCCGCCACTCCTTCACCCTCGCAGAGACCCAGGACCCTCCCCCACCCTCCAGCAACAACACCATAATACCCCAAACCATGCGATGCATCCTCCTCAACGTCCCCTCCCTTTCCACAGACACGTTGCAAAAATCTGAGACCTCCTCAACAGAGCTGCCCGGCCCGGACGTCGCCTTCCTCACCGAAACCTGGACGAGCACTGCCTCTGAACCAGACATCACAATTACCATCCCCAAAGGATACAAAATCACCCGAAGGACCGTCCCAACCACTCAGGGGGAGGCACCGCCATCGCCCACAAGGCCAACCTTCGTATGAGCACCTACACCGAAGGGTCCACAGACCTGATGAAACACCACCACTTCAAGATACAGACCAACCTGTCCACCACCCTCCGAGGCTCCCTCCTCTACAGATCCCCCACACCTCGCACACCTTTGTGCAAATCTATCATCAGCATCATCACACTGCATGCTATCACTTCCACTGACTACACCTTGCTGGGAGACCTCAGCTTCCATCTCGACAACCGCCAGGACCCCAACTCCACCTTCCTCCTGGACAACCTCCACGTCATCGGACTTAAAACAGACCGTACCAGAAGCAATGCAGTCAGCAGGACACACCCTCGATCCCATCTTCACAGCAGGGAACTCCATCACCTTCAGTCACACCTCAGAACTCCCTTGGAGAGACCACTGCTGCTTTCAATTCACCTTCAAAGCTAACACCTCACACAGACATCCACACCAGCTCCAGTGCAGGAATTGGAACAAGATCTCTGACGACCAGCTCGCCGTCACCCTCAGCAACTCTCCCACTGCCACAGATGCCGACCCTACCGCCACCGCCCTCACTCTACACAACTGGCTCATCTTCTGCACCAACACAGTCGCCACCCTCAAGAAAGCATACAACCCTCACACAAAGAAAGCCAGCTGGTTCTCACCGAACTCCGTGACTCGAGACGCACCTGCAGACACCTCAAAAAGCTATGGAGGAACTCCAAAACCCCAGGAGACCTCAACAACTTCAAAACAGTCACCACCGCCCACCACAAAAATTAATCAGATACTCAAGGAAGAAAGCACTCCAGGACACAATCTCCACCCACACACACAATAGCAAGGAGCTCTTCGGCATCATCAAAGAGTTCGCCCAACCCATCAGCGCGACTACAGACATCCCCGCTCCCAGGACTCTGCGACAGACTCAGTACCTTCTTCCACGACAAAATAAAGACCATCTATGACAACTCTGATATTGTATTGTATTGTAATTGCATTTATATAGCGCTTACTATCCCTGACGAGTCGTCGAAGCACTTTTTCGTCGGGTAGCAAGCTGCTCCGGGACCCATAGAGAATTAGTGTTGAATTAGTATAGTGAAACATGCAAGTACATTTTAAGTGGTGGATAGGTTATTCAGTTATTTGGATTTGGAATGATAGCAGAAGGATAGAGGAGGACAAAGGTTTGTATTTATTTATTGTTTGTTGACGCACGTTATTCAGGAAGCCTATAAAGGATTAGTGGTGAATTAATATGGCGAAATTTTAGGTAATTTCATTGGTGGATATTAGTCTGTTACTTGGAGTGAGAAGGATAGCGTAGGGATAAAAGGGGAAGAAAGATTTGCATTCATATAGCACATGTTACCCCTGATGGGTGTTGAAGCGCTTTTCTAGCGAGTAGCACGCCACTCCGGAACCCATAAAGGATTAGTGTTGAAAATTAGTATAGTATAAATATGAAGTAATTTGAGTAGTAGATATGTTATTCAGCTATTTGGCCAGTATATTAGTATAGTTGAATATGGAATTTGTGAAGTGAACATGTTAGTCTGATAGTTTTTATTGAAATGGGTAGTGGAGGGGTAAAAGAGTGATTTTTTTTTTTTTTTAGGTCTTAGCAGTAGGAAGAGGCTTTTGGCTGAGTAAAAAGTAGTTTTGGAGTGGAGGAGTCAGAGGGGAGAGTTTAGAAAGTTTTTTTGAGGAGATCGGTGTAGTAAAAAGAGGTGTCAGATGATGCAAGGAGGGGTAGAGCAGGAGAGAGTCTAGAAAAGGTTATTTTGGCGATCATAGTAGTGGTGTGGGGTTTGAGATAAATGAGAGAGTGGGTGCAGAGGATATATTGATAGATGTATAGGATGAGAGATAGGGTAGTGCATTGGAAGGAGTAGTAGAAAGAAGTTTGAGATAAGTCAGTAGGTTGGGATAGAAGATATATTTAGCGAAGTATAGGCTGAGAAATAGGGTAGAGCATTGGAAATGCTAAATTAGAAGAAAGTGATAAATATATAAATCCATACGTACATGTAAAGTATATAGATACATAAAGGGAGTAAGTACATTTAGATTGAATATAGTGATAGAGGCACAGGATGAGAAATGGGGTAGTGCATTGGATATGCTTTTTCTGGAGAAAAGTAACAGACACACAGATCCAAGTAAATGGAAGGTACATAGATGCACAATGCTCTGTTTGTGGAAGTGGATAGTGTGGGCTGGGTATTGCTAAATGAGAAAAAGGGCAGCATTTCTGGCCCTAGTCCCGACCAGTCTCGAACAGGCTCAAACAGGCAACTACCCTTGTCCTCTCCACCCTTAACAGTCTCAAACAGGCAACTACCCTTGTCCTCTCCGCCCTTAACAGTCTCAAACAGGCAACTACCCTTGTCCTCTCCCCCCTTAACAGTCTCAAACAGGCAACTACCCTTGTCCTCTCCACCCTTAACAGTCTCAAACAGGCAACTACCCTTGTCCTCTCCACCCTTAACAGTCTCAAACAGGCAACTACCCTTGTTCTCTCCACCCTTAGCCTCGACACCCGGGCTGAGATGCCCTAACCCTGGCCTTTTATACCCCAAGTAATCAGGTGACCATTTCAGCCAATGGGAACCCTACCCCTAACACTATCCAATCACAACACTAGCCCTAAAATCTAGAACCAATAGGAGACCAGGACCTTGCAGCCAATCTTAGCCCTAGTCCAAGCACCCAATCAGTCCAAAAACCCTGATCTCTACATCTAATAAAGGCCTTAGACCTACCAGTAATCCCAACCCAAGTCCAAGCGGCCAATGGTACAGGTAGCCCTAGTCCCTACTTCCAATAGAAAGCCTAACCCTACTCTTAGTCTCACAACTAGTCCAACAACCAATCACACCATAAGCCCTAAATAGCTACTTCCAATTAAAGGTCTAACCCTAGCCCTAGTCCCACCCTACTCCCAATAACAAATAACATAGGAAGCCCTAGTCCCTACTTCCAATAGAAATCCTAACCCTAGCCCTAGTCCCAACCCTACAATGATTGAATCACAGACCAATAAACCAATAAGAACCCTCAAATACCCAACCAAGGAGGACATTAACCCTAACCCACTAGAAACACCAGATTCAACCGCCAATCAGTGTACATATGTGCCAAACACTAGCAGACCATATAAGGTCCCAGCAACTTCAGACAAGGTATGCTGGCCAGGGAGTTGGAAGCTGCTTCTCCTGTTCAGAATCTCATAGGAGACAGACAGGCGTAATCCACACTTTGGACTTCTGCAGGTAAAGGCTTCACTAACTCGAAATCTAATCATACTGTTTGAATAGAGCTTTACTCCCCCTGCTGGCCAAAAAACGAAGTGCACAGGCCCCAGTAAATACAGTTTAAACAGCTCACAGAAGAACCCTCTGATGTAGAATATCCCTGTTGCTGGGGGGGGGGGAGGGAGGCAGGCAGGGGGGCTGGCCTCACTGGCTTGTGAACACAAAATGGTGGCTGGGGGTGCACTGTTTTAACAAACAGGTCTTAGCACAGAGCAAAGGAGAAATTTGGAGGGAAACAGATTTGTCACCAAGGAATGAGAGGGACAAACTACAGAAGTTGGACTTCAAATCCCACAATTCAACACGTTAAATGCAAGCAATCATGGGCAGGGAAAAACCACGAGTTTAAAACACAAAACAGGTGATAAAATATGCAATCACAGGCAGGTCAAAACTGCAATTTTTAACTGTAACAACCACATGCAAAGATAGTAATCACAGAAAGGGAAATTCGTTTTTTAAACAACTTTTGTTTTGGGACGAGACAGCACAAGTCTGTCTCCTTACCACTTCCTGGACTTTGCTCACTGCCATCTGGGGCACGGGTAGGCTGCAATTCACAAGATGGAGGAGAATAATTTGGGTTGCACCCAGCAAGGCCTTAAGGGGCCTGGGCAGGTGTGAGTGGAGGGCTCAGACTTGCCTGGTAGCTGAATAGCCAATGGTCTGCTGGCCTGGGGGTGGGGGCTGGGCAGCTGCTTCTCCTGTTCAGATCTCCTAGAGACAGACAGGCTCAATCCACACTTTGGACTTCTTCAGGTAAAGGCTTCACTAACTCGAAATCTAACCATACTGTTTGAATAGAGCTTTACACCCCCTGCTGTCCAAAAAACGAAGTGCACAGGCCCCAGTAAATACAGTTTAAACAGCTCACAGAAGCACCCTCTGATGTAGAATATCCCTGTTGCTGGGGGGGGGAGGGGGAAAGGGGGGTCTAGCCTCACTGGTTTGTGAACACTGCTCCCAGCACCACACAGCCAACACTAGACAGCTGGACCAACCTCAGCATCGAAGACACCCGGTAGACTATGAAGACCACCCACTCTGGGGACCCACAGACCCCTGTCCCCACCACATCTACCACAGAGCCACAGACATCATTGCCCGAGCTTCAACGAATCATCAACCCCTCCTTCGAGTCCTCCTCCTTCCCTGATGACTGGAAACACGGCGAGATCAACCGTCTCCTGATAAACCCTCGGCGGCCCCACCGACATCAAGAATTTCAGTCCGATCTCCTTACTCCCATATCCAACCAAAGTCGTGGAGAAAGCCGCCAACAGTCAACTCGCCGCCTTCATGGAAGAAAACAACATCCTCGACTCCTCCCAATCAGGCTTCAGGATGAACCACAGCATTGAAACCCCCCTCCTTGCGGCAACAAATAACATCCACCCCAATACCTGTACCAACGCCTGGTGACCCCATGCCCTCAGAAACCCTTCCTCCCCCACGGACCATGCACACAAACTCGAAATCATCCTGGTCTCCAGACTCAAAAGGGACTGCCAGATAAGCGCAGTCACCTCTTCCTGCTATCACACCCTCCGCCTACTCCGAAAGACCTTCAACTGAATTCTCTTCGAACACAGGAAAACCGGCACTCACGCCCTCATCAGCAGCAGGTTGGATTACAGCAAAGCGCTCTAAGCCGTGATGAACAAGAACCACACCCGCAAACTCCAGAACATCCAGAACGCTGCCGCCAGACTTGTACTAAACCTACCATGCCATTGCCATATCAGCCAACACCTATGGGCACTACACTGGCTCCCCGTCAATAAGAGAATCGCCTACAAGCTTCGCATCCATGCCCTCAAGGCCCTTCACAACATCGGACCTGAGTACATAAACCACCGCCTCATGTTCCACGCAACCCAACGTTCCCTCTGCTCGGCCCAGATCTCCCTCGCGATGGTACCTCACATCAAGAAGGGAGGAGAAATTTGTATTGTATTTCTTCTAGGATCATGAAATGGCTTTTGGCACTTCAGGACTACAGTGTCTCTCTGGTATATGTTCTATGAGTGGAGAATAATGCTGTAGACTGCCTTTCTAGACATAAAAAGGACACTTATGATGAGGGAGCAGAAGATTGCTGCAGGTGTAAGGAGGATGCCTACAAAGTGTGCGTTGTAACTGGTGGTTTTGTTACTGAGAAGGTGTGGTTGAATGAAATGGAGAATGATGAATTATTGAAGGAGGTAATTGGAGTGGTGGGGGAGGGTGACACTATCCAACGGAAGAGGAACTTGGGAGGTTTTGAAAGAAATTTGGATGAGCTTTCAGTCTGTAGCAATTTGTTATTTTGTGGTGGCAGACTGGTTACTCACCAAAGGGTGAGGGGTCAACTGATGTCTTTGGCCCATGATGGTCACCAAGGAATTTGTATGTCTAAGGAGTGCTTAAGAAGCATTTATTGGTGGTCAGGGATGGATATACAAATTAAAAGGGTTGGCAGAGAATGCTGAGATTGCAAGTTGGCTGATAAGTCGCAGAAGGTTAGAACAGCTCCTATGGCTTTTCATGAGATACAGAGTGATGTGTGGAATGAAGTGCTCATAGACATTGTTGGTCCATTGGAAATGAGAGTAAATTCAAGAAAATATATACTTGTACTTATGGGCATGGAGTCCAGGTGGCCAGAGATAAAGGTGGTGCATGACATCACCAACTGTGTGTACGTTTCTATCTGAAGTGTTTACAAGGGAAAGTAATTCTAGCTTATCCTAACAGATAATGGGGTATAGTTTACCTCTGATGAAATGGGAAATATTTAAGTGACAGAAGGATTGGGCAAAAGAGATGTGCCTTATAGCATTTCATGACAAACATGATGGTTGAAAGGTTTAATTGGACATTGAAAGAAACTATCCAGATTGCGAGGTTGAGAGAGGACAACTGGATCCAAATGATAGAAAGCAAAGTGAGCAATATAGAGTCACCCTGCACTCAATGACTGGTGTGAGTCCTTTTGAGATGTAAAGCAAAAACTAAAGTGTGACCTACTTGGATCAGTAGTTATGGAAGAACATTTCCCACATTAGAAGAGAAAATAGTGGGAGGACCAAGAATTTGAGGATGAAAAGGAAATGAAAAATAACTATGATGTTTGGAAAGCAGTCATTGATGTGAAGACAACACATGGTGTGTCGAACCTCAACAATTTCCATTGGACTGCAAAGGTTTGCAATGGGGCAGAAACGCATGATGATGGGGGAAATTTCGACAGACTTATAATCAATAACTAGTTCTACAAATTGTTTTTCAATATCTTAAGTCTCCTTTGTTTTTAGAAGTTATAGTGTGTGGGGAGGTTTGAGGGAGAGAGATATATGGTATTGCCTTAATAATTGTATCGGTTTGTTACTTCTTACCCTGTTATAGTAGTGGTTAGCGCAGAATCAGCCACGGTCGGTAGTGGGATGACCTGCAGGGTGGTGATGTGGGGAGGGGAGGGGCAGGTGGGATTAGTAATGTATGGATTACGGAGTTTTACAGGTAAGTAAACATATAAATAAATAAAACAAATTTTGTTGCGCTCACTGCATCGCATTTGATGATGCATTGCACGCAACGCAATTTGTTTTCTTTACTTATATGTTTTCTTGCCTGTAAAAACTCCGTAATCCATACAGTACTATCCCCCACCCTGCCCCTCCCCCTCCCCACATCACCGCCCTGCAGGTCATCCCACTATCGACCGCGGCTGCTCAGAATGTAATGTAATGTGGGGAGTTATTATTTGTTGTTTTGGAAGTTGGAGGGTGAAGGACACAGGCAGTTGTGGATGGAGTTTCTCAGCTTTACATTAAAGCATTTTACTCTTTTCCCTATATCTCTGGAGTTTCTGTACTGGAACCCACTACCACAACGCCCTCTCTCCCAAAGCAAACCATACTGCCCTGGAAAATTGGGTCAATGGGTCTTGTGCAGGCATGGAGAGGGGTCAGTTTGTACCCCTCCGGAAATTAAATAATAAGGAAATAAATATTTTTCAGCTCAGGCTGACACCAAGGATGGGTGCTGGCAGGGCAGCTGGTGGAGCCACGGGGCCCTAAGGCTCGCCAGCATCCCCTTTTGGTAGGCTGCATACATCCTCACACCGTGCATGGATGAAGGGCATGCGCCACTTCGGGTTGGAATTTTATGTTTAAAAAAAACTAGAAATTCAATAAAAACACAAAGGTTAAAGTGACATTATAGTTAGGACTTGTAATTATATCTCACCTTACTTTAAAAAAAGCGAAATTCCTTGAAAAAAAACACATTATGGAACGTTATAGTTAGGTGAAAATGTCTGTTAAAACACACCATTTTAAACAAATAAAACCACTGAAATTCACCAGTCATAGTTATGTCAAGTAACTGTAGCTCATTCCCTAAGGTAACAATAACTCCCAACCTCGCCATGCACTACTAATTACCCCACACATTATATCACTCATGACATGATATATGACATCACTGATAACATCACTGCAGCATCTGAAATAACATAATTGATGAAAAGACTGTGCATGGCGCAGGCGCCCGCTATAGTTACCTTAGGGCACGTGTCCTACTTTGCCTGTCCTGCATCTTAGCCCTGCTCAGGTAAAGCTTAGTGCAGAAAACTTTTTCTCTTTTAGCCGTGCAATGTTATTGCACTTGTGGCTTTCTACCAACTGAATGAGTGAGGGACCCCCTCAGACAACCATTTTATCGATTTGTTAACACATAACCATTCACAAATATATATCTTTCAGAAACTGTCATGCAGAATTAACATCAGTAAATATCTGTATTTTGTCTTTATAAAGGTTATTAAGTTTTGCCTGTGACTTAAGAGGTATCTGAGCACTAGCTGTCTGAAACTCTATGATCGCGTGCTTTATTATTAGGTCTTCTTGCTGATTCAAGTGCCATGTCAGAAAATACGTTTAGATCATATTCATTAATGATTCTAAATGACCTTGAAGTAATTGCTTTAATTAGAATATGCTGTCTGATGCTATAATCTGAAAAGTTAACTTAAATTGCTCTCGGATATTTTGAACTTGATAGAGGGCGAGTTGGAACTCGATATGCTTGCATTATAGCTAGATCTACTGAGCAGCCTAGGACAATGCAATTTTTAATCAATTATTTTACCGGAACTCCGAAGCCATCCTCTTTATTGTTGGGTATGCCAAGAAATGAATGATTTTTTAGCTATTCTTGTTTGTTTTTATTTAAATTTACATATTTTTAGCAATTTTCATTGTCTTGATATCTGGTCTGCATGCCTTCCTTGTCGGAGGCCTGCACCTCTAACTCTTCGGTTGTACTCGAAAATCAGCAAAGTGCCATATCCAAACATTCTGGGGTAGATTGAACAGGCGTCCTCTCACGCCTAGGGGAGGGGCGCCCTTAGTTGTACCATGTGACTGGCCCCCTACGGATTGGCTGAGAAGGAGGTGTATTGTGAGGAGGCACGAGACGTCATCAGGGCGCGAAGGGAGAAATATTTAAGGCTGCGCCCTGGAACAGTCGGCTTCTTTGTGCCCTCAGACCTCCGGCAAGCTGCAGGGGCGCGTCGTCGACGTGGAGCAGTGTGGCACAGGCGGTTTGGGGGGCCTAAGCGTAGTGTTTAGTTAGTTCTAGGTCATGCTTTAGAGTTTAGTTTAGTATTCACACTATATGAGGCGTCCTGTCGGCGGCTTGAGGAGTGTAGCACGGTGGGTTCGGGGCAGCCTGGCGTAGTTTCGGTAGTGGTTGTCGATTCTTTTACAGGTCAATAAGCTAAATTTATTAGGTAATGTAAGTGATCCTGTAGTGGCTATGAGTGCACGGTTGCTATTTAGGCAATGTAGGGAGCCCGTAGTGGATATTAGCACACAGTTGCTATATAGATTCATTCAAGGACACATTATCAATTTTAATGCGGTAATGTAGGATTAATTGAGCTTGGGGCTGGGGCGGTGCAAGGGGAAGTTCCGGAGGCCAGTGCGACATGCAGTGTCCCAATAAAGTGTAGCGGATTTGAGCTGCGCATGCTGGTACAGGTTTTGATGGGCGGCGGCAACTAGCAAAGTACTTGCCATTACCCATGTGGTGGTGCACGGTTTAGTCTGGTGGTTTTCTTCGTCAGTGATATGGGGCCATGATGGGTGGAGTATCAACGTAGATGGCCACCACCTGAGGCAATGAGCATGCCACGTTCAACTAGTGGGTTGTAGCTGCAGCATAGGGGATGTGTAAGCGCTACGTTATTAGGGTAATTATATGTAAGCGCTACTTTAATAAAGTTTAGTATTACCTGCCGTGTGGAGTTCAGCGATGTGGTTGAGCCTGTGGGGAATGGGACCATTCCTGTGTGGAGAAAGGGCGTGGCTACTGGGGCACTGCAGTCGTATTTCCTCCGGGGCATTGGGTAGGCTCAGTGGGAAACATGGTTAACATGCGATGCTGTAAATGATTAAGGTACATGCAGTCGCAATGTGAAAAACAAAAGTGCTATAACAGACGTTTTATTGTGGGGCTCTTTGATGTAGCTGCGCGGGAGCGAGGCTGCACCCGGGGAGCGGGTTTGGCGTCTCAGCGGGGGATTCATTCAAATGTGGGGATGGAACAAGGGAGGCGTTGTATTGGATGCAGAGGAGGCCACGTTTGTGCGAGGCAGTGCATGTGTGGGAGCAGGGGTGTGGCCAGTGGGAAGGCGGTAGGCAGCTACGCTGACGTAATAGAGGACATGCCCATCTGTGGAAGGGGGTGTGGCCCATTGGGCAGGGCAGTTGGCTTTGTTCTGGCGGGTACCCGGGTTCGGTTTTAACGCAAGGGGAACTGTATGTCCCTCAATCAAACAATTTAGTGTGCTGTTTTTCAGGTGTAATTCCATTGGTTATGCGATAGTAGCGTCTCTGCTCGTCTGGGGCCAAATAATTGGGAGTATTATGATCATTTTGTTTCCTGGCTTTTCATGCTGTTATCGTGCAATTCCCTCAAACAGCGCTTCCAGCGCTGGGGAGTTGAAGGGTCCTCACATCCCGGCTAAAGTCTAACTGAATAACTTTATACTGCGCAGGGTTGCTCAATATTTTGATGAATGCTAGCTGCGCACACTGATCATTACTTGGTTACCTAAATGGGCCTCTCTTCTCTGCTAAGGTTTAACTGGATAAGGACAAACTGCACAGGGGGCTCATGCATTAAGCACATGCAAACTGCTCAGGGGGCTCATTATTAGATACATGTAAACTGCGCTGTGTGCCTATTAGGTCAGCGGCATCTATTGTCACTTCGAGGGGAATTTTTCCTTGGTTGGTTTTTTACTATTCAGTGCACAATGCAGGGGTCCATTTTGGTTGGTTGTGTTATGTTATAAACATTTATTAAATGCTATCTGTTACCCAAAGGTGTCCTGGCGCTGTGTGAAGTCTTACCTGAAGCTCAGAGCGGAGGGTGGTCCGTTATCATGTGAACATCCAAGTTTTTAACACCTTTCTGAAAGCCAACAAGTTGGCTGGGCCTCTGAGGTGGGGTGGAAGATCATTCCATGCTTTTGCTGCGCCAACTACAAAGCTTCTGCCACCCCAGGTGACCATTTTTTACAAAGGGCACATGTACCAATTTAGCATCAGAAGAGCGCAATGATCTGTTCAGTGTATACCAATATATCCATCCTTTTAGATAAGCTGGACCTGTCCCTGTCGTGCCTAGACAGTGGGCACTCGGACCCCGGGTCAGGAGTGGGGACACCGGACACCACTTCCAGTCAGGGGAGCAGGGCGGGACGGATGAGGAACGAGAAGGCACGGTGCAGGACGCATGGAGATGCTGTAACATAGATTGTAATAAAGATACCTGATTCAAAGCCACAGTGTCTTCTAATCCTTGAGGGGTCCACGATACGACAACTGGCGACGAAAGTGACGAGCACACTGGTGTGCAGGAGCTGAGTGCAGGAGCTGAGACCAGGAGCCCACCATGGGTCGTGTCGAGTGCCAAGCGCTGAAATCAGCGAGACCAGGCACCCACCACCTTGGTCATGTGAACCAGAAAAGAAACGGCGTGGAACCCACCCGACCGCTACAGAGGAAGGAAAGAGGCATCTAAACTGACTGGTAAGCCCCGACTGAAAGAGTCGATTGACCGTGAACATTGCGAAATTTGAGCGCGAGCTCTCGCGAGAACGAGAGCGGCCATTGTGAAATCAGGCGGACAGGCCATTCAGCGCAAGGGAAGATCGGGCGGCCATTTTGAAACCAGGCAACAATCGGATTGGTCACGAAGTCTCGTGAGAGTCTTGGTGGCCATTTTAAAGTCAGGCAAAAGAAACCAATCAGGGAGCGGAAAAGACCGATGGCCATTTTGAGATCAGGCGGAATCGAAAAAGCCACAAAAGTGCCGAGAAGAGCACTGAAAGAAGGCAAAAACAAGCACAAGGCAGTGCAAATAAAGAAAATAAGTGGGAAAAGGAGGAAAATAGAAAAAAAGCACAAAGAGATGCAAACAAGGAAAATACTTCAATAAAGGAAGGAACATAGAAGAATATAGAAGAAGACTGACTAATACTGACACAAAGGAGAAAGCACAAGTGCCACCAAGAGCACAAAAAAACCCAAAGATGGCAGAGCCAAGGAGCGAAAGGCAGAGCGCCCAGTATCGCAGACCTCTCCCATACAACCTGTCAGAGCCGCAAGTTGGAATAAGATGGGAGCGATGGGTTAGGAGATTCGAGAGGTACATGGAGGCCACAGATGTGACAGAGGCCCAACAACTGGGTCTGTTCCTCAATCTAGTGGGTGATGAAGTAGACGATCTACTAGTGAACCTACCAGAAGATGAGACATCGACGTACAAAGGGCTAATAAAATGCCTAACAAACAAATTTGATCCGCAGAGAAACATTGATTTTGAGCGATATACCTTCGCAATAGCTTTTCAACACACAGATGAATCGTTGGATGATTTTGCGACGCGACTGCGGAAACTAGTAACTCACTGCGAATTCGACAAGTACGACAACGAACAAGCGATTCGCCTGCGCATCATTGAAGGATGCCGTGACACGGACTTCCGTGCGAGAATCCTGAAGGAACCAACTTCACTGGAGAATATCCTGTCACTGGCAAGGGCCGAGACAAGAGCGACAGTGCAAGCAAAGCAAATGGAGCGGGGAAAGGAACGGTGAGTCGAACAAGCGCACCGCATGGCAGAGAGCAACCGCACAAGCAGCTGGAAAAAAGGGCACAATGAACAGGCGTCAAAGAAGCAACCTGAATCAACCTGCTACAGAAGTGGACTTGAGTTTCCACACAGAGACACGTGCCCGGCAATGGGCCAAACATGCAGGAAATGCAACAGAAGCAACCACTTTGCCTGTGTATGCCTGGGACTGCAGTTCAGAAGTGAAAGAGGAAGATCAGGAAGACCGCGGATGACGACGAGCAGACATGTCAGACGTGTGGAAACAGCAAACAGAATCTCCTCGATAGAGTCAGGAGAAGAAGAGGAAGAAGAAAAGGTAGAACGACTATGCCTCATGTCAGACACTGCTGCCATACCCACCGATGAAGGCAGGAATCAAGAAAGCATCCGCCTCATGAACAAGAACACAATAAAGAAGACGGAGTCTGTGACCATAGACGTGGGACCACACAAAGCACGGTTTGTGCTAGACAGTGGCGCAACATGTAACATCATGTGTGTGTCAGAATATGAGAAGATGGAAGTGAAGCCAGTGTTGTTGCCGTCAAAAGTTGAGGTATTCACATGGGGGTCAAGAAAACCAGTGACGAACATGGGGAAATTCACAGAGAATCTGACACAAAGCCAAACCATAAAAGAAGAAATTCAAGTGCTGAAACGTCACTTTCCAGCACCGTGCCTACTGAGCAATGTCACAGCACAGGTGATGGGCCTCCTCGAAATGACATACAGCATGTCAGAGAAGAAAAGCATCTTGAAAGAATATCCCAAACTACTACAGGGACAAGGGAAACTAAAGGGGCCCCAAATAACACTGCACATCGATGAAGCAGTAAAGCCAGTAGCTCAACACCACCGGCGAGTGCCAATACACCTGCAACCGCAAGTAAAAGAAGAGATTGAAGCGTTGCTCAAGCAGGACATCATAGAACCAGCCGAAGGACCGACGCCCTGGGTGTCACCAATAGTGGCAGTGCCAAAGAAAAACATGTCCAAGATTCGCATCTGTGTCGACATGAGAATACCGAACACAGCAATTGAACGCGAAAGACACCCTGGACCTCACCTTGAAGATATGATCAGTTGCCTAACAGGCACAAGACGTTTCTCCAAACTAGACCTATGTAAGGGATATCATCAGCTGGAACTCGACCCTCAGTCCAGGTATATCACAACGTTTTCCACGCACCTGGGTCTTTTACGATATAAACGTTTGAGTTTTGGAATATCCTCAGTGGCTGAAATATTTCAAGAAACAATAAGCCAAGTAATAAGGCCAGTAAAACACTGTCTGAACTACAGTGATGACATTCTGGTGTTTGGCAAGTCAGATGAGGAGCATTGCGAGACGTGTGTTCCCAACTAGAGCAGGCGGGGCTGACGCTAAATAAAGACAAGTGCGAACTGGGGCGAGACGAACTAGTGTTCTTTGGCCACATCTTCTCCATAAAAGGAATGGACCAGATCGCAGCAAAGTAGACACTCTAGAGAAAGCAAGACAGCCAAGCGACATTGCAGAAGTTAGGTCATTTCTTGGCCTTGCTAGCTACTGCGCAAGGTACATAAAAGACTTTGCCACAGTGAGTGCACCCCTGCGGGAACTAACTAAACAAGGCCAGACCTTTGCATGGACAGAAAAATGCAGCAAAGCATTTGAAGAGATCAGGCACGCAGTGACAGCAGTAGATCACCTGGCATACTTTAATCCGCTGCTTTGCACCGAATTGACGGTGGATGCCAGCCCAGTGGGGTTGGGGGCAATCCTGGCACAACACAGACCAGGCAAGGAGTCACCAAGGTGTAAATGTAAATTGATACTTGTATAGCGCACTACTCACCTGCAAGGGTCTCAAGGCGCTTGTACGAATACCGCTGTGGAACCCATCCTGGCTTTCCCTGTGAGGTGTCCACTCCTGGGCACCCCCAAGGTGGAGGCCAGGCATCCTTAGCGTTGTGGGGGCCATTGTGGAGATTAAGCAAGCTATTGCCCAGAGTTGCAGAGTGGGACTCCATGATTGGAATAGGCACCGAGGCGATAATTATCAGGTCTGTGGAATTTTGAGCCCAAGACCCGCCGATGCGGGGCATTGAACCCTGGTCCCGGGCTAGACCTCTGCAGGGTCTGCAGCTCTAATCATTGAGCCACACTTCTCCAGGTGTGTTGTGGCCTAGGGAAGCAAGAGCCTATCAGACGTTGAAAGAGCATATTCTGAACCGGAGAAAGAGAGTCTGGCAGTAGTGTGGGCATGCAAACACTATCACATGTTCATTTATGGGAAACCGTTCACAATAATTACAGATCACCAAGCACTAATAACAATCTATGGAAATCCCAATGTAAAAATACCGCCCTGAATAGAGAGGTGAGGAATACGACTAATGGACTACAATTTCAAAATCTTACATAAACCTGGAAAGGAACACAACCCGGCTGACTACATGTCAAGACATCCTCTGCCACATGCAGTTGAGGCAACTACAATGGCGGAAGAATATCTGAATTTCATACTGAAGCACAACACGCCGGCATCAATAACGATGGAAGAACTGGAACAAGAAATGAAACGAGACCCCACCATGCAAGCAATCCAGAAATTGACAAGACAACAAAGGTGGAGGCATGTCAACAACAACAGCATCGTGGAAGAAGGAGTAATAAAAGAGGAACTGTTGGCATTCAAGAAGATCCATGAAGAGCTCTCAGAGACCCAAAATGGCATAATGATGAGAGGAACAAGAATAGTAATGCCCCGAGCACTGAGGAGCACTGAGGAGACAGTTGGTAGACCTGGTGCATTAATCACACAAAGGAATGGTAGCAACCAAGAAAATACTACAGGAAAATGTGTGGTTCCCGGGACTAGGCAGCACGGTTGAAGCGCTGTCATACATTGCCACCTCTGCCAAGTGACTGAGCAGCCGCCCAAGCCGGAGCCGCTACCGAAAGCAGTGTGGGCCAAATTGTCAGCGGATTTCTATGGGCCCCTGGAGACAGTCTTGGATGATGTTTTTGCAGCATGGGGCTTTCCGCAAACGCTAAAGACTGACAATGGGCCACCGTTTCCCAGGAGAAGAGTTCAAAAAGTTTATGGAGTACCTTGGGATCCGACATCGGAAAATAAAACCTTTGTGGCCACAGGCAAATGGGATGGGAGAAAGATTCATGGGAACGATCAAGAAGGCCGTACAACGAGCTACGATAACGCAGATATCGATAGGGCAGGCACTATGCCAGATACTAAGGGACTACAGGAACACTCCTCACATCTCCACAGGACGGTGCCCCACCGAGCTCGTGCTAGGACTCTCGAGCAGGACAAGGCTGCCGCAGCTGGAAGTGACGCTAAGAGAGGAGCGAAGCTGCATAGCGGCCAAAGACGAAGAAACAAAAGCGAAAATGAAGGCGTACGCCGATCAAAGGTGGCATTCCACTAAAGCGAAACTAAAAGAAGGAGACACAGTGGTAGTGCGGCAAAGACAGCTGAGGAAGTCAGACAGCGCGTTCTCAAAGGATCCGCTGACGGTGACGGAAGTGAAAGGACCTATGATAACAGCATTAGCGGGGCGGTATCGCATCACAAGACACAGCTCGCACTTCAAGGAATTGAAGACAAAAGAAGAACAGCAGGCACCATCGCTGGAGGAAACTAGACAGGAAGAAGGTGCACAAATGGACAATGGAGAGACACGGCCGAGAAGGGAATGCAAGAAACCAAAGAGACTGATTGAAGAGATGTAAAGTGACGAGGCCCTGTGAGGATCTCTCTCTCTCTCTCTCCCCCTCTCTCTCTCTCTCTCTCTCTCTCTCTCTCTCTCTCTCTCTCTCTCTCTCTCTCCCTCTCTCTCTCTCTCTCTCTCTCTCTCTCTCTCTCTCTATCGTTACTTGTCTACCAGTGACCACAGGCAGAGTCACAGAAAATGTGTGTTTGCAACAAAGGGGGAGATGTCGTGCCTAGACAGTGGGCACTAGGACCCCGGGTCAGGAGTGGGGGAAAGGGGACACCGGACACCACTTCCGGTCAGGGGAGCAGGGCGGGACGGATGTGGACCGAGAAGGCAAGGGGCAGGACGCATGGAGATGCTGTAACAAAGATTATAATAAAGATACCTGATTCAAAGCCACAGCATCTTCTAATCCTTGGGGGGTCCACGATACGACAGCCCCATGAAGGGCTTTATGGACCAGACACAAGGCTTTGAACTGGGTACCCTTCCTAACTGGCAGCCAGTGAAGTTTCAGAATCTCATTGGAGATTGGAGCGTATTTTGGGATACCAGACAGCAGTCTGGCCGCAGCTTTCTGAAAGAGTTGCAATTTATTCATGAGTCCTTCCTGGATATTAAAATAAAGAATATTACAATAGTCAAGCCTAACCATAGTGAGAGTTGTAATGACTGTATATTGACAGTCTTTAGGTAAAAGAGGCATGATTTTCTTTCTGGACCTGAAACTGAGATTGTGATCCACCCACACTCCCAGGTTCTTTCCCTTCTTGCTGGGCGTAGGAAGAGGACCCAAAGTGTCTGGCCTGGTTGGTGAAAGGGTGGTCACCTGTGGCGGTAATCAGCTGTGGGCTGGCGGTTTATCGAGCAGTGTTAGCACGGTATTAGGCAAACAGGTTGTCTCTGGTTAGTAGGTCAAGGCACGGCACCAGAGAAAATATCGCCCACTGGGCACCCGTAATATTGGGGGGGTTAGGGGGGTCAGTCTTCTTCAGTGTTAATCCTAACATGAGGCTCTAGTAAATAATATTTTTGCATTGTGTATAACCCTGGGGTAATTTTTCTCATGTTCGCTTGGTGAGTCAGACCACTTGAGATTAGATTACTGCTGCATACTTAGGGCAGTGCCGCATATTTGCCCAGAACATGCTGCATTTCCGTAGGCGAAAACAGTGTGAAATGGCACAGCAACTAGCTGTATCAGTAGCCATGAGCAGAAGAGGCCGGTGTCACATGGCCACATGGGGCTATAGTACTGTGGTACACTCAGGGCAGTTCCACATAATTACACAGAACATTATGCATTTCCTGTGGGCAAAAACGGTGTGTGATGGCACAGCGGCTACATGTAACAGCAGCCATGCCCAGAGAGGCCGGAGTCATCTGGGGTTGGTCGTACGGTGGTTGAAAATCACAGTAGAGTAGGGGCTGTAGTTACCAGGTTGGTGATACTAGCAATGGCGTGGGTATGCGTGTAACCCTGGGCAAGTCAATATCAAAGATGGTGCCATACCCCGGCAGTTTTAGAGGGTGAGTGGCTTGGTGGTTTATTTACGCATCTGTGAAGCAAAAGCTGCAGGACATGCAGCAGGTAATCAAAGGTGAATGGTTTAATGTTTAGGAAATGCAGGGCAGGTGCCAAAACATCCCATTACCTAGCGCTCCCAGCACTAATGGTAAATCAATGCGTGTAACCACGGGCAAGTCGATATCTGAAATGGTGCCATATCTCGGCAGTTCTACAATGTGTGGGGCTTGGTGTTTATTCACGCATCAGCGATGCAAATACTGCAGGGAATGCAGCAGATAATCAAATGCAAAATTGTTTAAATGCTAAGGAAACGCAGGCCAGGTGCCAAAAAGAAGGCAACACCCCAATACCTAGTGCCACTGGCACTAATAGTATAACAGGGGGCAGCTAGAGCTGTTAGTTTGCAAACCAGTAACTCCACAAATAAATGTCTTGGGTGTTGTAACTGGTGCTCTTCTAACTCTTCCCAAGTAAAAACTCAGTGCACTCAGGGTGGTATATCAGCAACACCAGAAGAACCGCTTCCACTCAGGATGGTTTATTAGCAACACCACAAGAACCGCTTTCAGCAACAGTGTGGCATTCCGAGCAAGTGCAAGCTTTTGGTACGCATGGGTGGCCACACACATGTGTTCTCTCTCTTAAACAGCAGCGCTTCATTCAGGAAGGGCGGAATATGCAAACACAACAGGTGATGGACCGAATGTGGATCAATGTCACACACACAGGATTTGGGCCCAGTCCAAAGATCTGGGCCCAAATCCATCGTTTTTTTGCACTCCACACCACCCTGGGTTAGACAATGGCGATATGCAAATCAGCTCTGACCCTGTGCCCCATGGGAACAGTCAAGTCCGAACTACAAGAGCCATGTCCTTCCCAGAACGGAATCAAGCATCCGAGGACCGGACCGGTTTCGAGGTAACACCTCTCATCAGCCGGCTAGCTTGACTCCAGTGGTGTGGAGTGCCTGCGACCCACGTCTGGGCATCCCCAGCGCACTTAGGGCGGAATATGCAAACACAACAGGTGATGGACCGAATGTGGATCAATGTCACACACTCACCCCAGTCCAAAGATCTGGGCCCAAATCCATCATTTTTTTGCACTCCACACCACCCTGGGTTAGACAATGGCGATATGCAAATCAGCTCTGACCCTGTGCCCCATGGGAACAGTCCAGTCCGAACTACAAGAGCCATGTCCTTCCCAGAACGGAATCAAGCATCCGAGGACCGGACCGGTTTCAAGGTAACACCTCTCATCAGCCCGGCTAGCTTGACTCCAGTGGTGTGGAGTGCCTGGGACCCACGTCTGGGCATCCCCAGCGCACTTAGGGCGGAATATGCAAACACAACAGGTGATGGACCGAATGCGGATCAATGTCACACACTCACCCCAGTCCAAAGATCTGGGCCCAAATCCATCGTTTATTTGCACTCCACACCACCCTGGGTTAGACAATGGCGATATGCAAATCAGCTCTGACCCTGTGCCCCATGGGAACAGTCCAGTCCGAACTACAAGAGCCATGTCCTTCCCAGAACGGAATCAAGCATCCGAGGACCGGACCGTTTTCGAGGTAACACCTCTCATCAGCCCGGCTAGCTTGACTCCAGTGGTGTGGAGTGCCTGGGACCCACGTCTGGGCATCCCCAGCGCACTTAGGGCGGAATATGCAAACACAACAGGTGATGGACCGAATGTGGATCACTGTCACACACTCAGCCCAGTCCAAAGATCTGGGCCCAAATCCATCGTTTTTTTTGCACTCCACACCACCCTGGGTTAGACAATGGCGATATGCAAATCAGCTCTGACCCTGTGCCCCATGGGAACAGTCCAGTCCGAACTACAAGAGCCATGTCATTCAGGAAGGGCAGCAACAGGTCTGGCAATTGCGTTAAACCTCAATTATGCGCACCTACTATATTATGCAGTTGCATTAGTTCTAAAAGTGATTCATGCCAATGGGTGCTCATTTCAGAGGGACAAGAGGTTCCTGATTGACTAGAGATTTGCGCTTTGAGCCGGTGATTCAAAAGCAAATAGTTTTGGGGTAAGGTAACTAGTGCTCATGTAAATCGCACTAAGTTGCTGCTATATATATATAAACATACACATATAGGTATTATCTCACAACTGCATTTTCAAAATCATCCCCACAAGGGTAAAGATGTAGCTTTATGGAATTGGCAAACAGTGTTATGTAGGATTTTCTTTTCCTTCCAAGTGGCAGCAGTCCTCTGTGACGGTGGATGGGCACACCTTGGGGAAGGAATGCAATTTAAGAGTTCATCCCAATAACAGGTAATGATTTATTTGGGTCATCAGCCACAGGTTATGTGGGGAATTGTCAGCCGTCCTTGGGAAGGAAACACATTGTGCATATTCATTACAATATATGTGCTACTTAATAGGGTGTTCCTTAATTGGGAAGTGCTCAATTATCAAATAATTATAGGCAGAATTTCCGCTTTTCAATCAAAGCTCAGTAGATCTTAGGAAAGCGGGGTAACACGCAGTGGGTCTCAAAAGGAACAGGTTAACATGCAGTGTGCCTTAAGAAGGGCATACATCATAATAGCGAAAGTCGGTTAGGGGCAACACAATTACTATGGAGTGGGCCTGGGGAAGGAAATTAATTGTATAAACACATTGCAATAACAGGTTCAGTTATGGGGCTAAACACAGTTGCCTATTATTTATCGTTAACGTTTCTCTCCCTCTTGTCATTATCAGCACACTTCACGAAGGATTAGTGGTGTGCAGCACTATCAGCATTATGCTAATAGTGCTGCCCCTTGGCACCAAATGCATGTGAAACGCAGATCTCAGCAATGGGTGATGACCACAGCCCAGCAACAGGTGGTGAGTTATTTCAGGCATACTCCACAAGCAATAGGGATTGCTGGGTAATAGTTCAGCAATTGAGGACTTTACTAAATTGTCAAGCATAGTGGGATTCCGGGAATCCAATTAGGTTATGAGGGCTTTATTCTATGGCTAGGGTAGGGGCAATAGGAGGCCCAACCGGCAGGTGGTCCTGGACCCTACAGCCCTAACCAGCAACATTCGGACTGAATGAGGCGCGTCGGTGGGCCAGGGCATTAAGAGGTGCCTTGAATTTCAGGTAATGCCCTGGTTTTCTGTAACGCGTTGGGGCCTGCCGGCACAATTGTATTGTATTGTATGTTGGATTTATATAGCGCTTATCACCCAGGGGTCTCTAAGCGCTTGCCTTGGGAACCCGTCCTAGCTTTTCCCTATGAGATAGCCCCTACAGGGCATCCCCAAGGTGAAAGCCAGGCATCCCGCCGCGGGGGGCCGTTGTGGAGATTAAGCAAGCTTAATGCCCAGAGTTGCAGAGTGTGAACCCATGATTAAGTCAGGCACCTAAGCGAGAATTATCGAGTCCGTGGTCATTTGAGCTCAAGACCCTGCCGCGTCGGGAATTGAACCCTGGTCCCGGGTCTGACCTCTGCTTCAAGGTCTGCCTGCTCTAACCCGTGAGCCACACTTCTCCTCCAATGTGCGCAGTTGAGTAGAGAGCTTGGCGGGATGGGTCAGTCAACTCTCAGGATAAGGCCAAGCTCAATGGGGGGGCGATTAGGGAGCACTTTCAGCACCAAGGGGGGAGGGGGAGTACGCCAGGTAGCTTCTCACCCTGTGGCGGAGCACCTACAGTTAACAACAAAGAGGGGTGCACAACAAGTGAAGTTTAGTGACTGGATGGACCCCAGGAGGGCGTAGGATCCACGTCTGCAGAGGGTAGGAAGAAAAGGATGACTGACCTGCCAGTGGTCCTAGACTTTACAGCACTAACCCGCAACATATGGACTGAGTAGAACCTTGGGAGGCTGCCTGTGTTCTAGCACTGCGGTGGATCGGTGCGTTAAGCGGTTCCCTGGACTTAATTAATGCAACTGTTTTCTGTCGCGCATTGGGGCCTGCCGGTGCAATGTGCGCAAAAAGAACAACTAATGGACAGAATGCAGAACAATGTCATACATTCACCCCAGTACAGAGATCTGGGCCTAAATCCATTGTTTTTTTGCTCACCATGCCATTCCAGTTTGGACCCAGCCATATGTAAATCAGTCTTGACCCTGCGCCCAATGGGAACAGTCGAGCCCAAACGGCCAGGCCAGGTCCTCCCTGGACTGAACACAAGCACCTAGGACCAGTTTCAGCCCTCATCAAACAGGATAGCTTGACTATAGTGGCATGGAGAGCACAGGACTCACGTCTGAGCATACACGTCCCACTCGGGGTGACAAATGCAAAAAGAACAACTAATGGACAGAATGCAGAACAATGTCATACATTCATCCCAAAGAGAATAGTTATTGTGACGCCATCGCCGTATACTAAGAATCTTGACTACGAGGGGAGAGCGGCATTACAAACAAACAGCGCTTCATCAAGTGAGCAATGTGCGAACGGCAGTCTAACTGAACAGTAGACACGACGCCCATGATATATATATACATTTTTTAAACCACATCATGAGGAAGGAGTGGCACCGCTAAGAGACAGCGCTTTATTATATCTTGGTTTTATTCTGTACAACAGTACATAGTCGTGGTGCCATACCGAAAAATAGACCCCAGATGAAGATCGTACCCTAATTCTTTAGGGGGAAGTGTCATCTCTCTGGACCTTAAATAAATCCATGCCATGAATGTTCTACACTGGATATTGTAAATAGAGCTATTTGCATACATGCAAGAAAGTTGCAATATCAAGTCTGGAATCCGATAATACAACCCAAACACAGCCGTATTACAAGAGAATAGTATTGTCTTTGCACATGAGTACTACTTTAGAAATTGATGGTTAAAGTCCTGATGAAGGCATATTCTTAATGTCGAAACGCGTCAACTGGATGCCATCTAACCTCTTTTAATTTCTTGTGAATACATATGTATCATCATATTGTTATTTTATCAAGTCTGATCAATGCACTGATTTTTATTATTCCTTTTTTTAACCATATTAAAAGTTTATTTTTTCTAAACTGCACTAGTTTGTTTGTTTAATCTATTGTGTAATTGATTATATGCCTGGGAGCGCTACTTCACATACATACATTCATCCCAGTACAGAGATCTGGGCCTAAACCCATTGTTTTGTTGCTCACCATGCTATTCCAGTTTGAACCGAGCCATATGCAAACCAGTCTTAACCCTGCACCCAATGGGAACAGTCCAGCCCGAACTGCCAGGCCAGGTCCTCCCTGGACTGGAAACAAGCAACCTAGGAACGGTTTCAGCCCTCATCAAACAGGATAGCTTGACTATAGTGGCATGGAGAGCACAGGAATCACGTCTGAGCATACACGTCCCACTCGGGGTGACAAATGCAAAAAGAACAATTAATGGACAGAATGCAGAACAATGTCATACATTCACTCCGTCCATCATCCCCTTTGGTATCGCTTTTTTCGCCCTAAGTTGGCAGGGTATGCCCAGACGTGGGTCCCTTGCTCACTTTTCCACTGGATTCAAGATAGCCTGGCTGATGAGGGTCATGAACCCGAAACCGGTCCCAGGATGTTTGTTTCCGGTCCAGGGAAGACGTGGCTTGGCAGTTCGGATGGAATGTTCCCATGAGGCACATGGTCAGACTGATTTGCATATGGCCATGTCTGAACTGGGGTGGTGGAGTGAGCTAAAGAATGATGATGGATTAAACCCAGATCAGTTGACTGGGAGTGAGTGTTTGATTTGCTCAAGCGCTCCGTCCATCATCCCCTTTGGTATCGCTTTGTTCGCCCTAAGTTGGCAGGGTATGCCCAGACGTGGGTCCCTTGCTCACTTTGCCACTGGATTCAAGATAGCCTGACTGACGAGGGTTATGAACCTGAAGCCGGTCCCAGGATGCTTGTTTCCGGTCCAGGGAAGACATGGCTTGGCAGTTCGGCTGGACTGTTCCCATGAGGCACAGGGTCAGACTGATTTGCATATGGCCATGTCTGAACTGGGGTGGTGGAGTGAGGTAAAGAATGATGATGGATTAAACCCAAATCAGTTTACTCGCGTTGAGTGTTTGATTTGCTTAAGTGCTCCGTCCATCATCCCCTTTGGTATTGCTTTGTTCGCCTGAAGTTGGCAGGGTATGCCCAGACGAGGGGATCTTGCTCACCTTGCGACTGGATTCAAGATAGGCTGGCTGATGAGGGTTATGAACCCGAAACCGGTCCCAGGATGCCTGTGTACAGTCCAGGAAAGACATGGCTTGGCAGTTCGGGCTGGACTGTTCCCATGAGGCACAGGGTCAGACTGATTTGCATATGGCCATGTCTGAACTGGGGTGGTGGAGTGAGCTAAAGAATGATGCTGGTTTAAACCAAGATCAGTTGACTTGGGGTGAGTGTTTGATTTGCTCAAGCGCTCCTTCCATCATCCCCATTGGTATCGCTTTGTTCACCCGAATATGGCAGGGAATGCCCAGACGTGGATCCCTTGCTCACTTTGCCATGGGATTCAAGATAGCCTTGCTTATGTGGGTTATGAACTCGAAACCGGTCCCAGGTTGCTTGTTTACGATCCAGGGAAGACATGGCTTGGCAATTTGGCTGGGCTGTTCCCATGAGGCACAGGGTCAGACTGGTTTGCATATGGCCATGTATAAACTGGGGTGGTGGAGTGAGCTAAAGAATGATGATGGATTAAACCCAGATCAGTTGACTGCGGGTGAGCGTTTGATTTGTTCAAGAGCTCCATCCATCATCCCCTTTGGTATTGCTTTGTTCGCCCTAAGTTGGCTGGGTATGACCAGACGTGGGTCCCTTGCTCACTTTGCCAATGGATTCAAGATAGCTTGACTGACGAGGGTTATGAACCTGAAGCCGGTCCCAGGATGCTTGTTTCCGGTCCAGGGAAGACATGGCTTGGCAGTTCGGCTGGACTGTTCCCATGAGGCACAGGGTCAGACTGATTTGCATATGGCCATGTCTGAACTGGGGTGGTAGAGTGAGCTAAAGAATGTTGATGGATTAAACCCAGATCAGTTGACTCACGGTGAGTGTTTGATTTGCTCAAGCGCTCCGTCCATCATCCCCTTTGGTATTGCTTTGTTCGCCTGAAGTTGGCAGGGTATGCCCAGACGTGGGTACCTTGCTCATCTTGCGACTGAATTCAAGATAGCCTGGCTGATGAGGGTTATGAACCCGAAACCGGTCCCAGGATGCTTGTGTACAGTCCAGGAAAGACATGGCTTGGCAGTTCGGGCTGGACTGTTCCCATGAGGCACAGGGTCAGACTGATTTGCATATGGCCATGTCTGATCTGGGGTGGTGGAGTGAGCTAAAGAATGATGCTGGATTAAACCGAGATCAGTTGACTTGGGGTGAGTGTTTGATTTGCTCAAGCGCTCCTTCCATCATCCCCTTTGGTATCACTTTGTTCACCCGAATATGGCAGGGAATGCCCAGACGTGGATCCCTTGCTCACTTTGCCATGGGATTCAAGATAGCCTTGCTTATGTGGGTTATGAACCCGAAACCGGTCCCAGGTTGCTTGTTTACGGTCCAGGGAAGACATGGCTTGGCAATTTGGCTGGACTGTTCCCATGAGGCACAGGGTCAGACTGGTTTGCATATGACCATGTCTGAACTGGGGTGGTGGAGTGAGCTAAAGAATGATGATGGATTAAACACAGATCAGTTGACTGGGGGTGAGTGTTTGATTTGCTCAAGCGCTCCGTCCATCATCCCCTTTGGTATTGCTTTGTTCGCCCTAAGTTGGCTGGGTATGCCCAGACTTGGGTCGCTTGCTCACTTTGCCAGTGGTTTCAAGATAGCCTGAATAATGAGGGTTATGAACACAAAACCGGTACCAGATGCTTGTTTCCAGTCCAGGAAAGACATGGCTTGGCATTTCGGGCTGGACTGCTCCCATGAGGCACAGGGTCAGACTGATTTTCATATGGCCATATCTGAACTGGGGTGGTACCGTGAGCTAAAGAAGGATCATGGACTAAACCCAGATCAGTTGACTGAGGGTGAGTTTTTGATTTGCTCAAGCGCTCCATCCATCATCCCCTTTGGTATCGCTTTGTTCACCCTAAGTTGACTAGGTATGCCCAGACGTGGGTCCCTTGCTCACTTTGCCACTGGATTCAAGATAGCCTGGATGATGAGGGTTATGAACCCAAAACCGGTCCCAGGATGCTTGTTTCCGGTCCAGGGAAGACATGGCTTGGCAGTTCGGGCTGGACTGTTCCCATGAGGCACAGGGTCAGACTGATTTGCACATGGCCATGTCTGAACTGGGGTGGTGGAGTGAGCTAAAGAATGATGATGGATTAAACCCAGATCAGTTGACTGGAGTGAGTGTGTGATTTGCCCAAGATCTCCGACCATCATCCCCTTTGGTATCGCTTTGTTCGCCTGAAGCTGGCAGGGTATTCCCGGACGTGGGTCCCTTGCTCACTTTGCCACTGGATTCAAGATAGCCAGGCTGATGAGGGTTATGAACCCGAAACCGGTCCCAGGATGCTTGTTTACGGTCCACGGAAGACATGACTTGGCAGTTAGGGCTGGGCTGTTCCCATGAGGCACAGGATCAGACTGATTTGCATATGGTCATGTCTGAACTGGGGTTGTGGAGTGAGCCAAAGAATGATGATGGATTTAAATCCAGATCAGTTGATTTGGCGGTGAGTGTTTGATTTGCTCAAGCGCTCCGTCCATCATCCCCTTTGGTATCTCTATGTTCACCCGAATTTGGCAGGGAATGCCCAGACGTGGATCCCTTGCTCACTTTGACACGGGATTCAAGATAGCCTGGCTGATGTGGGTTATGAACCCGAAACCGGTCCCAGGATGCTTGTTTACGGCCCAGGGAAGACATGGCTTGGCAGTTTGGCTGGACTGTTCCTATGAATCACAGGGGTTGACTGGTTTGCATATGGCCATGTCTGAACTGGGGTGGTGGAGTGAGCTAAAGAATGATGATGGATTAAACCCAGATCAGTTGACTGGGGGTGAGTGTTTGATTTGCTCAAGCGCTCCGTCCATCATCCCCTTTGGTATCGCTTTGTTCACCCTAAGTTGGCTGGGTATGCCCAGACGTGGGCCCCTTGCTCACTTTGCCACTGGATTCAAGATAGCCTGGCTGATGAGGCTTATGAACTCAAAACCGGTATCAGGATGCTTGTTTCCGGTCCAGAGAAGACATGGATTGGCAGTTCGTGCTGGACTGTTCCCATGAAGCACAGGGTCAGACTGATTTTCATAGGGTCATGTCTTAACTGGGGTGGTGCCGTGAGCTAAAGAAGGATGATGGACTAAACCCAAATCCGTTGACTGGGGTTGAGTTTTTGATTTGCTCAAGCGCTCCATCCATCATCCCCTTTGGTATCGCTTTGTTCGCCCTAAGAAGGCTAGGTATGCCCAGACGTGGGTCCCTTGCTCACTTTGCCACTGGATTCAAGATAGCCTGGCTGATTAGGGTCAGGAACCCAAAACCAGTCTTAGGATGCTTGTTTCCGGTCCAGGGAAGACATGGCTTGGCAGTTCGGGTTGGACTGTTCCCATGAGGCACAGGGTCAGACTGATTTGCATATGGCCATGTCTGAACTGGGGTGGTGGAGGGAGCTAAAGAATGAGGATGAATTAAACCCAGATCAGTTGACTGGGGGTGAGTGTTTGATTTTATCAAGCACTACGTCCATCATCCCCTTTGGTATCGCTTTGTTCACCTGAATTTGGCAGGGAATGCCCAGACGTTGATCCCTTGCTCACTTTGCCACGGGATTCAAGATAGCCTGGCTGATGTGGGTTATGAACTCGAAACCGGTTCCAGGATGCTTGTTTACGGCCCAGGGAAGACATGGCTTGGCAGTTTGGCTGGACTGTTCCCATAAGGCACATGGTCAGACTGGTTTGCATATGGCCATGTCTGAACTGGGGTGGTGGAGTGAGCTAAAGAATGATGATGGATTAAACCCAGATCAGTTGACTGGATCTGAGTGTTTGATTTGCTCAAGCGTTCTGTCCATCATCCCCTTTGGTATCGCTTTTTTCGCCCTAAGTTGGCAGGGTATGCCCAGACGTGGGTCCCTTGCTCACTTTTCCACTGGATTCAAGATAGCCTGGCTGATGAGGGTCATGAACCCGAAACCGGTCCCAGGATGTTTGTTTCCGGTCCAGGGAAGACGTGGCTTGGCAGTTCGGATGGAATGTTCCCATGAGGCACATGGTCAGACTGATTTGCATATGGCCATGTCTGAACTGGGGTGGTGGAGTGAGCTAAAGAATGATGATGGATTAAACCCAGATCAGTTGACTGGGAGTGAGTGTTTGATTTGCTCAAGCGCTCCGTCCATCATCCCCTTTGGTATCGCTTTGTTCGCCCTAAGTTGGCAGGGTATGCCCAGACGTGGGTCCCTTGCTCACTTTGCCACTGGATTCAAGATAGCCTGACTGACGAGGGTTATGAACCTGAAGCCGGTCCCAGGATGCTTGTTTCCGGTCCAGGGAAGACATGGCTTGGCAGTTCGGCTGGACTGTTCCCATGAGGCACAGGGTCAGACTGATTTGCATATGGCCATGTCTGAACTGGGGTGGTGGAGTGAGGTAAAGAATGATGATGGATTAAACCCAAATCAGTTTACTCGCGTTGAGTGTTTGATTTGCTTAAGTGCTCCGTCCATCATCCCCTTTGGTATTGCTTTGTTCGCCTGAAGTTGGCAGGGTATGCCCAGACGAGGGGATCTTGCTCACCTTGCGACTGGATTCAAGATAGGCTGGCTGATGAGGGTTATGAACCCGAAACCGGTCCCAGGATGCCTGTGTACAGTCCAGGAAAGACATGGCTTGGCAGTTCGGGCTGGACTGTTCCCATGAGGCACAGGGTCAGACTGATTTGCATATGGCCATGTCTGAACTGGGGTGGTGGAGTGAGCTAAAGAATGATGCTGGTTTAAACCAAGATCAGTTGACTTGGGGTGAGTGTTTGATTTGCTCAAGCGCTCCTTCCATCATCCCCATTGGTATCGCTTTGTTCACCCGAATATGGCAGGGAATGCCCAGACGTGGATCCCTTGCTCACTTTGCCATGGGATTCAAGATAGCCTTGCTTATGTGGGTTATGAACTCGAAACCGGTCCCAGGTTGCTTGTTTACGATCCAGGGAAGACATGGCTTGGCAATTTGGCTGGGCTGTTCCCATGAGGCACAGGGTCAGACTGGTTTGCATATGGCCATGTATAAACTGGGGTGGTGGAGTGAGCTAAAGAATGATGATGGATTAAACCCAGATCAGTTGACTGCGGGTGAGCGTTTGATTTGTTCAAGAGCTCCATCCATCATCCCCTTTGGTATTGCTTTGTTCGCCCTAAGTTGGCTGGGTATGACCAGACGTGGGTCCCTTGCTCACTTTGCCAATGGATTCAAGATAGCTTGACTGACGAGGGTTATGAACCTGAAGCCGGTCCCAGGATGCTTGTTTCCGGTCCAGGGAAGACATGGCTTGGCAGTTCGGCTGGACTGTTCCCATGAGGCACAGGGTCAGACTGATTTGCATATGGCCATGTCTGAACTGGGGTGGTAGAGTGAGCTAAAGAATGTTGATGGATTAAACCCAGATCAATTGACTCACGGTGAGTGTTTGATTTGCTCAAGCGCTCCGTCCATCATCCCCTTTGGTATTGCTTTGTTCGCCTGAAGTTGGCAGGGTATGCCCAGACGTGGGTACCTTGCTCATCTTGCGACTGGATTCAAGATAGCCTGGCTGATGAGGGTTATGAACCCGAAACCGGTCCCAGGATGCTTGTGTACAGTCCAGGAAAGACATGGCTTGGCAGTTCGGGCTGGACTGTTCCCATGAGGCACAGGGTCAGACTGATTTGCATATGGCCATGTCTGATCTGGGGTGGTGGAGTGAGCTAAAGAATGATGCTGGATTAAACCGAGATCAGTTGACTTGGGGTGAGTGTTTGATTTGCTCAAGCGCTCCTTCCATCATCCCCTTTGGTATCACTTTGTTCACCCGAATATGGCAGGGAATGCCCAGACGTGGATCCCTTGCTCACTTTGCCATGGGATTCAAGATAGCCTTGCCTATGTGGGTTATGAACCCGAAACCGGTCCCAGGTTGCTTGTTTACGGTCCAGGGAAGACATGGCTTGGCAATTTGGCTGGACTGTTCCCATGAGGCACAGGGTCAGACTGGTTTGCATATGACCATGTCTGAACTGGGGTGGTGGAGTGAGCTAAAGAATGATGATGGATTAAACACAGATCAGTTGACTGGGGGTGAGTGTTTGATTTGCTCAAGCGCTCCGTCCATCATCCCCTTTGGTATTGCTTTGTTCGCCCTAAGTTGGCTGGGTATGCCCAGACTTGGGTCCCTTGCTCACTTTGCCAGTGGTTTCAAGATAGCCTGAATAATGAGGGTTATGAACACAAAACCGGTACCAGATGCTTGTTTCCAGTCCAGGAAAGACATGGCTTGGCATTTCGGGCTGGACTGCTCCCATGAGGCACAGGGTCAGACTGATTTTCATATGGCCATATCTGAACTGGGGTGGTACCGTGAGCTAAAGAAGGATCATGGACTAAACCCAGATCAGTTGACTGAGGGTGAGTTTTTGATTTGCTCAAGCGCTCCATCCATCATCCCCTTTGGTATCGCTTTGTTCACCCTAAGTTGACTAGGTATGCCCAGACGTGGGTCCCTTGCTCACTTTGCCACTGGATTCAAGATAGCCTGGATGATGAGGGTTATGAACCCAAAACCGGTCCCAGGATGCTTGTTTCCGGTCCAGGGAAGACATGGCTTGGCAGTTCGGGCTGGACTGTTCCCATGAGGCACAGGGTCAGACTGATTTGCACATGGCCATGTCTGAACTGGGGTGGTGGAGTGAGCTAAAGAATGATGATGGATTAAACCCAGATCAGTTGACTGGAGTGAGTGTGTGATTTGCCCAAGATCTCCGACCATCATCCCCTTTGGTATCGCTTTGTTCGCCTGAAGCTGGCAGGGTATTCCCGGACGTGGGTCCCTTGCTCACTTTGCCACTGGATTCAAGATAGCCAGGCTGATGAGGGTTATGAACCCGAAACCGGTCCCAGGATGCTTGTTTACGGTCCACGGAAGACATGACTTGGCAGTTAGGGCTGGGCTGTTCCCATGAGGCACAGGATCAGACTGATTTGCATATGGCCATGTCTGAACTGGGGTTGTGGAGTGAGCCAAAGAATGATGATGGATTTAAATCCAGATCAGTTGATTTGGCGGTGAGTGTTTGATTTGCTCAAGCGCTCCGTCCATCATCCCCTTTGGTATCTCTATGTTCACCCGAATTTGGCAGGGAATGCCCAGACGTGGATCCCTTGCTCACTTTGACACGGGATTCAAGATAGCCTGGCTGATGTGGGTTATGAACCCGAAACCGGTCCCAGGATGCTTGTTTACGGCCCAGGGAAGACATGGCTTGGCAGTTTGGCTGGACTG
This sequence comes from Lissotriton vulgaris, assembly GCF_964263255.1. NCBI lineage: Eukaryota > Metazoa > Chordata > Amphibia > Caudata > Salamandridae > Lissotriton > Lissotriton vulgaris. The sequence goes on along the minus strand of NC_141696.1, from coordinate 1,105,327,276 downwards.
TTCCTATGAATCACAGGGGTTGACTGGTTTGCATATGGCCATGTCTGAACTGGGGTGGTGGAGTGAGCTAAAGAATGATGATGGATTAAACCCAGATCAGTTGACTGGGGGTGAGTGTTTGATTTGCTCAAGCGCTCCGTCCATCATCCCCTTTGGTATCGCTTTGTTCACCCTAAGTTGGCTGGGTATGCCCAGACGTGGGCCCCTTGCTCACTTTGCCACTGGATTCAAGATAGCCTGGCTGATGAGGCTTATGAACTCAAAACCGGTATCAGGATGCTTGTTTCCGGTCCAGAGAAGACATGGATTGGCAGTTCGTGCTGGACTGTTCCCATGAAGCACAGGGTCAGACTGATTTTCATAGGGTCATGTCTTAACTGGGGTGGTGCCGTGAGCTAAAGAAGGATGATGGACTAAACCCAAATCCGTTGACTGGGGTTGAGTTTTTGATTTGCTCAAGCGCTCCATCCATCATCCCCTTTGGTATCGCTTTGTTCGCCCTAAGAAGGCTAGGTATGCCCAGACGTGGGTCCCTTGCTCACTTTGCCACTGGATTCAAGATAGCCTGGCTGATTAGGGTCAGGAACCCAAAACCAGTCTTAGGATGCTTGTTTCCGGTCCAGGGAAGACATGGCTTGGCAGTTCGGGTTGGACTGTTCCAATGAGGCACAGGGTCAGACTGATTTGCATATGGCCATGTCTGAACTGGGGTGGTGGAGGGAGCTAAAGAATGAGGATGAATTAAACCCAGATCAGTTGACTGGGGGTGAGTGTTTGATTTTATCAAGCACTACGTCCATCATCCCCTTTGGTATCGCTTTGTTCACCTGAATTTGGCAGGGAATGCCCAGACGTTGATCCCTTGCTCACTTTGCCACGGGATTCAAGATAGCCTGGCTGATGTGGGTTATGAACTCGAAACCGGTTCCAGGATGCTTGTTTACGGCCCAGGGAAGACATGGCTTGGCAGTTTGGCTGGACTGTTCCCATAAGGCACATGGTCAGACTGGTTTGCATATGGCCATGTCTGAACTGGGGTGGTGGAGTGAGCTAAAGAATGATGATGGATTAAACCCAGATCAGTTGACTGGATCTGAGTGTTTGATTTGCTCAAGCGTTCTGTCCATCATCCCCTTTGGAATCGCTTTGTTCACCCTAAGTTGGCTAGGTATGCCCAGACGTGGGCCCCTTGCTCACTTTGCCACTGGATTCAAAATAACCTGGCTGATGAGGGTTATGAACACAAAACCAGTACCAGGATGCTTGTTTCCAGTCCAGGGAAGGCATGGCTTGGCATTTCGGGCTGGACTGCTCCCATGAGGCACATGGTCCGACTGATTTCATATGGCTATGTCTGAACTGGGGTGGTGCTGTGAGCTAAAGAAGGATGATGGACAAAACCCAGATCAGTTGACTGGGGGTCAGTTTTTGATTTGCTCAATTGCTGCATCCATCATCCCCTTTGGTATCGCTTTGTTCGCCGTCTGTTGGCTAGGTATGCCCAGACGTGGGTCCCTTGCTCACTTTGCCACTGGATTCAAGATAGCCTGGCTGATGAGGGTTATGAACACAAAACCAGTACCAGAATGCTTGTTTCCAGTCCAGGGAAGGCATGGCTTGGCATTTCGGGCTGGACTGCTCCCATGAGGCACAGGGTCCGACTGATTTTCATATGGCCATGTCTGAACTGGGGTGGTGCTGTGAGCAAAAAGAAGGATGACGGACAAAACCCAGATCAGTTGACTGGGGGTCAGTTTTTGATTTGCTCAATTGCTGCATCCATCATCCCCTTTGGTATCGCTTTGTTCGCCGTAAGTTGGCTAGGTATGCCCAGACGTGGGCCCCTTGCTCACTTTGCCACTGGATTCAAGATAGCCTGGCTGATGAGGGTTATGAACCCGAAACCGGTCCCATGATGCTTGTTTCCGGTCCAGAGAAGACATGGATTGGCAGTTCGGTCTGGACTGTTCCCATGAAGCACAGGGTCAGACTGATTTGCATATGGCCATGTCTGAACTGGGGTGGTGGAGTGAGCTAAAGAATGATGATGGATTAAATCCAGATCAGTTGACTGGGGGTGAGTGTTTGATTTGCTCAAGCATGCTGTCCATCATTCCCTTTGGTAGAGCAATGTGCGCAGCTGAGTGGAGAGCTTGCCGGGATGAGTTGGTCAAGTTCCATTGTAAGGCCAAGCTCAAGTGCTGAGGAAATGTGCGTTATGCGGTTTCCTGGATTTCAAGTAATGCAACTGTTTGCTGTTGCTCATTGGGGCTGCCGGTGTAATGCGCGCAGATGAATGGAGAGCTTTGCGGGATGAGTAGGTCAAGTTCCATTGTATGGCCAAGCTCAAGTGCTGGTGAAATATTGTGCCTAATGGTCTTACTACCGTTTACATGCTGTTGTTGCTAAAGTGTATGGCCAAAACTGAAGTTCAAGTAATGTCGTGCCTGATTTACTTAATGTCTTTGACAGGTTGATGCGGCTAAAGCATAATGATGTGAATAATGTATATATCCAAATAATTTGGGTTTCTCCTATTGGTCTGTGATGAATTACATGATTTGATTTGAATAAAAGGCTACGCCCTAGGCAACATGCTTTTTCAAAAATGTTGGAAATGGTGAAGGGTGAATGTCATGTTGTGCGCATACTATTACAAGGACAGTGACAGAGGGAGGCGTTACCCTTCTTGGCTTAACGTTGTGGTGCCTGCACCACTTTGGAAACACAGGGCTGCAGCATATTTACAGCAATAGGGTGCAGCCCTGTGTTTACCCCTGCGCTGGTGCTAATTTCAGCTGTCTAGCATCAATGAAGGGACCCTTGCACAATAGTGCAAGGGTGCCTGCATTGTAGGAATGATTGTTTATGTTCAGGAAGGTTTCCCTTCCTGCACATAAAGAACACCTAAAATCTACGTGATAGGGTTTAGTCCTCTGCAATCGCTGTCCCTGCCAGATACAACTTGGTCTGAGGGAGCACAGTAGATATATTGATATTAGGTTAGGCTGGGTATACACTGTTAGAAATGAAATCATCATCATTACTTGCATTGTATTGCAAAGTTGAAACAGTTTCTTTCTTTTGTGCTTGATTTACTGATGTTAGAGTTTCATCTATCTCAGATCCATCTGCTGCATTAGCTGCACTGGTTTCCTAAAATGAGTTTTGGAAGAATTCAATCATATCTGTTGGAAAGATTTATTTATTTATTTTAAAGTATTTGTAGAGCGCAGACACCCTCCCTACTAGGATATCACGACGCTAATAAATACCATTTGATTTCAGCAGATGTACAGATTTAAGGTTGAAAATTAGAGCTGTGTTAATCAGGGAAGAGTCATGTCTTAAAGCAACGGCCACCCGCTCTGGCCTTCTTGATTCTTATCACTTTGGCTAATGCGAAGCTGGATGGTCTTACATTGATTGATGGTTGATAAACCTATTCCTGAGGAGCAGAGAGCTAGAATTAATGCAAAGACCTATACATGTAACAGAGTAGCTTGAACTGTACCTTCTTGTGAATTGGCAGCCAGGGTAGTGATTTTAAACAGTGGCGGCTCATCCACTATGTCTGAGGAGCGTTGCCCCACTGCTTTCAAGCAATGCAAGAAAAGGAAACCTAACATGATAATAACTTTCAGTTATTATCATGTTATGTTTCCTTTGCAACAATATCTCAATTGGATTCACTTGGGTAACAGAAATGTTTGCGTGTACAGGACATAACAAGAGTATTAACAAGCTTCCTATCGAGGTTGGTGCTGACCTCTCGCCTCCACAGCTCCACACCTTGGAGCTTAAGTGAAGATCAACACTGGAATAGAACACAACAAGCGAATAGTAGGACCGCCCCGCCTGACCCTAAAATGGAAGCCACCACAGACGTCCTGAATGGGAAATAACTACAATTAAGCACAACAAAAGAGGAAAATAGATCCCACCCCACGTGAACCATAAAGACACAAGAAGAAAAGAAAATCAACGGAACAACATTTAAGAGAGCGCACTCCACCCATAAGAGTCCTTAACAGCATTGCAAGTGAATCAACGAGCAAGGATGGCCGATAACTTAGAATTGTAAGGCAGAAATGCACACTGCATAATATATCCATCCTGCCTTTCCAAGATCGCAGTTAAGAAATACAAACACAATCTAATGAGGAAAAACCTGAACACATTGATCTCAGACCCCTCATTTAACCCAGTCAAAGGCATAATTATAAACGACCTGATATTTTTCACCAGAAAAACGGCTAAATGGCGCACTGTCATTACAGAGATGCTCAACATAAAAGCTGTTAGCAATATCCCACATGGCACAAAACTCTTGATCATACAATCATCAAGACTCAGAGCAGACCTTTGCATAACTGTGTACAAGAATGGAATAGTGCTTATACAAGCCGCCAATAATGACTTAGAAAAATTTGACAACATATTTTTAACATTAAAAGAATGTGTAGAGAACCCAAAGGATCAACGACAGCGGAAAGCACAAGTGAACAACCTAGACATCACTCACTCTACCACAACATGCTTCACGTCACCTAGAAAACCGCAGGATCAACAGCAAGAAACACCAATAGGAGACACAGAAATCTACTCATCGTCCACGCTGTGCTGGTACCTGCTTGTGAGCTGTAGGCGAGCTGGAGCTTGTCTAAATTGCTGAGACCGGGGCTTTTTGAGAGGCATTACTAGCGCTGCACTCACTATTCCAGAGTGCATCAGGGCGCTGATTGCTGTCCTACCGCTGCGGGACTGCGAGGCTTGGGAACAGCTGTAGCCTCTTCCCCCAGCGGCCACGCCCCCTCAACCTCCGAGGCCATAACCTTTCGCAGCACCCGCTTCGCGGGTGCTACTCATCGTCCACGCTGTGCTGGTACCTGCTTGTGAGCTGTAGGCGAGCTGGAGCTTGTCTAAATTGCTGAGACCGGGGCTTTTTGAGAGGCATTACTAGCGCTGCACTCACTATTCCAGAGTGCATCAGGGCGCTGATTGCTGTCCTACCGCTGCGGGACTGCGAGGCTTGGGAACAGCTGTAGCCTCTTCCCGCAGCGGCCACGCCCCCTCAACCTCCGAGGCCATAACCTTTCGCAGCACCCGCTTCGCGGGTGCTACTCATCGTCCACGCTGTGCTGGTACCTGCTTGTGAGCTGTAGGCGAGCTGGAGCTTGTCTAAATTGTTGAGACCGGGGCTTTTTGAGAGGCATTACTAGCGCTGCACTCACTATTCCAGAGTGCATCAGGGCGCTGATTGCTGTCCTACCGCTGCGGGACTGCGAGGCTTGGGAACAGCTGTAGCCTCTTCCCGCAGCGGCCACGCCCCCTCAACCACCAAGGTCTACAAGTTCAACCTAGGATCCTACGCGTAGCGGAACGCGTGCGGGACGAGGCCCGGACTAAGGGCGGACAGTCTACGACAGTCCGCGACTGGTAGTGACTGGACTGGGCCAGGAACGCTGCCCAAACTTCCCTGTGAGTCATTACCGCTATCGGCGGAAAGTCCAAATCCATTATTTACACTTGTGGTACCTTAGGTCTATTTTATAATCAAAGCTAGTGGTGGTTTAGCATTCTAGCCTTGTTACACACGGTGGGTTATCATAGCTTCGGGCTATAGCTGTTATTGGTATGTCCAAGTGCAAAAAAGTCACTGCACCTGCAAACACCATGGACAATTATATGTTTCAAGTGGTTACCAAAATAAATCATGATAGAAGGGCCTCCCTGGGGGCGAGTCCAATTGCTAGTACTAATTTAAACGACCCTCAGCCAGTAGACCACTCTGATCTGGTAAACACTAGTGAATTAGTAGCACTCTCACAGCATCATACCGAGGGCTCCGTTGTTAATGCCTCCCCAGCATCATCAGTTAGTAAAGTTGATGAGGCTGTTCAAGTCGGATTAGATCCGGACTTAGTACTAGTAGAGGTTAATACTGTAAGCCCCGCCCTAGTCCCGGCACCAAGGGTGACAAAAGGGCCCACGAAGGGCCAATTTAGGCGTGGTGGTCTACGTTCTAGCAAGAACAGACCTACTACCCCTCCTCGTAAAAATAGTACAGAGGATAAGGGGGCTGAAGACGAGGGTACTATGCTATGGGATGAAGCTAATGTTAAAAAGTTATTAGGTATGTTTGAACAGAAAATGAAAGGGATAATCAAGCCACTCTTATCTAAGATTGATGATCTCACCGATAAAGTTACCATGCTTGAAGGCCTCTTGTCAAATACAAATGATCGTATGGGGGAATTGCCACATAAGATAGTAGACAAATTAGAGCAAATAAATCTTAGGGAAGATAGAAATATAGGAAATGGGGACACTCTGGTCCATACACATCCACCCATTCCTACCCCAGCCCTACCACCAAACATCGCCCTGCCCTCAGATCCATTGATCAGTGCTGAGACCAATGTAGATTCTCTTGTGGAAACAGGGCCAATGGAACTGATTGTCGAAGCTTCCCCTTTAATCCTGGTCTTAGCTAATGTACCAATTTTGAAGCATGATCAGGTAGAGTCTCCTCAATCACTTAAAACTAAAGCCCTATATTGGTTGTCTAACAACATGCACATCTCTGACTGGGGTAAACATATACTATCAGAAGAATTGTTAAATGCGAGAAGGGTAAAATGGATAGGCAGCAGCCCAAAGAGATTTGCTGGCGATTGTGTTGTATTGAATTTTAGAGGCCCAGAGGTGTTGCCTGAAATCCTACCCAATCTTCTGCCCCCTCAACGTAGAACAGCGGAAATTATCCCCCTCACACTTGACTTCTTTTATAGCAGGAGAGGTTTTATTGCCAGACCCAGTATTCTAAGGACAAAATGGACCACAGTGTCACACAGAAGAGGTGGGGTTGGGGGTGGCAATGGGATTGGTGGTGCCCGGAGATGTGACTGGGGTTTAAACCTAGAAAATAGATTTACCGCCCTTTCAAACCTAAATGAGTGCGACTGACTTACACAGCAAAATATTGAGACAGGATACCCCAGCCAAGTGAGAGTAGATAAAGATACCATCACAAAAGAGGGTCAACCAGCTTTGGCACTCCAAAGGAATTGTAAGACAACACATAACTTCAGGAAAAGTGTGGTAAGGGCGGATGACCGAGAAGGGCACATCAACTTAACACTGGGTAAAGGCAGTGACCCAATATTTGAACCTGAATTAGATGAAGCTCGGCCTGCCCCTCTTAGTGTATCTCCTGAAGCCATATCTTCAGGTAATTATCCAAGTTCTGCCAATATTGGCCCACCTGGAGACAGTTCATTGTTGTCCTTTATTTCTTGGAATCTTGCGGGGATAATGAGTAAAATGATATCAACTGAATGGTGTGCTTTTATCGACTTGTATGATATTATATTATTCCAAGAAACTTGGTCAGTTTGCCCTGTCCATCGGGTGGGGTATCTCAATTTCTTTATTCCTGCAGTATCAAATGGTAAAGGTAGACCTTCAGGAGGTATGTTGATTTGGATTCGTCAATCATTGAATTGTGCGATAAAACAAAAAATGCTCCCAACGGGGGATATCCTATCAGTTATCATTAAATGGAATAATGGTGATGAACTTGCGATTTTCAACATATATGCTAGGGGGGTCAAAGGGGGAAAGCCCTGTGAAGTAATAAAGGTCCTTGATCAGGAGTTGGAAACCTTGCCCATAGATCAGTTCATTATTATTGGGGGCGATTTAAATACCACCTTTGAACCCCTGGGCCAGGAGGACAAATTCCTTGCCAAAGAGGAGGACAGTAAATGGGGCATCCCCCAGCTTGAGATCACTACAGTCAAGAAATGGAGTACAGTTGCTATACAAGTGAAGAGTCTTTGTTTGGCCAGGGGGCTTAGAGCAGCAAACGGTTGCACAGTTTCTGATCGGGTTGGAAACAACACGTTTGATAATGGGCGTGCATCCAGTAGAATTGATTATTTCCTGATAGATATCAGGGTTTGGAGTAAACTGGTAGACATGTCCGTAGAGAAAAGATTGGAAAGCGATCATAACCCGCTGTGCATGGATTTCATGCCCTACTCAGAGGGAAGGGGGGTGGGGTAGTTCAGAGGATGAGAGAGTGACCTTGGATTTAGTAAGCTCAAATAATCAGCGCCACCTAAAGTGGGGGAAGCTAGTAGAGGACGAGGGGAAGTTGGATGAACTTAAGAAAGTAGTAGGAGAGGAAGTAGATCGCATTAACTCATTTCTAAGTAACATCAATTTCAGCGATATTATGATGGAGGCCCACGATAAATTCTTCTCTAGATTACAAACCTTCTTCTTGAAACCTGCAAGTAGTAATAAGAGTAAAAACCATCAAACCTGCCAGGGATGGTATGATAAAAATTGCAGACAGGCACGCCATAATCTCAGTAGTGCACTGCGGATGGGGAATGCGGCAGGGGTAAGAGAAGCCAGGGATGTCTATAGATGTGCGCAAAAGCAGGCAAAGAAGACGTGGGATGAGGAAATTTGGCGCGAGCTTAGAACTGCTTGTGCGGCCAAAGACTCCAAATCATTTTGGTTCAAGGTAAAATGGGGATGGGGAGGGCAGTCTGCCTCTCCTCAAAACCATGTTGCCGTTGATGGCTGGATAGCATTTTTTAAACCACAATATGCTCGAAATCAATTGCTACCCAGTGTTGACCTCCCACTGAATGTTTATTTTAAGCACAATGTTTTCAATGAGAATGATGTTAGTCTTGCCCTTGACTGTGTAACAAGGGGAAGAGCGCCTGGAATGGATGGCATTCCGGCTGATGTTTACCTAAGCGATAGGAACTCATGGTGTAAATATTTTTCTTGCCTTGCCAATGCATTGGCAATGGGCGGTGAGGTTCCCCTGTCCTGGAAAGGAGCAGAAATAATACCTGTGTTCAAAAAAGGGGACAAATCACTCCCCTGTAACTATCGACCCATCAGTCTCATAGATTCTGCCCAGAAACTGATGGGCCGTATGGTTCAGAATAAACTCCAAGTATGGATAGATGAAAATAACATCTTGTCTCCATACCAAGCAGGATTTCGTCCACTGACAAGCTCAATAGACCAGGTATTTTATTTTATTGCCTTATATTGGAGGAATGTCTCCCTAAAAAATGGCCCCTTGTTTGCTGTCTTTGTCGACCTAAAGTCAGCTTTTGACTTGGTCCCCAGAGACAAGCTTTGGAAAGTTCTGGCCGATGAAGGGATAAGCTAGGAACTTCTCACGCTGATTGTACGACTGCACGAAAATAATTATGCTAAAATAAGGTGGGGGTCGCAGGGAGAAGTAACCGAGCCATTCCCGGTAGAGCGTGGGGTGAGACAAGGCTGCGTCTTGGCGCCTACATTGTTCTCGATATACATAAATGGAATAGTAGATTTTTTGAAAAAATCCCCTTCTGATGCCCCAACAATTGCTGGTTCGCGTGTCCCCGTCCTTATGTTTGCGGACGACACGCTCATATTATCTCGCACCCCTAGCGGCCTCCAAAAGGCGGTAAATGCTTTTGGGGAGTTTTGTGACTTGCGAGGCCTAGAATTAAATTCCAGTAAGACAAAGTTCATGTGTATGAATAGTCGGACATCATTTAGGGGGGTTATCACCTATAAAAGTATACCTCTTGAACAAGTGGATGCCTTTACCTATTTGGGAATAACACTCCAGGGGAACATGAAATGGAAGTCTCACCTAGATACCGCAGCCCTAAAGTTTAGTCAAATAACAGGAGCACTATTACTAAAACATAAAGCTTCCCTAACGAAACCGATAAATTGTGCGCTCGAGATATACCAAATGAAAGCTATCAGCGCCAGTTTATATGGCTCAGAATTATGGGGATTTGGCAACCTAGCAAATCTGTCCATAGTAGAAAATAAGTTCCTTAGGGGTCTGGTGGGAGTACCGCAAAGTACCCCTACCGCACCTCTAAAGCTGGACCTTGGTAGGAAAAACATTGTGGACATAGCAAAATTGCGTCCGTTGCTATATTGGAGACGGTTAATGGTAACCCCGGAGCTAGCCCACTACGCTACAGCATTGTCAGATGTGGTTTTGCTCGATGAGTTTCACAAAATAGCCTGGTTGAAAGACCTACGAGGGTTACTGTCAGAGCTAAAACTTGACCATTTATGGGGTAATCCGGATGTGTCTTGCTTTCCCTCGAAGATCGAGATAAAACGGCTATATTGGGAGATGGTGAACTATAGAACTTTTGCCAGTGGCACCAATTGTTCGTTATCGAGACGCTTTATGGATTTAAAAATGACCCCATTGTGTGAAGCTTATTGGGACTTGATTGAAAAACCTTATGACAGGAAATTATATTTCCAATTCAGAGTTGGATCTCTCCCAGTAAACATGTTCAAAAAGAAATGGTCTACAGCATGGGATGAACATTGCCATTTTTGTAAAGACAAACCTGAAAATGTCTCCCATATATTGTTTTGTTGTCCTCTATATGTAAAACCAAGACACAAATGGATAAGACCTCTTTGCATTAATATGGGGACGAACAGCCAAGTGGTAGCACTTAGGATCCTAGAGACTGATGGTTCCCAATTATTCGCAACAGCAGTCGCAAAGTTCTTGGGCTGGGCCTGGGCCATCCGAACACGTTCTTTGCTAGGAAAAACGCTGTGATGATTTGAAGTTTCACCTATAAAGTTTTTTTTTTTTTTTTAATTATAAGTATAATTAATGATCATCTTAATTCTGTTAAAAGCTCACTGTATTCGACTTATAATTGTATAATTCTTGTTTTAACATCGTGTATATAGATTCGTTTTTTTATGTATAGCTATAGGGAGGAAGTGCTTTTATGACTGATGTCGAATAAAGCTTTGAAATTTGAAAAATTTGACACAGAAATCCTACTACCAAGAGAACCTCAGCATCATCAACACTCTACGATTCGAGGAGACATAATGGGGACAGAAGACAGCCTGGAGGGAGAAGACTCAGAGAGCATAGAAACAGCTATAATATGTGAGTGTACTGCGCCGGCACAAATACAGAGGGAAGAATCATCAGTGCTAGACCAGGAGACGTATCCACAAAGATCATCAATACTAGGAGACATTACGAAGAGTGAGGACAGTCTGGATGAAGAAACTACAGAGAAAACAGAAACACCCATATTGCCACAAATATCATTGATACTGGAAGACATTACGGAGAGTGAGGACAGTCTGGATGAAGAGGTTACAGAGAAAACAGAAACACCCATATTGTCTGGTAATACCGCCACAGAGCAAGCACAGAGGGAAGAATCAACGCTGCTCTCACATGAGGTGACTTATCCTACTAGTAGACTACCCAGTATGAATCTAGGATTAATTGACATGGAAGATACCACCCCACGTTTAACCTCCCAAGATATTGAAGATGACACCTCTCCAACAACTTCCCTTTGTTCATCACAAAGGTCAGATAGGAATTCACGAAACACCAATCACCCAAGAGGGGCAGAAAGACCACACGACACAGATGGCGCATCACACGCCGAACATAAAGAAGGCACCACCAACAGAACTAGGGTCACAAAGGAAAGGAACTCAGGAAAAGACCCGAAACACCGGAGCTAAATCAGTGAATACAGAAATGAGAGGTTGAACACTGCTAATACATTGCATCAGACCCGGAGAGATTCCATAGGACTACAGGCAAAAATGGACAACATATCACAAACAATGAATACAGAAACCACAAACAGTGAATACAGAAATGAGAGGATGGACACCCCTAATACGTCGCCTCAGACCCTGAGAGATATCAAAGGGTTACAGGCACAAATTGACAATATATAACAGGATATCCTTAGCACACAGAAAACAATGGAAAAGATTCTGGAACTCACGATAAGCACGCACTCCAAAGTCGAACACATCCAAGAAGTTTTGCATAATTCTCAAGAAAAAAGGAGGGAGATAGCCATGCCATCACTAAATAGGCAGAACCGTCCATATAGGAGTCCTAGTTATTTAACAGAAGACGAAACCCTATCCCTACTTCGGACATATGAGCCTCCAGAACATTGTAGAGGGGAAGAAATAAGAACAGTTCCGATTGATGCTAATAGAACATCCAGACATAAAGAAAGGAAACCTAACCTTAACAACTTACAACAAGTCCATTTATCCACCAACTTGTCTGAGCAGGACTCTAGTAACACAAGAAAACCTCTGAAATGCCTGTCGCTCAACTGTAGGTCTGCAGTAAAACATGCGTCAGACATCGCGGCCCTCATTATAAGCCAGGAAATCGACCTTGTAATCCTAACAGAGACATGGCTGTCGGAATCATCGTCTACAGTCATGGATCTGCAAGTGGCCCCTCAATACAACATAGTGAGCCTAGACAGACCAAATAAGATAGGAGGTGGTATAGCCTGCATACACCGATCGGACATAGAAATCAACCAAAATCAATGCGACTCTCTCGAATCCTGTGAATACCTAGGTCTAAATATACGATCCACAGAATATCAAAGATGTAACTTACATGCCCTATACCATCCTCCTGGAAATAATGCCACTTTCATAGACCAGTTAATGGAGATCATCACGGAAAACTCTAACACCCACTCTAACGACATATTCCTGGGAGATTTTAACTTACACTGGGACGACAAGAAAGACAAACAGATCAGTGTTCTTAAAGAATTTTTAACTGAGCTAAATCTTACCCAAGCTTGCACACAGCCGACACACGCAAAAGGAGCAACACTGGACTGGATAATATCAAAAAACAAGAACATAGTGATCCACTCAGTTATGCAGTGTGACTGATCCGATCACCATGCAATAACCTTCCTAATACCCACCTTAAAAAGGAATAAGACCACGCAGCCTATTAAACTCAAAAAGTGGACCCGGGACAACAAGGATGCGAATATTGAACGGCTAGTAGAAAGCTGTGAGAAAGGTATGAATCCGTCCGACAACGTGCAGAATGTGAATGACCTAACGGATCACTACACTACAACAATAACAAATATAGTCAACACTACCATGCCACTAAAACTGAAAAGTCTCACAGAAAACGACAAAAAAAAGTTCAATGGGGTGCTGAATGATGGTAGGCGGAAACTAAGACTTGCTGAAAGAAAGTGGAGACAACACCCTACAACACCCGAACTGAAATCACACAGAAAATTTGAAATGAGTACAACAAAATGATCCTCAATTCCAAAAAATAATATATTAGATCAGAACTAGATAACGCCAAAAACCGACCAAGGAAGCTTTTCGAGATTTTAAAGCAACAATCCAACAAATTAGCCAAAACGGCCCAAGAAACTACTAAAACTCAGCTGAACTGCGAAGAATTTTCAACCTTCTTCACCAACAAGGCCTACACTTTGGAAATAGAGCTTAAGATGGCAGAGGACAAAATGCCCGACAAACCACACAGACTGAACAACCCCATCCTGACAATCAACCAAGATGAGGCAAAAAACAAAGCACATTGGGATACCTTCAAGCTTTACAATCAGAATACTATCGCCAAAACATTATCGGATATCAAACCGAATAACCACTATAATGATCCTCTACCTGCCAAATGTCTACAAAAAATCAACCACATCGTCATCCCTATATGGACCAGAATATTAAATGCCTCGCTATCACAAGGGATACTTCCTGATTGCTTAAAAACAGGCCAAATGGTTCCCATCATCAAAAAACCAACAGTGGACCCAGCAGACCCTAATAACTTTCGCCCAGTTACCAATATTCCAGTACTGGCCAAATTAATCGAGAAATGTGTACAAAACCAACTGAGCCACCACATATCGAATTTTACACTGCTAGACAACTACCAATCTGGATTTAGAACAGGCCACAGCACAGAAACAGCAATACTGCATATTGTCGACTATGCATTACAGGCCCTACATCAGAATAGAACATGTCTACTAGTACTTCTGGACCTGTCCTCTGCATTCGACACTGTAAATCATGAAAAGTTACTAAGTAGGCTGCATAACAGGATGGGAATATCGGAAAATGTGCTGAAATGGTTTGAATCCTTCCTTCAGAATAGAACTCAAAGATTTTTGGTCAGCCAGACACTATCCCCATCATGTCCTAATTTGATCGGAGTCCCTCAAGGATCTACACCATCTCCTTCACTCTTCAACCTTTATGTCGAACCTCTGACAGAAATCCTCAAAGACGCAAACATATGTTATCATATGTACGCAGACGAAACACAGATATACATCAAGATCCCTTCTCTGGAAGATATCATGTTAATGAACGAGGCCTTAAAAATGTCATTAAACTGGTTGACCAGCAATCATCTGAAGCTAAATGCACAAAAAACTGAGTTCCATTTAATCTCTCCACCTAAGAACCACACGGAAGTGAAAGAATAGGCTAAATTGATCACAGCTCTAAACTGCACTCCTACTCTAGTGGACTCAGAGAAATCATTAGGAATCACATTAGACAAGAATCTTGACATGAGAACCCATATCAAATCTATGGCAAAAAATGCACGCTTTCACTTGAACTATATTAGGAAAGTGAAACCATTCATCTCTGCGGCAGATCTCAAAATGGCAGTACAATCCTTAGTTATCTCTAGGATTGAATATGGATGTACTACCTTAGCAGGTCTACCAAAATTTTCCACAGCACTACTAAAAGCATGTCTCAATACAGCTGCAAGGCAAGGATTTCTCTGCTTTCTTGCCGCCATTTGGACTTTGGGATCGCCGTGCAGCCTGTGATTACAGAACTCTCTGCCTCTCTTCAAACTACAACTGGCGGTCCCGCTGCGCGGGTCCCGCTTCGCCAGAGGCTATCTCTATACAGCGCCAGTGTTTTGAACCTTCTCTTGGGTGCTGGGACCTGCAGGGCTGCGAGCGTGTTGTGGGCGCAGGACTCCGAGTCCCAGGAGCGCCCACAACTCCCAATTAGTAACAGCTGGGACGCTCTCCCTGCAGGCTCCTCCCCTTGTTAGGCAACGCTGTAAAAACCTGCCTCCTTGCTTGTACCTGCGGATTTCTCTGCTTTCTTGCCGCCATTTGGACTTTGGGATCGCCGTGCTGCCTGTGATTACAGAACTCTCTGCCTCTCTTCAAACTACAACTCGCGGTACCCGCTGCGCGGGTCCCGCTTCGCCAGAGGCTATCTCTATACAGCGCCAGTGTTTTGAACCTTCTCTTGGGTGCTGGGACCTGCAGGGCTGCGAGCGTGTTGTGGGCGCAGGACTCCGAGTCTCAGGAGCGCCCACAACTCCCAATTAGTAACAGCTGGGACGCTCTCCCTGCAGGCTCCTCCCCTTGTTAGGCAACGCTGTGAAAACCTGCCTCCTTGCTTGTACCTGCGGATTTCTCTGCTTTCTTGCCGCCATTTGGACTTTGGGATCGCCGTGCTGCCTGTGATTACAGAACTCTCTGCCTCTCTTCAAACTACAACTCGCGGTACCCGCTGCGCGGGTCCCGCTTCGCCAGAGGCTATCTCTATACAGCGCCAGTGTTTTGAACCTTCTCTTGGGTGCTGGGACCTGCAGGGCTGCGAGCGTGTTGTGGGCGCAGGACTCCGAGTCCCAGGAGCGCCCACAACTCCCAATTAGTAACAGCTGGGACGCTCTCCCTGCAGGCTCCTCCCTTCATCTATCAGCCAGTATATTTACAATTAGGGTGTCCCGCTGCGCGGGAGCACGCGGGAGGGCGCCGGGAGAAGCCCGGGACAATGGCGGGACCGACTGTGACCGACAGAGACCGATTGAGGCTGGGCTGGGCCACCCCCCTTTAGTGTGACTGTTGAACAATCAGAGTGATATTGTGCATTGTTCATCTAGATAGCATGACTACCAAGAAATTGAGATCAGGAAGAGTTCTAGTTGGTAGAGCTTGCTCCAAAACCAAATCTAATCCATTACGAAACAAAGATGGTTCTGCTTTACAACTAAAGAGTAAATGTCAACCTTATTCCTTGTGGGATAAGGGTAAGGAGAAAGTAGACCAGGAGGGGGCCCCTACGAAAACTATTAACATCAATTGTAAGGAATATGTACAAGATTCCCCTGTTGTCAAAAACGATAGTACACTATCAGGTATCATTGTTTTACCCCCCTCAGATGATATACTAAATAAAAATCAAGAGGGAGATACTAACTATCTTTTTGAAACCCAAGAAAAAGCAGTGGATGTTGCTGATTTAGGTAGCACTTCTGTCTTTCCTGTTGTGGCTCTAGTACACAATTTTCCCTCTCCTTCCAAAGTAAACCAAAAAATCTATTCTAAAATTTCTTCCCCCTTGCATATCCTTCCAGAGGATTACACCCTCCCTGATATAAATCTAGAGTCTCAGAAAGAATCAATAAAAACACAGAACCCCTCTCATCCACAAGATATTATAACTACTCCTAGGCTACATCTGTATAGTAGTACTCCGTCAAAAAACTCTGAGTTTTCCACCCCTGAAATGAATTTATTTCTCAGTCCTACTCATATCCATTAGAAAGATCTAGGAAATTCTTTTATAAGAGAAGATAATGTAATTTCGAATTCTTTATCTTCTTTAGAACGGCTTATTTCATCAATTTTACAGCTATTGGAAAGAATGGTTAATGGATCAGATAATGTATTAAACACAGTAACACTGATTTTAAAGGCACTGCTGAGTAACAAAATAGGATTAGATGGCGTCTTTGACCAAAAAATAATCACTTCATCAAATAATTTAAGTATGGAAGTAAATGGGGAAATAAAAAATACAAAAGCAACCCCTGAGGTACTTTTATCGTCAGATCCCCTTGTTAAAACTAATACTAATACTGCAGTTACTTTTGAACCATCTGTATACAGGAATGATAATCCACCTATGGGAAATTGCGTAGCTTTTATTAGCCAGGAGATCGAGACTTTATTACCTACAGAGGATAATTCAACTAATGTTTTATCCCCCGTCCTCCCAATTTTCATTTCGCAATCAAATAAAGAAACTCCAATTCCTCCTACTTCTTCAGAAAAAATTTCATCATTAAGGGAGGAAAAAAAGGAAATAAAAGCATCAAAAAAACAACGATGCAAAAAAAGAAAACCAAACCGTAGATTTTACAAAAAAAGGCAAAGGAAAATAATTTTTGATTGTGAACAAGAACCCTCGCTGGATACCTCTAATCCAGTGGATCTTGACTCTAAACTGTTACATGAGCCTTCGATAATATTAAAATCAATCACCACAAAGACACAAGAAGATTATCATTCTCATATAAGTCAACAACATCTTGATGAGCAAACTAAAGTGGTGAAGGAAAAAAACCCAACTCCAATTATAGATTCCAAACCAAAGTCATCTCTTAACCCTTTGGCTATTACTTTTTCAGATGTTGTTGCAACTGAACATATATCTAAAACAGTACCTAAGATTAGAAACAATGTGGATACTCTTTATCATGATTTCATACCTATTTTTGATCCAGATCTTATTTTAAATAGATCTGCCCTAGTTAAGTGCTTTCACGAAATAGAAAGCTTAAAATTGATTCAGTCTGTAGATCTAGATATAATTACATTAATAAATTCTGAGAACGGAAGGATAACACGGGTAAAATTTTACTCAAAATTGGTAACAAACCATGTCTTACAATGGGCAGAAGAATTCCAAATAAGAGGAATTGATGTTGATCCCTTTATACCGGTTAAAATAGAAAATCATAAATATCAAAAAATGTCATTCCATCAAGGCATAAAATCCGGTCCTCTTGATGGCCTTACGGCAGTGCCTGAAGAGCTAAAAATACGAATATCAAAAAATGACCGACAGGTGATAATTAATAATCCGTTACCCATTAAACAAACTAGGGTAAAGGATATTGATCAGGAATGGAGTTGGTTGCCCGCTGTCCTATCAGATAAATCGGGTTTTGCATCCAGAATGAATTCAGAGTTTTAACGATAACTTAAAAATAATATCGTGGAACATTGCTGGATTAAACCAGAGTTCAGAAAAGTTGTTATTTTTGCAGTCTCTTGATGCAGATATTATCTGTTTGCAGGAAACGTGGTTGGCAGGGAATTTTCCGGTTGTAAAAGATTATTACGTTTAGGAGAGTAGTGCAATTCCCTCTATGAGAGGCCGAGCAAAGGGAGGGTTAGCCTGTCTTTTGTCCAACAAGGTTAAGTGGAATTATACTCACTACCTGGATCCAAATAAATTATTTCAGGCAATAACCATAATAAATTCCTCCAAGGATGCCTCTCAGAAATCATTTGTAATAATAAATGCTTACTTGCCTCCAGAAGTAAAGTATAATTCCAGTATTAAGATGATTAGTTCTTTTATATTAAATTTACAGGAATCCTCTTTCCCCCCCACATTTTACTACTAGGAGATCTAAATGGTAAAATATCTAATTATGCCCTTGAGATATTTAGGAATAAGATAAGAGAGGAAACATTCATGATTCCTAAAGCTATCTTCCCGGAGAGCATTAAAATAAATAAAAGAGGGAAACTAATATTGGAGAATGTATCCGAAGTAGACTGCATTATAATTAATGGAAGGTTCCCTTCGGATATTCCCGCCCATTTCACTCATAAGCTAGGAAATGGTGGTTCTATTCTCGACTATATGATAGTTGATAGTACCTTCTTTTTTTCCTTAGAGGACTTTTCTCTTCTAGTTACTGATCTTAGTGATCATAATGTTTTACTTTTAACACTAAATACAACATCATCTCAAAGGGATTCATGGAAAATTGGAAATGATTTATTGAACATTAATAATAAAGGGAAATGTTATTGGAATTTAGGGTCCATTAGAAGTTTATCTAATATATTAGAACACACAGCTGAGAATTTAACTTTATGGGAAGGTAGAGAGCTACTCTATTTTGTGTCTTTTTTACAAACTTTAAAAGCTAAAGTTCGAAAGCCACAAATAAGAAAGCCAATTCCTAAAATCCCTTCTGACCTTCGTTACCTAAATAAAGAAATAAATAAACTAGTCAGGGCCCAATATCTTTCCTTTATTCCTGAACGTAGGCAGAGAATTTCTCTCCTGAGAAGAAGAAGAAACAGGTTAAAGGTTAGATTAAAACGGGAGAAAGAAGATGCTCTCTGGATTAAACTTTATGAGGCATCTAAGAATGGGCAGGTAAAGTCCTTCTGGTCATTAATTGGAGAAGGATGTGGGGTGAGATCCAGACCCTCCCCGATATCCATTAATGAGCAGATATGGGTTGATTTTATACAACAACTATATAACAGCAATGGTGAGAAGTTTTGTTCTGACAAACTGCAGGAGGATTCATTTCCATATGACCCTCCATCTGAATTAGAAATAGTTGCAGCAATCAAAGCTTTACGCTCATCTGGTGCATTAGGCCCAGATGAAATCCCAATTTCCGTGCTAAAATCCTATAGCACGTTATGGGGGAAAATTTTATACCCAGTCTTTAAATTCTGTTTTATTAATGGCACTGTTCCTCATTCTTGGAAGGGGAGTTTACTAATCCCGCTCTATAAAAAGGGGGCTAGAGACTTACCCCAAACCTATAGACAAATAGCCCTCTTAGATGCCATAGGCAAAGTTTTTGCCAAATGTTTATTGAATAGTTTAAATGACTGGGTAACAAAATCTGCAATACTCGCGTTGGAACAGACTGGATTTAGGAAACAGCATGGTACTTTGGATAATCTTACTGCTCTTCAAATCCTGGTGGAAAAATATGTTACAGTTCGTAGAGGGGGTGTATTTGGGGCTTTCATCGACTTCTCTACGGCTTTTGATAAAGTGGACAGACCCCTGCTGTGGAGTAAGTTAATCAAATTAGAGATACCGTCTAGTTTATTAAAATTAGTTATCGCACTACGCACAGATACTTGGTGCAGAGTTTTAATGGGTGGCGAGCGAGGACTATCTAGGGTTATACCCACAAATAATGGTCTGAAACAGGGCTGTCTATTGGCCCCCCTGAAGTTTTCTCTATATATCGCCGACCTCCCTAAAGCTATTCTATCAACCAGTAATGGTATTGCTCCACTTTTGGGGAGAGCTCCAATAGCGTGCTTAATGTACGCAGATGATATTTTAATCTTGGACCTCACCCCAAAAGGTTTGAATAACCGCTTACAAGCCCTGTCCTCCTATGCTAAGGCTCACTTTTTAAAAATAAATATCTCAAAGAGTAAAATAATGTGCTTTCAGAGAAAGAGAAATCCCAAATATGAAAATTATTATTGGTCCATTGGGGGTGAAAGATTAGAAGTAGTGAAATCTTATCCCTTCCTTGGAAAGATTGTCATGAGCAATCTTAGTGAAAAAGCCCACACTGAGAATAACAGCAGAAAAGCCTTCGTTCAAGGGAAGAGTCTTATTTCCCTTTACAAAGCGACTGGCAGAAGGCATTTTTCCATATTGCTCGAGGTTTTCCGAGCAAAAATTCCTGCATCCCTAATCTACGGATTAGAAATAGTGGATATGGCATGTTGGAATTTTTTGGATTCTACTGAAGGAAAAATATTACGCAATTTAGCGTCTGTCAATACCGCAAATTCTACGTCTTCTTTAAGACGAGAATTCGGCTTGCGTAGCTCTCGGGCTCAGGCATCTGCGAGTGTGGTGCATTGGGTTTATAACATTGCAAGAGGAATGCCTGGCACATTGAGATATCTAATAAAAAGTGAGCTGTTGGGTTCCTTTAATGCTCATTCCTCCATTGTGAGGAATTTCCGACAGGCTGTTACGCTACTACAGCTAGACGAACAAAGTCTCTTTACATTATCTGACACCCAACTGAAGTTATCTTTAAAATCTGCCTCTTGGGAGCTGAGCTTTAAAGTTGATAGTGGGA
Source organism: Lissotriton vulgaris (assembly GCF_964263255.1). Taxonomy (NCBI): domain Eukaryota; kingdom Metazoa; phylum Chordata; class Amphibia; order Caudata; family Salamandridae; genus Lissotriton; species Lissotriton vulgaris. The sequence continues at coordinate 1,105,306,470 of NC_141696.1, read as the reverse complement.
CAAGTAAGGCGGTGAGAGGAATGTTCCCCATTGGCAAATTTTGTAAAATAAAAACTCCCCAACCATACATATGCTGGAATCTTCCTCATGGAATTAGGCGATTTATGCTGCTGTTAAGGTATAATTTGCTCCCGTTAAATTGCCTTTTGTCCAAATGGTATGGTAGTTCAGATATCTGTAATCATTGCAGTCTTAATACCCAGGATATGTACCATGTTGTCTTCGTTTGTCCGGCCCTTATGGCATTTAGACGTAAATGGCTAAGACCTATGTGCCTCCAACTGGGTATTCGTACTGCCTTTGATTTCATTGAAGCAATGCTTAACCCCCCTGATGAAATGTTTTGTTTTAAATTATTTTATTTCTTCAAATGCTTTTTAACATTATATTGATTACTTAACACTATGGGCCCGATTCACAGAATGAACTTACTACTTTTGGCATTCACAGAATGCACTTACTACTTTTGGTATTCACAGAATGAACTTACTCATTTCGGTATTCACAGAAGTTAGGACTACTAACTTTAGGACTCCTAAATGCCTTCTGTGAATACCGAAAGTCTTAAAATTAGGATTTTTCTCAATTTAGTAGTAGTAAAGTTAGGACTACTAACTTTAGGACGCCTAAATGCCTTCTGTGAATACCGAATGTCTTAAAATTAGGATTTTTCTCCATTTAGTAGTAGTAAAGTTAGGACTACTAACTTTAGGACTCCTAAATGCCTTCTGTGAATACCGAAAGTCTTAAAATTACTATTTTTCTCAATTTAGTAGTAGTAAAGTTAGGACTACTAACTTTAGGATGCCTAAATGCCTTCTGTGAATACCAAAAGTCTTAAAATTAAGATGTTTCTCAATTTAGTAGTAGTAAACTTAGGAGTCCTAACTTTACTACTACTAAATTGAGAAAAATCCTAATTTTAAGACTTTCGGTATTCACAGAAGGCATTTAGGCGTCCTAAAGTTAGCATTCCTAAATTTATAACTACTAAATTGAGAAAAATCCTAATTTTAAGACTTTCGGTATTCACAGAAGGCATTTAGGAGTCCTAATGTTAGTAGTCCTAACTTCTGTGAATACCGAAATGAGTAAGTTCATTCTGTGAATACCAAAAGTAGTAAGTGCATTCTGTGAATGCCAAAAGTAGTAAGTTCATTCTGTGAATCGGGCCCTATGTATATTTCTTTTGTATTTTTTATGGAAATTGTTGTATGACTTCATGAATTCTTATGTGGATCTCTTTTTAGTTCCGTTATCATAATAAAATAAATTTGAAATTTGAGCTGCAAGGCTCATCACCGGATCGAGGAAATTTGATCATATCACGCCACACCTGAAATCTTTAAACTGGCTACCATACGAAGCGAGAATCCAACTTAAAATGGCATGTATCACCCACAAAGCGCTTCACTACAAAACACCAAGATACCTGGCTCAGAAAATAGAGCTATCTGGAGGAGACAGACCGGCCAGGAGTACCAAGGAGCTGCTGCTGAGACCACCCATTTTCCGGAGGAAGTAAACATACAACAGAGCTTTTTCAGGGGCAGCTCCTAGAATCTGGAACTCCCTCCCTCCAAATGTTAGGAAAATTACTAACACAGCAACATTCAAGAGGGAAGCTAAGATTTTCCTAATGAGTAAGTTCCTCACTTAGGCAAGAAGAGACATCACCGCCACCGCGACATACTTGTGCCAAAGCAGAACAACAAAGGGAAGTAAATAGAAAGTCACTAATGTACTGGGAATAACCTAGAGGCGCTATACTTACCCAGAATCTGAAGGAAAAATGCACAGATAAAGACTATTGGACCTATTGTTATTGTGCTACAATTTACAGTACTGTAGGCAAATAGAATATCATGTATGATAACCTTGAAGACAGACACCGGCTGAAATTATATTGGAATATGCACATGCCGATGTCAAGCAGTAGTTTAATATACTTCGCCATTGTACATTGTTATGATAAAATGCTTTATAATCGTATATCAAACCTACCACATATCAGTATGAAACGGTTTGCTACATAACTTTGTACCTACCTACCTCATTCTCTGAATGGTTCTATTTAGTGTTGAGCTTCACAGGGGTCTCGCTGGATTTATCGCACGATAGGGCGTAGCGGTGGTATGATAAAGATATTGCCGCATCTGCACATTTGCACATTGCTTCCTGCACTGAACCTGCATATTTTTCTTTTAAATCTGTTGAAATGATTTTTAAAACGGAGTGTTACTTTTAACTTTTTAAAAACACTGTTGTACCTCCTATTTCGCCTCACTGACGCCCGTTGTTCTGCTCGCCGGCTCCCCGTTCCACCACGGGTTCATCCCGCTCGACGTGGAGGGAGTGAAGGCGGGGCATTGACGAGTCAGAGGTCGGGGCGGGAACAACCCTGGTGAGGCACTACTTCAGACGGTCATGTGCTAGTCGCGCAGCGGACGGGCGCGCCGGCGACGTGCCGAAGTCGGGCCAAAGGCGGGCACGTCTGCCCAAGTCCGCGATCAGACGGGACCAGGGGCCACCTCCCCTGCTCAAAATTCTATTGTTCCTAGCTATTCAAGGGATGACCTATTTGCACTTAGGGTAAGACGCGACGATAAATGTGCAACAATGCTCCCGGAGGCTCCTTTAAGTTGCTGTCCGGAATGTACATTCTCCTTTACACATTCCCAGTTAGGAATCACCGGAGAATCAGGAGATTACACACTCCATCCCTTAAATAAGTCCAGAAATCAGGATAAACAGTTCACTTTTCTTAGTACTAACTGTAGATCGCTCCCCAAACACAGAGGCGATATTTTTAATCTCCTAATTGATCAGAAGCCGGACGCACTATTTCTCACAGAGACGTGGTTAAATACTAGTTCCGGGCCAGATATGGCCACAGCCCTCCCTCCGAACTATTCTATAGTCAGAAAAGATCGTGTTAACCAAGGAGGCGGTGGCATTTGTATTATTTTTAAAAATTAGTTCCAAGGTAAATGGACAGACATCAATCTGGGCAATTGTGAAGCTGGACTTTTCAAATTAACCTTAACTACCCAAACTATCCTTTCAGGTCTCTTGATATACCCCCCCCCCGGGCAGCGGGGGAATGGGCAGCCGCTCTACCTGAATATATAGTACCTCTATTGTTAGAGGCTTTCATGTTTACCATATTGGGAGATTTAAATCTGCCTTTAGAACACCAAAACTGGCCTATGATCTCCAACTTCCTTTCAGATCTTGAGGCACTTAATATTCATCTCTGGAATTCCGGCCCTACACACAAAGCTGGCCACCTGCTTGACCTAATCTTTGCTAACTTCAATCGCATAAAATGTGAGTCTATTTTACCAACTACATGGTCCGACCACTTTCTTAGTACCTTTACCATATGGGCACCCTCTCACAAAAATTTAAAAAAATCAGAGGTGTGGATCAGAAAATGGCAAAAACTCCACATAAAGGATCTTGATGAACTGTTAATCAGTTCCAGCCCGGGCTTTGATTTAGAGGAAATCACAACTAAGGACCACAACAGAATTAATAGTTGACTATCCGATGCTGCTCTGACCGTTATCCACCTGACTCGTAGTAAACAAAAATCATGCAATCCCCCTGTCCCCTGGTTCACTGATAAACTAAAGGAAGAGAAAAGCCTGTGTAAAAAGTTAGAAAGACTATGGAGGAGAGATTATAATCTAGCTAATAAAGTAACGTACAAGTTAGCACTTAATGCGTATCACCTATCCTGCAAAATCACTAAGGGCAACTTTATTAAAAATACTATTTTAGGAGCTCAAAACCATTCAGGGACTCTTTTCAAGGTCCTCAAGAACCTAGCGGGGAGGCTGCCCATCATGAACCCCCAATCCTGTCACCCGTTCAATGCAATTGTATTGCGACTTTCTTTGATGAGAAAATAGCCACTATATATGCTAATTTTACTCCTAGTGACGAGGGTTGTGATGTTGGTTCAGCCCCCACCATACCCTGTAATAGTGATTTATTGGAGCCTCCCATGAAACATGAAATTAAGGCATGGCAACCAATGGATATTCCAGCTTTTTGCACTGCACTTAATAGCAGAAAATTGGTATCCCCTCACAACCCTCTGCCTGCGCACGTCCTCAAACAGCTAGACCCTTCTATTTTGGAAGTTCTTAGAGCATTGATAAATGCCTCCCTGAGTGAAGCTATAATACCTAGCGAGTGAAACCACGCTATGGTAGTCCCACTGCTAAAAAAGGCCAATAGTGATCCAGAGGTATATTCCAACTTTCGCTCTATATCTCTGCTGCCAATCCTGTCTAAGATTCTTAAAAAGCACGTGAATAAGCAGCTCGCAGATTTTGTAAAGGACAATAACCTCTTGCATTACTCCCAATCAGGTTTTAGGAAAGGTCACTCCACGGAGTCCACCCTTCTAGGGGTCACTGAGGTGATCCGTCAAGAACTGGATACTGGAGGGACAGCGGCACTCATCCTTTTAGATCTGAGTGCCGCGTTAGACACCATCTCCCATTCAACCCTTATTCAGTCCCTGAAGAACATTGGAATCAGAGGCAAAGCACTGAAATGGTTGGAGCAATTTCTTTCACATCGAACCTTTCAAGTTTTTTCGAAAAGTAACCGTTCAGATGTACATGATTCCCCTCATGGAGTGCCCCAGGGTTCCATACTGACTCCCTTACTTTTTAATGTTTATGTCACTCCCCTAGCCAAGATCACTGAAGATATGGGTCTTACTATTTATTCTTATGCGGACGACACTCAACTAGTGTTCTCCCTTACATCGACAGATAAATCAGACGTTTCTCCCCTTCGTTCTGGGCTACTGACAATGGCTAATTGGCTACATTCCAAGAAATTAAAGCTAAACAGGGATAAAACTGAGTTACTCATCTTTGGCAACCAAAAGAATCTCTGGGGCCCAACTCACTGGCCAGCGGAAATGGGTGCCACTCCGGTTGCGGTACAATCTGCACGCAACCTAGGAGTAATAATTGATGACAAGCTGTCCATGTGTACCCATACAGCAAAAACTGCCGCACCCTGCTTCTTGATTCTCAAATGGCTGAGAAAAAATTTGTGGCAACTGCCGGATGGAGCACAGAGAATGGTTATACAGTCCTTGATTACTTCAAGATTAGACTACGGCAACATCCTTTTTCTAGGAGTGATGAAAAGCACTCTGAATCGACTCCAAACTGTTCAGAACTCGGCGGCCAAGCTGCTCTTTAATCTCCCAAAACGTACCAGTATGACAGAACATCTCGAGAATTTGCACTGGCTGAGAGTGGCAAGTAGAGTAAACTTCAAGGCACTCTGCTACATGTTCAAAATTAACTCAGGAACAGCCCCGGGATATTTATGTAAGATTGCCCAGAAATACTTGCGCTCACGTAACCTACGCTCAATGCACCAGGCTAAATTCATTGTTCCCAAGGTTAATAGAGCACGACTGGGTAGTCGTTCTTTTGCCTACATGGCACCAGTATTGTGGAATTCACTTCCCCTGCAACTGCGGTTAGAACCCTGCTACCTCCGCTTCCGTAAGGGAGTTAAATCATGGTTGTTCGATCAATATTTGTCCCCCTGTTCTCTTTAGTAACATAGATCCAAGGCGCCGAGAAACCCTCAGGGTAGCTGTTGCGCCATATAAATGTAATAAATAAATAAATAAATGGTTATGATATGCAAGATGTATCCCTAACCCACCTATTGCATTGTATTTGTATCTGGAAGCGCTCTGATACCCATGGGTCAAGTTCACACTATACAAAACTGTCTAAATAAAATAAAAAATAAAAATAAATAAAAAATCTAAACATAAAAGAAAGAGAGACTCGGAATTTCAGTTGGTTTAGAAGTGCATATAGCATCATATATTTAGGTCATATTTAAGCAAAACAATCACAAAAAACAGTCTAAGATATCAGCACTGTGGGCATATAATGTGTTTGGCAACCAAAGGGGGCTTTGTGCACTATGTGATAGTGAGACAAACGGTGACGGCGTGAGTGACATATGGTTGATAAAACAGCGAAGGACACAAAATGACAAAAATGAAAAGCACAATAAATACAGAGTTATTTGGTTCCTTTTTGGTGAATCGGTATTTGCTTTTAGTTATGGGAACCAAAGGAGGTACTGCGCCATGAGTCGCGCTGTATTGCGAGTTGACGGCGTTTCGATCCTATTGATTTAGGATCTTCATCAGGACCGGGTTGCCGATTGACAACAGTGCTGTAGGGAAACAAGGGATAGTCAGGACTAGGGAGGGAAGTGGGGTACGCAGTACGCGGGAGAGAGATGAGACGGGAGAGGAGGGGGGGCGGAAGGGTTAGTGCAATGGAAGAGGTAGGCAGGGGTTGGGGGACGAGGGCACAGTTTGGCAGTGAAGGGGAGAGAAGGGTCAGCTAAGGTAATGAATGCTTGGTTGGCAAGAGGAAGGGGTGAAAAATGGGGAGAGGGGAGGAAGGAAGGGAATGGATAAGGGATGAGGGGGAAGGGGAAGTGACTCACTAAATTAATGTGCTGTTCCAGAAACGGAACCCTGTTGTGGTGGGCAAGTAGGAGTAGGTTGGATGTCCGGAGACTGATTCCGTAGGAGGTTGCTGTAAAGGGTTAGAAGGGGGAATGAGTGTGAGGCCAAGGGGAGGGGGGGGCAAAATTGGGGGTGGGGGGACAAAAAGGGGGAGGTGTGGGAGGTAGCGGCGCAAGCCACTCACATGGAGATAAGGAACAATTAACAGAGCCCCGTTATAGTCGGTGAAGAAGGAATTAAGGGAGACAGTGGAAGGGAGGTCCAGTGGCTGGATCCAAAGATTAGGATCGAAATTTCCTAGAAGGGCGAAAGCCAAGGTGAAATCCAGGGTGGGGAGCCACTCGCATGGTGAAAGGCAAGGGGTCACTTACATGATGATAAAGGCACAAATAACGGAGCCCCGTTATGGCAGGTAAAACAAATGGATAGATTGAGGTACAGGGCTGGATCCAATGATATGGCTCGAAGAGTCCTGGAGTGGGCGAGAACTAGGCTCGAAGAGTCCTGGAATGGGTAAAAAGCAAGGGGTAATCAGAAGGGGGAGGGGGAACGGAGGAGAGATTGAGGGGAAGGAAAGAGTGCAGTCGGAAACATATGTGTGGTAGCACAGGAACGGAGCCTCGTTCTGGCTACGAAGATGTTGGTGGTGGGAGAACTACAATGGCAGGGTCAGACGATACACTGCCTGCCTCCCGGTGTGATAACCTGGAGAGCGGGGGAAAGAAGCGAGAGGGTTGGCGGTCAGTGAAGAAGCCAGTGCAGCTGTGTAAAGGGAGCGAGGGGAACACGGGCGGTGTCCGGGGACCTAGCGGGCTTACCGTAGAGAAGACTCTTGAATGTATTCATGGTCCGTTGTTGAAGTAGTGGTCGGGTGATCTGTTTAGTAGATCTGGATCCGCATCGGTGTAGGAGTGTGGTGGAGCCACGAGAACCCAGAACAGTTATTTCCGGGTTGGGTGGGGCCTGGTGATGTGAGAGTAGCGTCATGGAAGGGACGGGACCACGTCTGGTGACGTGAGGGCTGTGTCATGAAAAGAGCTAAAGGATGGGCAGAGGAGTGAGAGGTGGGCGAGTAAATGACAGGGTGCAATGTATGTATGAGCACAAGAGTGTCGGATGACAAGCGAGAACCGTTCAAAGGGGGTCAAGGAGCTAAGCAGGGAAAATATGCATTACATTCCAATATTTGCAAAATTTAGGCTACGGATGCCTACTTGGAGGGGTGGAAAAATTAACAAAATATAAATTTACAGCAGACTGAGTTAGACAAAGTATAACAATCAGTGAGGAGGTACATAGTAAGAAGGGAGGGGAGGAAACATTTACAAAATATAAATTTACAGCAGACTGAATTAATCAGTGAGGAGGTACATGGTATGAAGGCATGGCTCTGCTTGCGTAGGGTGGTAAGGAAGTAGGGATTTACATGGGTTGGGCATAATCAAGGTGGATTGGTCCATAGGGATAAAGAATTTAGCCGATAAGGCGCAATCAAGATACAAAGTAAGTGTGCCGGGGGAGGGTAGTTGTTCCGAAATAGGAGCGTTTATCCCCAAGTGATGAAGTACAAGGTTCTTTAAGAGTATCTAAAGGTATTAGAAGGCTGGAGTGGCACCTCTGTAGAGTGGTGTGGGTATGATATTCAGAAATGGGGTGTAAGGACAGGAGAGAGCAGACTGGGTCCATTGGTGTTCAAATATGTATGGTACTGTTCCATTGATTAAGTGTGTTTAATCCCTGGTTCACTGAGTTACAAGTAGTAATCTACTTGCACTCTCTGCGGTTCAGGAGGCTTTGGAGATTACCCTCTTTTAGGGTTAGAGTGGGCTGTTCAATCACTTGCCAAATCATATCGAGTTCTGTATGTTTTTTTCAACATAGTGTGTGACAAGGGGCGCTGTCAAGGTTTTGCAATGGATACGGCTCTTATGTTGTATGATCCTTTGTTTGATCATTTGGGTCGTTTGGCCAATGTAGACCAGGTTGCAGTGGCATTTGATGGCATAGATTACATTTTGTGACCTGCAGTTCGTGAATGATTTTAGAGGATACGTTTTGTTGTTATGTTGGAAGTCCGTAGTGTTGTTGGTCAGATCGCACACAATGCAAAATTGGCACCTGTAATGTCCATTTACTGGTGGGAGTCCCCAGGTGGTGGTGAAGGAGTCGGGATTCCTTGGCCTGATTGGCCATGTGATAGCATGTACCAGATGAATGGCAAGGTTTTGTCCACGTTGGTATGAAAATAGTGGAGGTTCTTGGAAGGGTCCTTGTGATCGCAAGAGAGGATAGTTGCGAGTAATGATTTTCTTCACATGGTTGCTACAGGGGCTGAATTTTGTGACAAAAGGAATGCAGCTGTTGGTTTTCTTAGGTTGGGTTGTCAGTAAAATCTCGCTGTGACAGTACCACGCCCTTTTCCGGTCATGTTTGATGAGAAGTATAGGGTAACCCCTGGCGATAACTTTGTTTTGTAGAAATTCTGACTCTCTGAAATAGTCTTTTCGCTATTTACAGTTCCTCCTGATTCGTAAAAATTGGCCATAGGGCAAGCCATCTTTCAATTCTCGTGGATGGTAACTGGAGTAGTGGAGCAGTGTGTTTGTGGTATGGCTTTTGGTATTGGGTAGTGCCAATTTTGCCATCCTCTGCGTGGATGGTAATGTCTAGGAATGGGAGGTCTTTGGTTTTGCAATCCATGGTAAATTTGAGATGTTGTTGGGAATTGTTGAGCCATTCAACAAATTGTTCCAGGATAGTCCTGTTTCCTGACCACAGAAGTAGAATATCGTCTATGTAACAATGCCAGAAGTGTATTTGAGTTGGAAAAAGGATGATGGGAGTGAGTATATGTATCATTTCTAAGTGATGAATGAAGAGGATGGCAAAATTTGGGGCAAAGCAAGTGCCCATAGAGACTCCTTTGATTTGAAGGTAGTAGGTTTTGTGGTAAAGAAAATAGTTATTCTCCAAGGCAATGCGTAGGAGGCTCATGATGAAGGATGTGGGGATAAGGGTAGGTTGTGGTCTTGTCTTGAGTAGGTTTTGGATCACTGACAAGCGGTCTTGATGAGGGATATTGGTATTGAGGGACTCAATGTCAAGTCCCACCATAAGCTCAGTCTCAAGGTCAAAAGGACGGTACTCTATGGTTTTTATGAGGTCACTATTGTCTCTGATGTATGTCTCGGACTGGGGGACGAACTCTTTGATGACAGCGTCAATATAATTTCCCCGCGGTTCTAGTATTGACTCGCAGCCGGACACGATGGGCCGCCGAGGAGGATTGGTACTGTCCTTGTGGATTTTAGGGAGAATGTAGATTACAGGTGTCCTGGGGTGTTGATTGTTCAGAAATAGGTATTCTTTCTGTGTAATGATACCATCCAATTTAGCCTGGTTTGTAACTAGTTGTATCTTTGTCTTCGGTTCTGGTAATGGGCCTCTAGGTAGTTTCCGGTAATATAATGGATTTGCAAGTTGTCTCTTGACTTCATCATCATATTGGGCGTGGTCCATGATGACAATCCCACCTCCCTTGTCGGCTGGTTCGACAATCAAATCTGTACGTTCTTTGAGACCCAGAAAGTCTTGTTTTTCAACCAAGGGTAAGTTATAGGGAACATATTCAAAGTTTTTTTCAAGGTCTGTTATTTTGTGGAGAACAAGTCTGGAAGAAATTGCTGAGATCAAAAAGACCTGAAATGCCTGAGCTGCAGGGGAATCCAGCTCAAATTTGTGCCAGTAAGTTAGTTACTACTAAAGTGGACGTGACCTCTTCAACGCTGGCAGATATTCTTCTGACTATGAAGGAGGAAATATCAAACAGGTTTACGGTCTCGGAGAACAATCAATCTGAGTTGGCTAGCCGTTTTTCAACCTCTGAAGCCAATCAGGCAGCCATCCAGGCCTCGTGCGAAGCTCTAGCAAAAAGACTTGACGATGTCACACTAAGGACAGAAATACTGGAGAAGCAATTACCACTTGTAAGGGATTCGGTGCACTCTACAGATGAAGTAGTTGCAAAGTTGAGTGCACAAAACCGAGAACTAAAAGAGGACATTGAGAGGTTAGAGAATCATTCTCGACGCAACAATTTAAAAATACTCAATGTGCCAGAAGCAATGGAAGAAGCCGATCTGAAGGGCTTTGTGATATCGCTGATAAAGGGGACTGTTTTGAAGGGAGATGAGACGGTGGACCTAACACAGGAAATCCAGAGGGTGCATCGAGACCCCTTTCGAAGAAATCCTGCTAGGCAAAAGCCAAGGAAAATCTTGGAAAACTTCTTGACTTACACTGTAAAGGAGCAGATTCTCTCGTCAGCATTGAAAGAAAAAACAATTGCATTCAACAGCTCTAACCCCTTCGATTTTCAAATAAGGTCTGACATCTCTCATGTGACAGGCACCAGACAATGGGAGCTTGGGAAAAGACTGGATAAATTGAATGGCTTGGGGGTTAAGGCACAACTAAAGTTCCCTGCACACTTAAGGGTGATGTGGAACAACCACATGCACTTGGTAAAAACAAGGAAAGATGCTGACGATTTAATTCTGAAAATCAGGAAAGAACAAGGTTCAAAAGGCAGTGAGTAGGTGGGGAAAAGGTTTATAGGTAAGGGATAGAAGTCTTCTTTTCCCTGGCCTTTTTGTATTATTTCTTCTCTCCTCTCAGTCTGGTCTTTTCCCTTCTATAATTCCCTCTTTTTTTTCCTGGGACTTAGTATGCCTGATCGGTGATATGTGTTAAGGCCGCAATATAGAGACTGACTAATGACAGAGTATTATAAAATCAATTGAAAATTAAACTGCATCCAGGAGAGGGAGCCTAGCCAAATAGGCTTAGCCTATTGGAAGGGAGGGTTCCTCATGGGGGGGTAGGGCATGGGGGAGTTGGGGTGGGGTGGGGGGACAGGGGGAGAACTGGGGGGGGAGCATAGGGATAAAATAAAAAAAACCTCATCTCACTAGAGTTAAGGAATTAAGCCTGTTAGGGAATAGAAAGAATGATCGGAGAACAACGTTCAGGGAGTAAACAAACCATTTTTACCACCTGGAACGTGAATGGAATGCGGTGTTCCCATAGACAGAGACTTATTCTCAAATATTTGGAAATATCGAGCGCTCAGATTTGTCTATTACAGGAGACCCATCTGAGTGTAGTTGAAAGTTGATCCATATTCTCTAAGGTCTAATGGATAAAGGACTTTGAGGTCTCCCAGCAGACAACACATAATAGAGGAGTGGCCATACTAGTGAAACAAGGCATCTCCGCAACAATCAGGGGGGGTCCAAACAGATTTCTCTGGAAGATGGATAGTTGTCAAAATGTTATTGAACAACATTGAGGTTGTATGTGCTTCGTTTTACGGCCCAAATGTGGACGATCCATCTTACCTCTTGAAACTACAATCCATATTGATGTTAGAGGCACCACCTTATATTTTGGGAGGGGATTTTAATGTATTACTAGACCCCATCAAAGATAGGTCAAATTTGAGTAATTACGTAGGGGCACCAAAGATACGGCGTGCACTACGGAATATGATTCATGATCTTGATTTGGAGGATGTATGGAGAGCTAAGCAGGGTACACTACAGGGGCACACATTTTATAGTAAGAAGTCCAAACATGCCTCCAGGATAGATTACATGTTCACAGACAGGCATTCAATCAATGACATTAAGAAGGTAGAAGTGAAGCCTAGTCTCTTATCAGACCATGCTCCTATACAGTTAGTGTTTGTGAAAAGTATAACACAGACGCAGTCTAGATGGACATTAAAGAGGGCTATTCTGTCTAGCCCAGAGACTATACAATTGATCCGGGCACTCACCTCGGAATTTTTTCTATTTAATATGGGGTCTACCACTACAGATTACGTTTGGGATTCCTATAAGGCAGGCCTCAGAGGGAAGCTCCATGCATTAGTTTGTGCTAAGAACAGATTGGTAGCGAGGGAACTAAAGAAAATTGAGAACAGAATAGGTCAGCTGGAGCAGGATAGGATTAATGTGCACAGTAGCGAGCAGGAAAGACTTCCCCAGATCGAACTGGATTTAGAATTGGCTAAACAATCGTATAGAGGGCGTTTAGATGCAAAGTGTAAAGCCCAGTGGGATTTAAGTAGGATGGAAAATTTCGAATATGGAGAAAAGGCAGGAGCACTACTAGCATGGAAATCTAGAACTGATGACATCAAGGAGTTAATAATTAACAATAACGGGGAAACATCAAGAGTATTGAGGATATGCAAAGCTGCCTCCTTTCTCTATTTTCAGATCTGTATAGAGAAGAAGTGAATCCGCCCATTGAAGCCGTACGTACATGGTTGAGTAATTAGAATCTGCCAAAATTGTCTGAGGAGGGAAGAAATAGTTTGGATGCCCCCATAACTGTAGAAGAAATATCAGCACAGATTAAGAAATTAAAAAACAAAAAAGCTGCTGGTACGGATGCATTACCCATTGAGGTATATAAACACCTAACAGATGATCTATGCCCAATAGTAGAAATCATTTTTAACTCAATCTATTCATTTACAGATAGGGTCCCAAACTCGTGGAAGGAAGGTATAATAGTTCTGATTTTGAAGCCCGGGAAGGATCCCCAAAGAGCGGACTCATATAGACCAATCTCCCTTCTAAATGCAGATTATAAAATCTTTATGGCATTTTGGCAGGGAGATTGGCCAAATTAACACCTAAATTGATTCATGAAGATCAGAAGGGCTTTGTGGCTGGTAGACACATTGAAGATCAAACACACCTTCTGCTGGGGAACATCGACCTTGCAGTGGGAAAGTCAGAACCCTGGGCAGTGGTAGCCCTCCACGCGGCCAAGGCGTTCGACAAAGTCTGTTGGAAATACCTTTGGGAAGTCCTAGAAGTAATGGGGTTTGGGCCACTATTTATATATACGCTTAAGAGCTGCTATAGGGGTGCCTCTGCTAGGATCCTTTTAAATTGAACATTAACATCAGTATTAAACATTCAGCAGGGAACCAGACAGGGGTGTCCCATCTCCCCGTTGCTGTTCAATTTATATATTGAGCCTTTGGCTCAGGCTATTAGGCTCGACACTATTATAACATCTTTTTAGTCCGGGCAGTATAGCTCCAAGTTGGCCCTCTATGCAGATGATCTGGTCCTGTACACAAGAGACCCAGTGACAGCTATCCCTCGTATCAATGCATTGTCTGGTTATAAGGCAAATAGATCTAAGACCGAGGTCATGTGTTGGAACATAGATCATTGGCTAGGAGTGGAGATTATGGAATTTAGATACCTGGGGATCTACATCGTGAGGGATCGGATTCCCAAGATAAATCTGGATAGAACCATTAAAGAAATAGACCGTCTGTTTAGTAGATGGAAGAACCTCCCACTTACAATATATGGGAAAGTGAATCTAGTTAAAATGGTTATTCTCCCGAAGCTTTCATATTTATTTTCAACTATACCACTACTATTCCCCAAGAAAGATGTAAAAACATACAGAGCAAAATTGGGAGTTTTGTGTGGGGAGACAAAAGGGTACGACTAACCTGGAAGAAACTTAGAAGAAGATTGTTAAAGGGTGGGTTAGCCCCCCCGGATATCAGCCTCTATGCCGTGACTTTTCAGTTTGAGAGCCTCTGCCTGTTACTCACCATACCTGATGATTCATCCTGGGGCAAATTGTTGCAAGAAATGGTGAGAGTAGAAGGGAGGAATGATGAATTTTTGTATAAGTTTGGCTCTCCAAGATACTTCAAGAGCGTTCGTCTGAAGATATTAAAAATAGCTTTGGAGGTATGGTACAGGGTAAGGGTAGGCATGGGGATTGGGCATTTTTCAGCTTCATCTCCAATTTGGGACTCGCCTGGTACCCCAAACTGTTTAAAAGATACCCTGGCTATACCCATTAAAAGAGCCGGAATCTTGAAGTGGAATGAGTTAATGAATGAGGAGGGGATACATCCATGGTAGTATTTGAGGGCAAAGGTAGGGACCGACCTATCATGGTTCAAATATCTTCAATTGGTGTCCTGGCATACAGCGGAACGGGAGGAGACGGGGAGGAATGAGGTAGTAGAAAGGCTTAGCCAATCCCCTACACCCATAGCAAAAGAAATCTCAGTATGGTACCTACATTTAGTAAAAGGAGAAGATATGGGGATACTACCCGCAGAGGAGGTTTGGAACAACACTGCATTAGCATTGCAGGCAGCGGGCATGCTTGAACAATCCTTGAAGACCTTGTATAAATATATAAAGCCTGTCTGCCTGAAGAAGAACCATTTTTTCGTGGTTAATAGGCTTTATTACACCCCCTATAAAATCGGGAAATTTGCCCCTATACCCCCACCGAAATGCCCAAGATGTCAGGGACTGATGGCTAACGATATCCACATGTTTATTGATTGCAAAGATCTAGATCAATACAGGAAGGAGATAGGACAGGCAGTGTCAGGACTTTTCAGCACTACAATTAAAGTAAACTCCTCTCTAGTTCTTTTTGGGGATGATGGATTCTTCTACCAGTTAGCCACATGTCAGGAAAAAGGGCTCCTCCTATATTTGATACTGTTGGCAAGGAGGGAAATATGTAGGAGATGGAAGGACCACCTTCCCCCGAGTAGTGAGGACTGGTTAAAATCATCATTTAGTATGGCCCGGCTGGAACGCGAAAGGGCAGAGGAGAAGCCGTCTAACATCTGGCACCCTCTAATGAGGTGGGGAAGGAACTTAAGAATGATCCGGACACTCCAATGATTACACCATGTCCCCGGTACTAAGGGGGGGGAGGTCTGGTGACCCAATTTAAGCGTGGTTAGCCTGGTTGCCCACAGAGAGAGAGTAAGGCTGTAAATGTTCCACAAAGACTTGACACGGTGAGATGAGAAGTAAAAAAAAAAAAGAAAAAAAAAAAAGGAAACACAGCTACCCTGGAACAATTCGTTGAATGGCTCAAGAATTCCCATCAACATCTCAAATTTACCATGGATTGCAAAACCAACAACCTCCCATTCCTAGACATTACCATCCACGCAGAGGATGGCAAAATTGGCACTACCCTATACCGCAAGCCTACAGAAAGGAACACACTGCTCCACTTCTCCAGAGACCATCCATGAGGATTGAAAGATGGCCTGCCATATGGCAAGTTTTAACCAATCAGGAGGAAATGTAAATGGCAAAAAGACCATTTCAGATAGTCAAAAATTCTACGTAACAAACCTATTGCCAGAGGTTACCCTATACTTCTCATCAAACGTGCACGGAAAAGGGTGTGGTACTGTCACTGTGAGATTTTACTGACAACCCAACCTAAGAAAACCAACAGCCGCATCCCTTTTGTCTCAAAATTCAGCCCCTGTAGCAACCATGTGAAGTAAATCATTACTTGCCACTGGCCTATCTTGCGATCACAAGGACCTTTCCAGGATTCTCCACTATTTTCATACCAACATGGACAAAACCTTGCCAATCATCTGGTACATGCTATCACATGGCTAATCAGGTCAAGGAATCCCGACTCCTTAACCACCGCCTGGGGACTCCCACCAGTAATTGGACATTATCGGTGTCAGTCTTGCATTGTGTGCGATCTGACCAACAACACTAAAGGACTTCCAACATGACAACAAAACTTATCCTCTAAAATCATTCACGAACTGCAGGTCACAAAATGTAATCTATGTCATCAGATGCCCCTGCGACCTGGTCTACATTGGCCAAACGACCCAAATCATCAAACAAAGGATCATACAACATAAGAGCTGTATCCATTGCAAAACCTTGACAGCGCTCCTTGTCACACAATATGTTGAGAAAAACCATTCAGAACTCGATATGATTTGGCAAGTAAGTGAACAGCCCACTCTACCTCTAAGAGGGGGTAATCTCCAAAGCCTCCTGAGCCGCAGAGAGTGCAAGTGGATTACTACTTGTAACTCAGTGAATCAGGGATTAAACACACTTGATGAATGGAACAGTACCATACATATTTGAACACCAATGGACCCAGTCTGCTCTCTCCTGTCCTTACACCCCATTTCTGAATATCATACCCACACTCTGAAAGAACCTTGTACTTCACCACTTGGGGATCTATGCTCCTATTTTGACCAAACTACCCTCCCCCGATACACTTACTTTGTACCTTGATTGTGCCTTATCGGCTAAGTTCTTTATCCCTATGGACCAACCCTCCTTGATTATGTCAAACCCATGTAAATCCCTACTTCCTTACCACCCCACGCAAGCAGAGCTATGCCTTCTTACTATGTACCTCCTCACTGACTGTTATACATTGTCTAACTCAGTCTGCTGTAAATTCATATTTTGTTAATTTTTTCTCCGAGTATGCATCCAATGCCTAAATTTTACAATATTTGGAATGTAATGCATATTTTCCCTGCTTCGCTCCTTGACCCCCTTTGAACGGTTCTCGCTTGTCACCCGACACTATTGCACCCTGACATTTACTCGCCCACCTCTCACTCCACTGCCCATCCTTTAGCTCTTTCCGTGACAGAGCCCTCACGTCACCAGACGTGGTCCCGCCCCTTCCATGACGCTACTCTCACGTCACAAGGCCCCGCCCACCCCGGAAATAACTGTTCCGGGTTCTCGTGGCTCCCTCGTACTCCTACACTGATGCGGATCCAGATCTACTAAACAGATCACCCGACCTCTCCTTCAACAACGGACCCTGACGACATTCAAGCTTTTTCTCCACGGTAAGCCGGCTAGTTCCCCGGACACCGCCCATGTTCCCCTTGCTCCCTTTACACGGCTACACTGGCTCCTTCACGGACTGCCATCCCTCTCCCTTCTTTCTCCCCCTCTCCAGGTTATCACACCGGGAGGCAGGCAGTGGATTGTCTGACCCTGCCGTTGTAGTTCTCCCACCATCATCATCTTCGTAGCCTGAATGTGGCTCAGTTCCTGTGCTACCACCCGTAAGTGTCCGACTGTGCCCTTTCCTTCCCCTCAATCTCTCCTCCGTTCCCCCCTCCCCTTCTGATTACCCGTTGCTTTTCGCCCATTCCAGGACTCTTCGAGCTTAGTCTTCGCCTTCTCCACGCCTCTCCGAGCCATAATATTAGATCCGGCCCCTGGACCTCAATCTATCCATTTGTGGAGTGGTGTGGCTCACTGGTCAGAGGCGGCAGACCAGGAAGCAGAGGACGGCCCGGGACCAGGGTTTAATTCCCGACGCGGCAGGGTCATGAACCAGGGTCAGCGGACTCGATAATTCTCGCCTCGGTGCCTACTCTAACCAGGGATCACACTCGGCAACTCTGAGCATTAGCTTGCCTCTTCTCCACAACGGCCCCCCACAAACGCCGGGGATGCCTGGTTTCACCTTGGAGATACCCAGGAGGGAACATCTCACAGGGAAAGCCAGGACGGGTTCCCCAGCAGTCTTTAGCGCCAGGACGCCTCCGGGTAGCAGTACGCTTTACAAGACACACACACATTTACATTTACATTTTTCACCAGCCGTAACGGGGCTCCATTAGTTGTGCCTTTATCATCATGTATGTGACCCCTTGGCTTTCGCCCTTGCCTTTCACCATGCGAGTGGCTCCCCACCCCGGATTTCACCTTGCCTTTCGCCCTTCTAGGACTCTTCGAGCCTAATCTTTGGATCCAGCTACCGGACCTCTCTTCAACTGTCTCCCTTAATTCCTTCTTCACCGACCATAACAGGGCTCCGTTAATTGTGCCTTATCTCCATGTAAGTGGCTTGCACCGCTACCTCCCGCACCCCCCCTTTTTTGTCCCCCTTCCCCCCTTTTTGCCCCCTCCTCCCCTTGGCCTCACATTCATTCCCCCTTCCATCTCTTTACAGCAACCTCCTACGGAATCTGTCTCCGGACATCCAAGCTACTCCTACTTGCCCACCAGAACGGCTTTCTGTTTCTGGAACAGCACATTAATTTAGTGAGTCACTTTCCCTTTTCCCTCATCCCTTATCCCTTCCCTTCCTTCCTCCCCTCTCCCCGTTTTTCACCCCTTCCTCTTGCCAACCAAGCATTTATAACCTTAGCTGACCCTTCTCTCCCCTCCACTGCCAAACTGCGCCCTCCTCCTCCAACTTCTGCCTACCACTTCCATTGCACTAATCCTTCCGCCCCCCTCCTCTCCCATCTCATCTCTTGCCTGCGTACTACGCACCCCACTTCCCTCCCTAGTCCTAACTATCTCTCTTTTCCCTACAGCCCTGTCGTCAACCTGGTCCTGATGAAGATCCTAAATCAATAGGATCAAAACGCTGTTGACCCGCAATACAGCACGACTCATGGTGCAGTGCCTCCTTTGGTTCCCATAATTAAAATCAAATACCGATTCACCAAAAAGGAACCAAAGAACTTTGTATATATTGTGTTTTTCATTTTTGTCATTTTACGTCCTTCGTTTTTTTTTCACCCATATGTCACTCGCGCCGTCACCGTTTGTCTCACTATCACATAGTGCACAAAAACCCCTTGGGTTGCCAAACACATTATATGCACACAGTGCTAATATCTTAAACTTATTTTTTTATTGTTTTGCTTAAATATGACCTTAAATATATGATGCTATATAAACTTCTAAACCAACTGAAATTCCGAGACTCTCTTTCTTTTATGTTCAGATCTTTAGTAATGTCCTGTACATTCAAACATTTCTGTTACTCAAGTGAATCCAATTGAGATATTGTTATTTTATACATATGTACACCAAGATCTCAATCTGGTCTACGGGTTATACTCCTGTTGTCTATTTCCATGTTTCCTTTGCAGGCAGGAGGGTGTGCGGGGCTGTTCTTCTCATGGAGCAGGGCAGGGGACGAGTGGTTTGCCCACTCAAACGTGCAATGACTGTTTGGTCGGCCCTCTTGGGCCACCCAAAGCAGATATGCGCACTTTCCTGCTCTCCATGAAGGCTCCATGGAGAACATGCACACCCCTACAGCCCCTGGCTGAGCGCTGTGTCACGTCGCTCAAACCATTAACAATGCTCCATTAGGAACGTTGTGATTAGTTTAGCGATGGGAGCTTTGCTGCCTGCTTCCTACAAGCGGACCCAGGACAGCAGGAGCACAGAGATGTGGGAGCCGGCCTTGAGATAAGTTTAAAAAAACATTTCTTACCCGCTCCCCCCGCATGACACCCCCGCATCCCCCTACGTGACACCCCCACAACCCTAGCAGCCCCCGCACCCACCCCCCACTTCCGAGCTATGCCGGCTGACCCTGATTTTAAACAAAAAGTTGCGGATTTATGCCTGCCTTTATTGCAAATAAGTTTTGAAGCTGCATTGTGGATCGTTTGAAGGCGTGTGAACAAACTATCCACCATGCCCTTATGCAATGCATTACCATTGTCCGGATGACTAAATATCACAGCCTGGACAACTGTATAACTCCAGTCCTTTGGGATCCATCATAAAAACTTTCTGATAAGTGTTAGCGGTCTGATGCAGCTGCCACAGGTCCATAACACCTAGTCTTTTATTATTAGGGATTGGTGAAATTATGAGATCAGGGAAAAATATTCTGCCATCAGGTCCAGTTGCTTATTTATTAAATTGAGGCTAGGTTCTTGCAATTATTGAAGGCTCTGATCCCGAGTTTAGAATGACAGACTTTAATTAAGATCGTACATTATTTCTTTCGTCTATTTCATCTTGTTCTGCAGCAGAACCCTCGCAAGCCACATTAATAGGGCTGGAAAGTGGTTGCTCTGATTACCTTTCTGTGTTCTTTCGCTGCTGACTCCTAAGGGTTTATCAGTATTGGTACCCCTGTTTTTTTATTCAAATTGAGAACAAAATGCTTAGAGGTGTTAATTCTTTTTACATGGTATATCTCTAATATCCTCAAGTGACTTCAAAAGTTTGAACATGCATATCACTTCTTATAGCCTTAGCTTGGTTTATGAAACTCCTACCCATGTTCGTACCCCTTTTAGAGCCTAGTCCGCAGGCCGAAGAGTCTTTTATAGTTTTGAGAGGGAGCCGTTGTGGTTGGGGGCTTCATGCACATCTCAGAATATCTTTCCATGCTACTTTAGCCACAACCATCAAGGAATCACTCATTGATCTCAGAATACCCTTTGTTCCTACTTTATCCACAAAAATCAAGGAATCACTCATTGATCTCAGAATACCCTTTGTTCCTACTTTATCCACAACCATCAATGAATCACTAATTGACCTCAAAATACCTTTCCTACTTTAGCCGCAACTATCAACGTACCACTCATTGACCTCACAATACTTTTCATACTTTAGCCACAACCATCAATGGATCACTCATAGATCTCAAAATATCTTTCCTTCCTACTTTTGCGGAACCATCAATGAATCACTCACTGATGTCAGAATACCTTTCCTTCTTATGTTAGCTGCAACCATCAGTGAATCACTCATTGCTATAGGCTTCTAATACATGCAAGAAAAGCCACCAAACCAGGATTTTCATGAGGAAACAATATTTCCGGAGTATGGCGACTTCCCTACCAGCTCCTCAAGTGAGCGGCCACACACTAACTTTTCCTCATGTACAGGCACTCATCTTGCTGCTTTCGTTGGCTTCAGTTCTGGCAATTTTCCCACGTGTTGCAGTGGGGGCTAGCATGTACGGATGGTAGTGTGGAAGGTGGGCTTCTCGAGGTAGACCAACGCAGGACCCAGGAAACTGTACTAACCAATCCTGGCACGTCTCTCATGCTGTATGAGAGACATTTCTGGATTGGAGGGAGCGGCCTCTATCAGTGCTCTTCAAAGCACCGGAGGCCTGCATTTTCTCTAACCCAGCTGTCCTAGACATCTAAATTAGACAGATTTGAAATGGACATATCTGACTGGACGTTGCAAGACAGCTGGCCAAAGAGGCAGGTGCATTTTAAACTCAAGGAAACAGCTCTGTGTTGCCACTTAGCAGCAAAGGCCCGCCCCATCCTGACACTCAGTTGGGGATGGGTTGCTGAAAAATAAACTGGTAATAAATAAAGTTTATTACCTTTTTATTTTTCAGGTCTGGGGCTGGCTTTTCTCTTTTTGTTTGTTAGTCCAAATTGCATCTCAAAGTTGCCGCTGATGCCAGGTCTTTACAGCAGTGAATCCTTTAGATATTACAAGTGATCCCTTCAACTGTAGTCTGACGACATTCCAACGCAATATGATGCCACCTTGGAATCTAGGGCCACATTTATGAGGCCGTGCATCACTTTTACGCCGCCGGTGCGTCACTTTTTGTGACGCACCAGTGGCGTAAAAAATGCGCCTTGTTGTGCCATATTGCGCCAAGTGACGCATCTAGGTAGATATGTCACTTTGTAAACCCCTGCGCCACATTATACCTGCGCCAGGTATAATGTATGCAAGGGGGGTGTATTGACGCAAGGAAGGGTCGTAGAAGTGACGTAGTGAAATCTATGCGATTTCACTGTGTCACTTTTAGGACGCCGGTGCGTCAAATCTTGCGCCTTCCTCACAGCAGGCGTAAGACTGACGGAGGCCCTTTAACATGGGGCTTTCCCCATGTGAAAGGACGCAATGCTGGAGTTGTGTCACTTTTGTGACACACTCCAGCAATGTGTCACTTTTGCGCTTACAGATATGTCAGAAATACTGACGTATCTGTAACTCCTTGCGACATGATGCGTCATACATTAAATATGAAGCATTGGGATTGTCGCAAGGAGTGCGCACTGAGAAGTGACGCATCGCTGCTTTCACGCAGCGATGCGTCATTTCTCATAAATGAGGCCCCTAGTGACTTGTCAATTCCCTGAAGAGGGGACGCTCAGATGAGGTGGGTAGCGTGCTTTCGCCCCCTCCCCAAATCTATTCCCAGCCTTATATGAAGTACGTTTCTCATTTTTTGTCAAGTCCTCCTTACTTGAGTTGGTGAAGTGTTACATTTTATTCAACAAGCTGCAGCGATGCAAGTATGAAGCAAGAAGTTCTGTACTAAAAGCGTCAAGTGCTTTTTTTATTACTATTTTAAGTTTGCATTTTAGACAAAAATATGCTAAACTATTCCATGCCAACAATCTGCATCCTATACTTCCTGACAATATATAGCAATAGCTCATTTTAAAGTTGTTAATCGAACACAGATGTTTCTGAAACCACTTCTTGTTCCTCTTCATTAAAAAAAAGTGTAAAAAATATTGCGCATCCATGGTTACATCCTCCCCTTCCGTCTGCTGTTAAATTTATATCCACTTCTGTATGATGATATATTTATTTTTTACTAAATTAATTATTCTCGACAGCTTCTTCCTGTACACTGCATCCAACTGTGTTCTAAATGCATGTTCTGCTTTCTCCCAGGAAAGCAGGATTTGCTGTACATTAGTGAAATGTGGGCTTTGAACTCGGCTCAGAAACCGGAAGAAGGGGCTTCCTCCACCAGGCTGTGGTTGCTCTTAAGTAAAGTTACAGGTTCTGTTGGGTGCGTTGCACAAAATATTGGCCTTCACTCTGTCAAGTTGCCAGTAGCAGCAGCCATCTACTGAGGGAGGGGGAGGACAAATTAAAAAAAAGAAAAATGAAAAACACTTACCTATCGTGACAACAGCGTCCTCTGACTCCGACCTCTTCTGCAGGGACTGCAGTGTGGGCCCAGCAAACTCCCTCAACCAATCCTGCTCTGCTTAGGTGCTGTTAAACAGCATGCCAGCAGTGCCCTGATTGTTGGAGCTGCCTCTGTCCACACTCCCGAGGGAGCTGGATGCTTGCACTTGCTCTCAACCTAGCTGTCTTACGACAGCTGAGTTGAGAGGTTTAAAGTGTGTATGTGTACCATAGCAGTTTCTGTTGACATTTCATGATTTTTACTTAATCTTGCATTCCCTAAAAGCGGTTGCTTTTCCGCTATGTTGCTTGTTAAAGTATTTTTGGGGCAGCTGTTGGACATGGTCTTCTCTGCAAAGTCACCCCTCCTGTTTTTGGAACATTCTTTTGTTGGCTTTTAGGACTCTCTGGACTTTACCACTGCTAGCCAGTGCTAAAGTGATTGTGCCCTCTCCTTTAAACATGTTAAATTGGTTTACACGCAAGTGGCACATTTGATTTACTCATGAGTACCTAATAAACTAGTACTACATGTACCTAGAGCCTGTAAAATAAATGCTATTGGAGCCATGCAGCACTTATTGTGCTACCCACTTAAGTAGTCTTTTTAAACATGTTTCCATCAGATATTACAAGTGATCCCTTCAACTGTAGTCCGAAGGCATTCCTACTCAATATTGTGCCATCTTGGAATCAAGGGACTTATCAATTCCCTGAAGATGGGAAGCTCAGATGAGGTGGGTAGCAAGCTCCTGCCCCTCCCCAAAGGGACATGCACACTTTAAGCAGTGCAAAAGCAGCTCTTTGCCCACCACTCCTTCCTGCTGTCACTCAGCAGGCAGCACCCCGTTCAGGACGGGAGGATGAAAAATACAATAGCAATGAATTACCCCTGCAAGTCGTCTGTCAATTTATATCTAGTCCTGGCACCTCTGAAAAAATAGCATGGATCAGAGGGAGTAAGCTTCGGAGCCAAAGAACACAACATGCACGCTGTTGGAGTTACCAACTGCATCTGAGTGGTCAATTGTAATGGTTTCCTATAGACAGTTTAAAGTGAGTTACCATTGGCACTAATGAAAGCAAAGGAAAGAGACCCTCTCCATTCCTGCCCCTTAGTAAAAGACAGTAGGGCTTTAATAGGGCTGGGTACCTCCAGGTCTCAAAATCTGCTGTAAACAAAAAACAGATAGTGAAACGGGTCCCAATTGGGTCTAATAATGATGCCTTTAACTTTACAGCCAAAGAACGCTCATCAGGTGAACAATGACTGTAAAAATCGTTAAGGTAAACCATATCAGGATAGCAGTTTATGTTTACATTTCATGCTTTTTACTTAATCTTGAACTCTCTAAAAGTTTAATCTATGTTGCTTTTTAAAGTATGTTTTGGGCAGCTGTTGGACTTGTTCATCGCTGCAGAGTCACCCCCAAACATTTGTTTTCACCCCTCCTGCTTTCAGAACCTGCTTTTTTGGCTTTTAGGACTCTCAGCAAGCTACTACTGTTAACCAGTACTAAAGTGATTCTGCCCTTCCTTTAAAAAATGTCAATTGGCGTACACCCAAGTGGCATATTTGATTTACTTATAAGTACCTAATAAATTAGCATTACGTGTATCTAAGGCCCGTACATTTTAAATGCTACTAGTGGACCTTCAGCACTTATTGTTCTTCCTAATTCAGGAGCATTTTTAAACTAGTTTCAGGCCTGCCAGTGCAGCTTATGTGCAGTTTTAAATTGCCACTTCAACCGGGCAAAATAAACCTTTTGTCAAGCCTAAGTCTTTCTTTTTAATACACATAAGTCACCCGTAGTGTAGGTCCTAAATGGCTAAAAGGGCAAGGTACATTGTATTAACAAAGTGCTATATGTACTTTAAGGTTTTGCATGTCCTGGTACTGAAAACTCATTTGGTAACCTTATTACTTCTAAGAAGTGGTAACATTGGCTTAGGAATAGATACTATGTCATGTTTAGAGAACTGTAATTTAAAATCCTCTTTAATGGTAATGTCGGATTTTCACTCACAAATATGAAAATGCCACTTTAGAAAGTTGGCATTTTTTTTGTCCTAACCGTTTGGTGCCTGCAGCCTGCATCCTGGGTCACATCACCAGGTGTAGTTAGCAGTTGGCCTATGTGTATTCCTCCCAGTCAGTGATATAAAGAGGGGCAGAATAGGCCAACTTGTTAGAATGAGAAGGGCAGATCTCCCACCTACCATACTCGTACTTTAAATGGATTGCCTCAGCACACTCGCAAAGGACTTCACACTAGCCTTTTGTCACCCTAGACATACTGGGACCAGAGAGGGGAATGTAGAAACGTCCAGAGCCATAGATGGGGTAGGACTAGAGGTTCCTCCCACTTCACAGCTAGACCCTCAGACCAACTCTTCAGTACATTCCTGGACCTGTGGATACCACCGAAGAAGGACCTCCCTGCTGCCGAATGAATCCCCTGCTGCTTGAGGCCTGTTCTGCTGTCTGAGAAGGGAAGCTGGACCTGCTTCTTTCCTCCCAAGCTACCTGAGTTGAGTCCAAAGTGCAGCTGACTGACTTCCTGCTCAGAGCTTCAGGGGCATAACAAGGCCTCCATGAAACTGTCCAACTGGCCTGCTGTACTGGACCTGCCTGGACCTGCCTGATCCCTTCTGGTGTCTGAAAGAGTGGGTCCCTGATCCCCAAGAGGCACCTCCGCAGATCCTGGGACCTTTGATTGGCATCAGTTTTGTGTAGTTCCTTTAAATCCTATACAGGATCTAAGCGTTCACACAGAATACATTGCAGGATTGGTGTCAGATTGATTCTGAACACCCCCACCGGGTATGTTGGCCTTTTGTACCAGCTAGCTCACAGTGCCACTAGAATCTCCTCTTACCAAGGAGAGAATAGTTCTCGGCATTCATCAAACATGACAACCCTGATCCCTCAGGACTGTGGAAACAATATACTACTTTTTGCAAAGTCACTCATGCTTACTTAGTCTTTCTTAGAGAGGTACACAGAATAAACAGGCTGGGCGCTTTCATTAAGTATTTATTGAACAGTTGTTATTCTGGTGTAAAATAGATGAGCTGCAACAACTGTTAGAAAGTAGCAGATATATAGGATTAGAAGCACTATGAAAGTAAGCGGATAATAAAGCTCTACCATCTTGCATTAATCATGAATACATACAAGTATATAAAATACATGATAATAAAAAGATGGGTACTCCTATGATGCCTCCCTAACTAAATGTACCTAAGAGCATGTGTGTAGGTGTTAAGCCAAGAATCTCTCTAGGATAAATTCAACCCCATTACCTGAAGTGAGGGACTGTGGGACTCTGTCAAAGTCTCGAGATGGACACCCAGCGAGGGATGTTAGACCAATGCGAGCTGGAGTATCTGCATGCAGGAACCTCAGCATCTCTGGTCAGTGTGTCGGCCAGGAAGTCCTGGTCTCCTCTTTCTATCTTAGCAAGATGTGATGTATATATATATACCCATAGGTCTTCTTTGGGGTCCTACCTCGCTGTATTACTGTGTCGGACTAAGGATGACGTTGGGCATGAACGTTATACATAGTTATTATACAGTTTATGGTAGTCCTGCTGTGCTTCCAAGAATCCTCATGCAGAATGTATGAGATTTCAAACTCGGGAAGACCTGCATTCTAAATGCACTGTCGTATCTTGGTCAAAGATCAGTCCCTGTAAATCGTTATAAGTGTAATGTAGGGTAGAATATAGGTGAAGGGTTATGAAGTTACCTGGGCCTATATCGGGGTACCTATATGGAATATAACACCCACTCCTCTTCCAAATGGACGACATAATTACATTCTAAACGTACTACTATGTTGACTAGATACTGGTAGGCTAATCACTACCAAAATATTAATTTCACTTAAAAATAATTACAAGTTCTAAAAAATCTTTCAAAAGTTTGAAAAGGAAATTGTCACTCAAGCCATAGCTCTAATGTGTCCGTAGGTATAGTTCGAACTACTACAAGCATTTGAATGCCATGCATGCCCAAAAGGAATGTCAATTTTGTTTTGGAGTTCCAATTTTAGTTTGTTTTTTAAAAAGTCAAATTTCTTCCAGCACACGATGGGCCAAATGAGTCAAATGTGTATGTGTCCTGGCTAGTTGACGCAACATTATCATTGCCATCCTCCGCATACAACAATCCCTGTACACCTCGCATATTATGTCAATCGAGCACAGATGATATTTTGTACTGTCCACAGCGATGCTGGAGCAGTCTTTGCACCATCCAAGGCCTGGGTGACAGAGGTGGAGCCGATGTCCATACCAACAGGAGACGATACTACCTGTGGTGGCTCTAGGAATGCCGGCATCAACATTGGAATACGCTGGGGATACTGCAGAACATGGGCCATTATTGGGTCCAGAAAAGCATCCACTTCCGTTCGCGCACATGATGGGAGTGTCAGACAGAGATCCAACACGCATTCTTCTCTGCAAAACAGGCATCGGATGACAGGTACGATGCAGTTCATCCAGACTGGTCTAAATGACAGGAATTAAGACACACTTAGTTCTCTCAGGCGAGGTGTGCCTAGATGTTGTACCATGCAATCACAGTATTTTCGCTCAGAGAGTACTGTTTCCACCTCCTTGTTTACTGAAACATCCATTGCGTAGCAAAAAAATAACAATCAGGATACCTGCTATTAGAAACAGGATCAGTGGTAGTCCTCCAAAAATGCTTCCAAATACGGAGTGTATAAAGTTTGGTATAACTCCGAAGACCGTCTAAAAGGTCTAGATGCTCCAGAACCTATGTTCTTAACTAGGTGGATGATGCCTGTCATATTAGGCATGTTAAAGAAATGATTTACCAGTTCTGTGAAATGGAAGGGGCAGCTTGAACATATTAGCCCCTGTATCTCTGTCGAAGACCTTGCTATCTGGAGATCAAAAGTCTCTCGATCGGAGGTTAAGGACACGGACTTCTGTAAAAGCATGGCTTTCATTCTGCTCAAAGCATCAAACCGTATTAATGGAAAATTTAGCAAAGGCCATAACAGCAACCCCCTGACTGTATGTCTTGGTGGAAACAATACTTGCATACAGCAAGTAAACCTGGAACTGACGGCCACCAGATATGCGATGCCCGGAATCATCCCACAACAACCTTGATCGTTCAGCATCAAGTAACTCCCATTCAAAAGTAGCCTGAACACTAGGGTGATCACAGCAGCTGGGGTACCCCTCAAGTGACAGGATAAGTTTCTATTGAACCGTTACAGGCCCCATGCAGCATTATATCCTGCCATATGAGTGATCCACTGAAAGTGTTATCACAGTTGTACAGCTTAAAAACACTTCTCTATCCCCACTCTGGCATCAAAATATGTAAGGTAATTCCCAAGATTCCTGCCTACTTTTGTTCAATAGTATATGAAGAGGGGTCCCAGTTGATACAATATCAAAAGCACAAACTCAGAATTCATAGACTGGACAATAATAAAGCTCATAAGAATTGACTTAGAGAGATGCTATTTATTATACATCCTCATTTGAAAATTAATTGCCATGTCTTCACAACAAAACACTTTAGAACATTTAGTAACATGCCCAAGACAGGGGGGCGTGGGAAGGAAAAGAGAGTGAGAAGAGGGAAATTGTGAAGGATAGTGTAACAAGTTAAATTAATCATAGAAAAATTACATAGTATATGGTCTCATCCACATTAAACATTGAGTTCCACATTAGACATGTATACATTGTCATACACTTATTCATGTACTACAAAAAATCCTATCCCATTTTCAGCTTGCACAGTCACAAATGATCTGTTGCTAACAGGTAGGACCAGACAAGGGTGTGTCGACGTTTCGACCCCAGATGAGTAGGCGACGCTATTGCCCAACGGCGGGGTCTTCCTCAGGACGGGTGGTGGTGGGGTGTAGGGGTAGTGTAGAAGGGCACCTATAAGGGAGAGACTATTTAGTATTGGCTTATTTAATTGAAAAAAGGGGAGGGAGTGGGGGCTATACAAGCCGCACCAAGTTACCTACAAAAAGCAAGGTGATTCACGTGGCTCCGTCTGATAACGATGTTGGGCCAAGGGCTCCTGATACCAAGAGAGCGTGAACCTAAAAACAAATTAGGCTTCTGTAAGGTTGTGGGCAACAGTTAGCTAAATTCCTCAACAAACAATTGCTATTATATACAAATGTGCTTGAATTATTAAGCATCAAATACAACCCATCCGGGTTAAAACTTATTACAAAATCACACGGAGGAGGACGAACCAAACCTACCAACATCAGGACATTCCTTCATAAAAAACGACTGCTATTCATCTATTGAACTTGAAACCAAACAACATGGGATGGCGATGAACAAGAATATCATCATGTTAGCCATAGGCTCACCTATTCACGCTGTTGCTTCATTTAAGTTCTATTAAAAAATGCTGTCTTTCAAAAAGCGATGAGCGCTTACATCACTGCACAGGGTTTACTTCCACGTGGGTCCCTGCAGTAAAACAAGAAAACGAGAGGCTCGTTTACAAACTATATCTCTCATGGTGTAGAGGGATAGGTGGTAACTGGCCTGGGATTTTGTTTACTCACCGAAGTAATGCTTTGAGAAAAGGAGTGAATCCTAGCTGACGAAAATGAGCGGCATGTCTCTGCACTCGCGAGGTGGTCTCAGCGCGCGGCAAGGAACGCCGAAGAACCGGCAGCAGCTAAATGTCAGCACATTTATTACAGCCAATGTGCATGTAGTAGAAAAGGCAGAAAGACTTAGCGCCGGTTAAAATTAAGCTAGGAAATAGAAAGCTCTCATTTAGTAGCGAGCTTTTCAATTGTAAATAACATTAATACCGGTAAGGTTCAAAACGCAAGAATAGTTGCGCACAAATGTTATTATTGCATTCATAAACCATTATATAAGAAATTTATGTACAACAATGAACCAAAAATAGTGAAACATATGGAAAGTCAAACAGGGTTTTGTTCTTTCTATTAAGGGCGACTAATGGTCTCCTATTTAGAATTCTTATATTAACAAATAAATGGGTTACTTATTCCTCGGGTGTCCCTAAACAATGTTCATACAGAAATACAGTAGGGGGCATTATATTTCAATTGACATATATATGCATTTGGACCAAAACCATTGACACACGTATTCAGGAACATAGCATAAAGCATTTCATTTCAATACAAGAATTAGGTTTGTAACAGGAAATTGCAAGATATATCAGGATGTTAGTAATTGCATAAAACATAGTGCTATAAGCATGCTAGTTGGGCATAATTATTATCTTGCTCATTTAAGCCATGAAGTACAGTATCCAAACGACTCATCCATTTACTTTCTCTTATATTGAGAATAGAAGTAATTCTTCCACCCCCTGGTCCCAAAGAGACTTTTTCCAGCACCACCGATTCAAGCTCATCCACTGTGTGACCCATCCTTATATAGTGGTCTAGTAGGGGAGCCCCAATTACCTCACATCTGATCCTGCTTTGATGTTGAAGGATGCGGGCCTTTATTTTCTGCTGCGTCTGGCCTATGTAGGCCAGGCCACAAGGGCATGTGATACAATAAATCACACAGTTCATATTACAATTGGTGAATGTTTTTAAATCTATACTGTGGTGTTTATACCTGAACTGTTTTGTTTGTACACACATTGGGCAAGCTTTACAATGTCCACACCTATAGTTGCCATTCAGAGATGGTAGATTCCACAGAAATCGCAGGGAAGGTGGTTCAGGCGTCGACAGGTATGAGCTAACCACCTGATCCTTTATATTCCGTGATTTTTTTGAAGGAGTGCATAGGTAAATGTGGTTGTCCAATCTCCTCAGACACCAAGGGCCAATATTTATTGATGATTTTCTTTATGTTGTTACTTTGTTTGTTGTAAGTAGTGACACAAATCATCCGCTCATTGCTGTTTTCTGTCCTGATTTGGGAAATTAGTAATTCCTCTCGAGGGCTGTACCATGCCCGTTTACGGGCTCTCATGACGAGTCTCTTAGGATACTCCCTTTCCAACAATTTTACAGTTAAAGCTTCTGATTCCAAGAAATAATCGTCTTTTTTGGAACAGTTGCGCCTTATGCGAAAGAATTGGCCCACCGGTAGGTTGTCCCTCAAGACTCTAGGGGGATGGCTATTGTATAACAATAGCGAGTTGCGTTCTGCAAGCTTCCGATATAAAGTCGTCGACAGCTTGCCGTCCTCATGGAAAATGGTGATATCCAAGAAGTCGACTCTTTCATGGTGTGACTGCATGGTAAATTGAATATCCACACATCGCTGGTTCAACCAAAGATGGAACAAATTCAAAGTTTCTTCTGAGCCAGTCCATATCATCAGGACGTCATCTATGTACCGACGCCACATTGTAACTTGTGCTTGATATGGGTTGTCACGGTTCAAGACAAAGTTCTTCTCAAAATCCGCCATGTATATAATGGCCAGGTCCGGCGTAAAAGCTGCCCCCATTGCGACTCCTTTGGATTGAAGGTAAAACTCGCCTTGGAACATGAAGAAATTCTTCCTCATTGCGATGGTTAGGAGTCGAATGATAAATTCGGTTGGCACTGGCACAGGTGCTATCCGACCATCCAGTGCTACACGCATGACCTCCAGAGCATCTAGTTGCGGGATGCTCGTATAGAGCCATACTATGTCGCATGTCACCAACCTTTGCTCACCGCTATTGAATTCGATGCCATCCACCAGATTAATGGTTTGCATTGTGTCCCTCAAATAGGTGAAAGTTCCTTCCGCAATTGGTTTTAAGAAAAAGTCAATATATTTACATAGACGCTCAAGAATTGACCCGCATCCGGACACAATAGGACGTCCTGGGGGTTCTTGCATGTTCTTATGGATTTTGGGGAGGGTGTAGATAGTTGGTAGTCTGGGGTCGCTCTGATTAAGGTACTTAAATTTCAACTCACTCAAGAAACCTTGATCTTTCCCTTCTGTTGTCACTGCCAGGATTTCCACTGCTAGGTCTTTAGTAGGATCACTTCATAGTAGCTGATAACTTACGCCGTCACCCAGTTGCCGTAAAATCTCATTCTTGTACTTCTCTACATCTTAGATAACGATTGCTCCCCCTTTATCCGCAGATTTGATTACGATATTTCTGTTGTCTCTGAGGGTGGTCAAAGCTCTCCTTTCATCTTGGTTGATATTGAATTTGGTATATTTGTGTATAGACAAAGTTTTGTCAACCTCCTTAAGTACCATGTCTTCATAAGCCAGAATTTGATTTGTCATTGCACTCCTGGGTGGTACAAAGGTTGATGGCATTCTGAGTCCTGTAACGGAAGTGCTGATGTAGTTTGAACTATTCCTGAAGAAGTAGCGTAACCTTATTTTTCTGAAAAATTTCATTAGGTCTGTTTTTATTGAAAAACAGTTAGAGAGGGATGTAGGTACAAAAGGCAGACCCTTTTCAAGGATCCTGTGTTCATTCTCTTTAAGTTCATATGATGATAAATTTACAACCGGGCTCGGTTTCCTGAGTACCACCGGTAAACCTTCCGGCGGGTTGCAATCTCGCCGTGGCTCTCCTGTGGGAAGTGAACTTGCTTCTGAGTTTGGCTACGACCCTTGTCCCAGTTGGTGTTCTGGCCCCTCGTTGTTCCTCTCTGCTAATTCCCTCTGTCGCGTGGCGGCCGCCATTGACCCTCTCCTAAAAAAGGCTGAGGTTGATGGAAGGGTCCCTGTGGCTGGTTCTACTGGTTCTGATAACTGTATCCCGAAGTGGTGGCTGACTGATCGTTGTCACTGTCGCCACTATAGGATGAATCAGAGAATGTGGTGAAGTTCCTGCATCCTCGGAAAACTCCTCTGCCCCTACCAGAGAAACGACCTTTAGAGTCTTGTTTATAGTAATCCTCGTTCAGGTAGGGGTAGGTGTTCTTCTTTTCGTAGTATTTGATATCTTTGGCCAATTTTTCTAATTTCCTCTGTTGTGTATTGGTTTCAAAATCCTTTAAGGTTTTTGAGACTTTCTCTAGAGCTTCCTTAGCGTTGGTCAAGGTTTCATCACCAGCAATCTCAGATTTCAAATCCGCAATTTCACGAGTGAGTATTTGCACTTGTTGAGCAGCAGTCTCTACTCCCAGCACCATCCAGTGCCGGGAGCAATTGTTGGCTACGAAACTGAAGCCTTCCTTAAATTTAGGCACATCCACAAATATAGCCGGCTCGTTCTTGACCTGCAGGCCCACTGGAATAATATTAGATTGCAGATATTTGGTCAACAAATGGCCATGCAGACGTGTTCTGATTAGTTTCTTTTCTAATCTCTCCAAGCGGGCTATCTTGTCATTCAATGTGTAGTCGACATTAGGTGTATCAGATGACAAAAATTGATTAGACCTGTCCTTAATTAGCTGGTTGATATAGTCCTTCGTGTATGATAGTGTCTCGCTCTCTACCATTGTGTAAGAAAAGGGGTGAAGATAAATTTACAGTGACAGTTATAATATAAATAACCTCGCAGGCATGCACCTGCACAGATAATGTTATAATATACGGGTTAACCCAATAGTACTGGGACCTGGGTAGTCAGTAGTATATGAAGAGGGGTCCCAGTTGATACAATATCAAAAGCACAAACTCAGAATTCATAGACTGGACAATAATAAAGCTCATAAGAATTGACTTAGAGAGATGCTATTTAATATACATCCTCATTTGAAAATTAATTGCCATGTCTTCACAACAAAACACTTTAGAACATTTAGTAACATGCCCAAGACAGGGGGGCGTGGGAAGGAAAAGAGAGTGAGAAGAGGTAAATTGTGAAGGATAGTGTAACAAGTTAAATTAATCATAGAAACATTACATAGTATATGGTCTCATCCACATTAAACATTGAGTTCCACATTAGACATGTATACATTGTCATACACTTATTCATGTACTACAAAAAATCCTATCCCATTTTCAGCTTGCACAGTCACAAATGATCTGTTGCTAACAGGTAGGACCAGACAAGGGTGTGTCGACGTTTCGACCCCAGATGAGTAGGCGACGCTATTGCCCTACGGCGGGGTCTTCCTCAGGACAGGTGGTGGTGGGGTGTAGAGTGTAGAAGGGCATCTATAAGGGAGAGACTATTTAGTATTGGCTTATTTAATTGAAAAAAGGGGAGGGAGTGGGGGCTATACAAGCCGCACCAAGTTACCTACAAAAAGCACGGTGATTCACGTGGCTCCGTCTGATAACGATGTTGGGCCAAGGGCTCCTGATACCAAGAGAGCGTGAACCTAAAACCAAATTAGGCTTCTGTAAAGTTGTGGGTAACAGTTAGCTAAATTCCACAACAAACAATTGCTATTATATACAAATGTGCTTGAATTATTAAGCATCAAACACAACCCAGCCGGGTTAAAACTTATTACAAAATCACACGGAGGAGGACGAACCAAACCTACCAACATCAGGACATTCCTTCATAAAAAACGACTGCTATTCATCTATCGAACTTGAAACCAAACAACATGGGATGGCGATGAACAAGAATATAATCATGTTGGCCATAGGCTCACCTATTCACGCTGTTGCTTCATTTAAGTTCTATTAAAAAATGCTGTCTTTCAAAAAGCGATCAGCGCTTACATCACTGCACAGGGTTTACTTCCACGTGGGTCCCTGCAGTAAAACAAGAAAATGAGAGGCTCGTTTACAAACTATATCTCTCATGGTGTAGAGGGATAGGTGGTAACTGGCCCGGGATTTTGTTTACTCACCGAAGTAACGCTTTGAGAAAAGGAGTGAATGCTAGCTGACGAAAATGAGCGGCACGTCTCTACACTCGCGAGGGCGTCTCAGCGCGAGGCACGGAACGCCGAAGAACCGGCAGCAGCTAAATGTCAGCACATTTATTGCAGCCAATGCGCATGTAGTAGAAAAGGCAGAAAGACTTAGCTCCGGTTAAAATTAAGCTCTCATTTAGTAGCGAGCTTTTCAATTGTAAATAACATTAATACCGGTAAGGTTCAAAACGCAAGAATAGTTGCGCACAAATGTTATTATTGTATTCATAAACCATTATATAAGAAATTTATGTACAACAATGAACCAAAAATAGTGAAACATATGGAAAGCCAAACAGGGTTTTGTTCTTTCTATTAAGGGTGACTAATGGTCTCCTATTTAGGATTCTTATATTAACAAATAAATGGGTTACTTATTCCTCGGGTGTCCCTAAACGATGGACATGCAGAAATACAGTAGGGGGCATTATATCTCAATTGACATATATATGCATTTGGACCAAAACCATTGACACACGTATTCAGGAACATAGCATAAAGCATTTTATTTCAATACAAGAATTAGGTTTGTAACAGGAAATTGCAAGATATATCAGGATGTTAGTCATTGCATAAAAACATAGTGCTATAAGCATGCTAGTTGGGCATAATTATTATCTTGCTCATTTAAGCCATGAAGTACAGTATCCAAACGACTCATCCATTTACTTTCTCTTATATTGAGGATAGATGTAATTCTGCCTCCCCGTGGTCCCAAAGAGACTTTTTCCAGCACCACCCATTCAAGCTTATCCACTGTGTGACCCATCCTTCTATAGTGGTCGACTAGGGGAGCCCCAATTACCTCACATCTGATCCTGCTTTGATGTTGAAGGATGCAGGCCTTTATTTTCTGCTGCGTCTGGCCTATGTAGGCCAGGCCACAAAGGCATGTGATACAATAAATCACACAGTTCGTATTACAATTGGTGAATGTTTTTAAATCTATACTGTGGTGTTTATACCTGAACTGTTTTGTTTGTACACACATTGGGCAAGCTTTACAATGTCCACACCTATAGTTGCCATTCAGAGATGGTAGATTCCACAGAGATCGCAGGGAAGGTGGTTCAGGCGTAGACAGGTATGAGCTAACCACCTGATCCTTTATATTCCGTGATTTTTTGAAGGAGTGTATAGGTAAATGTGGTTGTCCAATCTCATCAGACACCAAGGGCCAATACTTATTGATGATTTTCTTTATGTTGTTACTTTGTGTGTTGTAAGTAGTGATACAAATCATCCGCTCATTGCTGTTGTCTGTCTTGATTTGGGAAATTAGTAATTCCTCTCGAGGGCTGTACCATGCCCGTTTACGGGCTCTCATGACGAGTCTCTTAGGATACCCCCTTTCCAACAATTTGACAGTTAGGGCTTCAGATTCCAAGAAATAATCGTCTTTTTTGGAATAGTTGCGCCTTATGCGAAAGAATTGGCCCACCGGTAGGTTGTCCCTCAAGCCTCTAGGGTGATGGCTATTGTATAACAATAGCGAGTTGCGTTCTGCAGGCTTCCGATATAAAGTCGTCGACAGCTTGCCGTCCTCATGGAAAATGGTGATATCCAAGAAGTCGACTCTTTCATGGTGTGACTGCATGGTAAATTGAATATCCACACATCGCTGGTTCAACCAAAGATGGAACAAATTCAAAGTTTCTTCTGAGCCAGTCCATATCATCAGGACGTCATCTATGTATCGACGCCACATTGTAACTTGTGCTTGATATGGGTTGTCACAGTTCAAGACAAATTTCTGCTCAAAATCCGCCTTGTATTTAATGGCCAGGTCCGGCGCAAAAGCTGCCCCCATTGCGACTCCTTTGGATTGAAGGTAAAACTCGCCTTGGAACATGAAGAAATTCTTCCTCATTGCGATGGTTAGGAGTCGAATGATAAATTTGGTTGGCACTGGCACAGGTGCATTCCGACCATCCAGTGCTACACGCATGACCTCCAGAGCATCTAGTTGTGGGATGCTCGTATAGAGCGATACTATGTCGCATGTCACCAACCTTTGTTCACCGCTATTGAATTCGATGCCATCCACCAGATTAATGGTTTGCATTGTGTCCCTCAAATAGGTGAAAGTTCCTTCCGCAATTGGTTTTAAGAAAAAGTGAATATATTTACATAGAGGCTCAAGATTTGACCCGCATCCGGACACAATAGGACGTCCTGTGGGTTCTTGCATGTTCTTATGGATTTTGGGTAGGGTGTAGATAGTTGGTAGTCTGGGGTCGCTCTGATTAAGGTACTTAAATTTCAACTCACTCAAGAAACCTTGATCTTTCCCTTCTGTTGTCACTGCCAGGATTTCCAATGCTAGGTCTTTAGTAGGATCACTTCGTAGTAGCTGATAACTTACGCCGTCATCCAGTTGCCATAAAATCTCATTCTTGTACTTCTCTACATCTTGGATAACGATTGCTCCCTCTTTATCCGCAGATTTGATTACGATATTTCTGTTGTCTCTCAGGGTGGTCAAAGCTCTCCTTTCATCTTGGTTGATATTGAATTTGGTATATTTGTGTATAGACAAAGTTTTGTCAACCTCCTTAAGTACCATGTCTTCATAAGCCAGAATTTGATTAGTCATTGCACTCCTGGGTGGTACAAAGGTTGATGGCATTCTGAGTCCTGTAACGGAAGTGCTGATGTAGTTTGAACTATTCCTGAAGAAGTAGCGTAACCTTATTTTTCTGAAAAATGTCATTAGTTCTGTTTTTATTGAAAAACAGTTAGGGAGGGATGTAGGTACAAAAGACAGACCCTATTCAAGGATCCTGTGTTCATTCTCTTTAAGTTCATATGATGATAAATTTACAACTGGGCTCGGTTTCCTGATTACCACCGGTAAACCTTCCGGCGGGTTGCAATCTCGCCGTGGCTCTCCTGTGGGAAGTGAACTTGCTTCTGAGTTTGGCCACAACCCTTGTCCCAGTTGGTGTTCTGGCCCCTCGTTGTTCCTCTCTGCCAATTCCCTCTGCCGCGTGGTGGCCGCCATTGACCCTCTCCCAAAAAAGGCTGAGGTTGATCGAAGGGTCCCTGTGGCTGGTTCCACTGGTTCTGATAACTGTATCCCGAAGTGGTGGCTGACTGATCGTTGTCAGTGTCGCCACTATAGGATGAATCAGAGAATGTGGTGAAGTTCCTGCATCCTCGGAAAACTCCTTTGCCCCTTCCAGAGAAACGACCTTGAGTGTCTTGTTTATAGTAATCCTCGTTCAGGTAGGGGTAGGTGTTCTTCTTTTCGTAGTATTTGATATCTTTGGCCAATTTTTCTAATTTCCTCTGTTGTGTATTGGTTTCAAAATCCTTTAAGGTTTTTGAGACTTTCTCTAGAGCTTCCTTAGCGTTGGTCAAGGTTTCATCACCAGCAATCTCAGATTTCAAATCCGCAATTTCACGAGTGAGTATTTGCACTTATTGAGCAACCGTCTCTACTCCCAGCACCATCCAGTGCCGGGAGCAATTGTTGGCTACGAAACTGAAGCCTTCCTTAAATTTAGGCACATCCACAAATATAGCCGGCTCGTTCTTGACCTGCAGGCCCACTGGAATAATATTAGATTGCAGATATTTGGTCAACAAATGGCCATGCAGACGTGTTCTGATTAGTTTCTTTTCTAATCTCTCCCAGCGGGCTATCTTGTCATTCAATGTGTAGTCGACATTAGGTGTATCAGATGACAAAAATTGATTAGACCTGTC
The DNA here is from genome assembly GCF_964263255.1 of Lissotriton vulgaris. Taxonomy (NCBI): domain Eukaryota; kingdom Metazoa; phylum Chordata; class Amphibia; order Caudata; family Salamandridae; genus Lissotriton; species Lissotriton vulgaris. Next base: position 1,105,267,826 of record NC_141696.1, on the reverse strand, counting down.
CTTAATTAGCTGGTTGATATAGTCCTCCGTGTATGATAGTGTCTCGCTCTCTACCATTGTGTAAAAAAAGGGGTGAAGATATATTTACAGTGACAGTTATAATATAAATAACCTCGCAGGCATGCACCTGCACAGATAATGTTATAATATACGGGTTAACCCAATAGTACTGGGACCTGGGTAGTCAGTAGTATATGAAGAGGGGTCCCAGTTGATGCAATATCAAAAGCACAAACTCAGAATTCATAGACTGGACAATAATAAAGCTCATAAGAATTGACTTAGAGAGATGCTATTTAATATACTTCCTCATTTGAAAATTAATTGCCATGTCTTCACAACAAAACACTTTAGAACATTTAGTAACATGCCCAAGACAGGGGGGCGTGGGAAGGAAAAGAGAGTGAGAAGAGGGAAATTGTGAAGGATAGTGTAACAAGTTAAATTAATCATAGAAAAATTACATAGTATATGGTCTCATCCACATTAAACATTGAGTTCCACATTAGACATGTATACATTGTCATACACTTATTCATGTACTACAAAAAATCCTATCCCATTTTCAGCTTGCACAGTCGCAAATGATCTGTTGCTAACAGGTAGGACCAGACAAGGGTGTGTCGACGTTTCGACCCCAGATGAGTAGGCGACGCTATTGCCCTACGGCGGGGTCTTCCTCAGGACAGGTGGTGGTGGGGTGTAGGGGTAGTGTAGAAGGGCACCTATAAGGGAGAGACTATTTAGTATTGGCTTATTTAATTGAAAAAAGGGGAGGGAGTGGGGGCTATACAAGCCGCACCAAGTTACCTACAAAAAGCACGGTGATTCACGTGGCTCCGTCTGATAACGATGTTGGGCAAAGGGCTCCTGATACCAAGAGAGCGTGAACCTAAACACAAATTAGGCTTCTGTAAGGTTGTGGGCGACAGTTAGCTAAATTCCACAACAAACAATTGCTATTATATAGAAATGTGCTTGAATTATTAAGCATCAAACACAACCCAGCCGGGTTAAAACTTATTACAAAATCACACGGAGGAGGACGAACCAAACCTACCAACATCAGGACTGGCCACAATCATTATGTCACTAAGGACATTCCTTCATAAAAAACGACTGCTATTCATCTATCAAACTTGAAACCAAACAACATGGGATGGCGATGAACAAGAATATCATCATGTTAGCCATAGGCTCACCTATTCACGCTGTTGCTTCATTTAAGTTCTATTCAAAAATGCTGTCTTTCAAAAAGCGATGAGCGGTTACATCACTGCACAGGGTTTACTTCCACGTGGGTCCCTGCAGTAAAACAAGAAAACGAGAGGCTCGTTTACAAATTATATCTCTCATGGTGTAGAGGGATAGGTGGTAACTGGCCCGGGATTTTGTTTACTCACCGAAGTAACGCTTTGAGAAAAGGAGTGAATGCTAGCTGACGAAAATGAGCGGCACGTCTCTACACTCGCGAGGGCGTCTCAGCGCGAGGCACGGAACGCCGAAGAACCGGCAGCAGCAAAATGTTAGCACATTTATTGCAGCCAATGCGCATGTAGTAGAAAAGGCAGAAAGACTTAGCTCCGGTTAAAATTAAGCTAGGAAATGGAAAGCTCTCATTTAGTAGCGAGCTTTTCAATTGTAAATAACATTAATACCGGTAAGGTTCAAAACGCAAGAATAGTTGCGCACAAATGTTATTATTGCATTCATAAACCATTATATAAGAAATTTATGTACAACAATGAACCAAAAATAGTGAAACATATGGAAAGCCAAACAGGGTTTTGTTCTTTCTATTAAGGGTGACTAATGGTCTCCTATTTAGAATTCTTATATTAACAAATAAATGGGTTACTTATTCCTCGGGTGTCCCTAAACGATTGACATGCAGAAATACAGTAGGGGGCATTATATCTCAATTGACATATATATGCATTTGGACCAAAACCATTGACACACGTATTCAGGAACATAGCATAAAGCATTTCATTTCAATACAAGAATTAGGTTTGCAACAGGAAATTGCAAGATATATCAGGATGTTAGTCATTGCATAAAAACATAGTGCCATAAGCATGCTAGTTTGGCATAATTATTATCTTGCTCATTTAAGCCATGAAGTACAGTATCCAAACAACTCATCCATTTACTTTCTCTTATATTGAGGATAGATGTAATTCTGCCTCCCCGTGGTCCCAAAGAGATTTTTTCCAGCACCACCCATTCAAGCTCATCCACTGTGTGACCCATCCTTCTATAGTGGTCGACTAGGGGAGCCCCAATTACCTCACATCTGATCCTGCTTTGATGTTGAAGGATGCGGGCCTTTATTTTCTGCTGCGTCTGGCCTATGTAGGCCAGGCCACAAGGGCATGTGATACAATAAATCACACAGTTCGTATTACAATTGGTGAATGTTTTTAAATCTATACTGTGGTGTTTATACTTGAACTGTTTTGTTTGTACACACATTGGGCAAGCTTTACAATGTCCACACCTATAGTTGCCATTCAGAGATGGTATATTCCACAGAGATCGCAGGGAAGGTGGTTCAGGCGTAGACAGGTATGAGCTAACCACCTGATCCTTTATATTCCGTGATTTTTTGAAGGAGTGTATAGGTAAATGTGGTTGTCCAATCTCCTCAGACACCAAGGGTCAATACTTATTGATGATTTTCTTTATGTTGTTACTTTGTGTGTTGTAAGTAGTGACACAAATCATCCGCTCATTGCTGTTGTCTGTCTTGATTTGGGAAATTAGTAATTCCTCTCGAGGGCTGTACCATGCCCGTTTACGGGCTCTCATGACGAGTCTCTTAGGATACCCCCTTTCCAACAATTTGACAGTTAGAGCTTCAGATTCCAAGAAATAATCGTCTTTTTTGGAACAGTTGCGCCTTATGCAAAAGAATTCGCCCACCGGTAGGTTGTCCCTCAAGCCTCTAGGGTGATGGCTATTGTATAACAATAGCGAGTTGCGTTCTGCAGGCTTCCAATATAAAGTCGTCGACAGCTTGCCGTCCTCATGGAAAATGGTGATATCCAAGAAGTTGACTCTTTCATGGTGTGACTAGGTTCACGCTCTCTTGGTATCAGGAGCCCTTGGCCCAACATCGTTATCAGACGGAGCCACGTGAATCACCGTGCTTTTTGTAGGTAACTTGGTGCAGCTTGTATAGCCCCCACTCCCTCCCCTTTTTTCAACTAAATAAGACAATACTAAATAGTCTCTCCCTTATAGGTGCCCTTCTACACTACCCCTACACCCCACCACCACCTGTCCTGAGGAAGACCCCGCCGTAGGGCAATAGCGTTGCCTACTCATCTGGGGTCGAAACGTCGACACACCCTTGTCTGGTCCTACCTGTTAGCAACAGATCATTTGTGACTGTGCAAGCTGAAAATGGGATAGGATTTTTTGTAGTACATGAATAAGTGTATGACAATGTATACATGTCTAATGTGGAACTCAATGTTTAATGTGGATGAGACCATATACTATGTAATTTTTCTATGAATAATTTAACTTGTTACACTATCCTTCACAATTTCCCTCTTCTCACTCTCTTTTCCTTCCCACGCCCCCCTGTCTTGGGCATGTTACTAAATGTTCTAAAGTGTTTTGTTGTGAAGACATGGCAATTAATTTTCAAATGAGGATGTATATTAAATAGCATCTCTCTAAGTCACTTCTTATGAGCTTTATTATTGTCCAGCTATGCATTCTGAGTTTGTGCTTTTGATATTGTATCAACTGGGACCCCTCTTCATATACTACTGACTACCCAGGTCCCAGTACTATTGTGTTAACCCGTATATTATAACATACTTTTGTTCAAGGCAATATTGAAATTGAAAAGTAGTGACCTATAGAGTTATGTGACCATGGATTAACCATTCTGTGGATGGTGATTCTGCCACTGTAAAGGCTAATCAATCCAGTTTTTCAATACACAGCATTTTATATTTTGCACCCCTTTGTGCAATTTTTATCCGTTTTTCTGTTAGGTTGTATGAAGAAACAGAGATGTACTGTTGACGAAACGCCAAAGCACATAGCCTGCATGCAAAGATTGCAGGGTCCAGCTCAACAATATAATACAATGCAATTGTGATTGCCCATGTTGTAATATGGACAAATCCTTTTCTAATGTATCTATTGCAGAAGATACAATGTTGCCCAGCGAAGATATCCTGGAAGTTAGTTTAGTTAAACCCTTGTCAACCACAGCTAGAGCTTTCTCTAGGTTTGTAAGATCTATTTCACATAATGTCTCTGCGGCCTCTTGTTGGGATATTTTCCAGATTTCATTATAGACAGCATAATAGAAATGCTTCTGGCATGGCTTTCTAGGACCCAATAAAAGATCCAGTAGATCCACATCCTTTGTAAGTTAGGATAAGTGTTGTTTCACCTGTGATAGTGTTGAGGTTTTTGGCCAATAGAGGCATAGCTTTCAAACACTGTATGATGTCACTACCCCTGGATGTTCTCTCTGTACATAGCGTGGATCTGGCGTGTGGATATTAAACCCTTACCCATACATCTTTCCTGACATCTATTGGTGTCTGAGGGCCAAATCAACCATCCCTTACTATCGGGGTCTGAACTATTGTATTGCATGATCTCTTCTAACGTAATCTCTTCTTGTGATGTTATGTTACCTTTGGTGTGTGATGGTGTGGGCATCCAAGGTGTATTCAATTTTTTGTTCTTGGCTATTCAAGTTAGGACATTAGTTGCACGGTGTCATTTAAAAACATGATTTGCCGTGGAATGAGGCATGCTCTAAATAGCGCTTCTGTTCCCTGGACCTGTCAGTCTCTAGTACCCCAGACTGATTTTAAGTCTATAGTGTCTTTCCATTAGTCAAAACCTTGTTCAGACAATTGGGTAATAAGGGAAGTAGAATAAATCTGTTTGGTGTTTGTCAACATGTTTACCTGTGCTGGTGTTTGTGCATCCTTATAATAATAAGAGACTGGGTCTGACAAATATGGGAATTTCTGTGCAAATGTCTTTGAACTGCTTTTCGGCGGTGTTGGGCAATGCTCCAATTGGTGGTATGAGAAAACATTTCTGGGATTAGCAGATGTATACAGAAAATGATGACCATAATGTTGCTAGCAATACCTTGTTTCAAAATCTGATGTGCCTTTCAACATTTTACTATTAGAAAAGGCAGCAGATTTTTCTAAATCCAACAACATATTATTTACAGTTTCATAACCCCAAATATCGGAAAAAGTACTGGAGGTAATGATATTACTCAATGATCTTTTAAATAAATATGGAATTTTTAAAAGTTTGGTCGGACCAAATATATCGTAATCAACCCTGCCCCACACTATACCATCAGGTATAGGAACAGTTGTAATGTTCACTGATAACAAGTCTCTTTGTTAACGATGTGATGATAGGTGAGGTTTCTGAATCAAATTCACTTTTTGAGCTGCAGAGCTTTGTCGGAGGTAAGTTCTATTTATAAGCATACTAAAGACAGTTATTAAGCCTATCCAGAAAAGAAAGAAAAGTATCCCAGTAATTACCCAGAATTCTATCCAAGGTGATACCAGGTAAGTCTTTTCAAGAAAGTTAATAAATCTTTAATTTGCTGGTTGCGTGGTCCTTGGGCTGGCATAATTTCAGGTTCACTTGGATCCAAATAAAACATATCAAAGTCTATGAAGTAGCCAGATGCAGTTCAATCAATTTTCTGTATTTCCTGAAAACTGTAGCTTGCTCTTGTTGAGGCATGTTGATGTAGATATCGGTGTTTGGTTCAAATTGAAATTTGTCTTTCATTTTGGTTTTGATTATGATTATAAACTTCAGTTTCAGGAGGAACGAGTTCCATGGCATTATTGCATAGTCCATCATTCCGTGCAGTGGACTCTTCAAACGTGATGAGTCTTTCTGTTTGAACTTCTTGTATAGTAGCGAGTCCACGAGGCCTATTATTCAGTATCGTTCACGTAGTGTGGTTTGATTAAGTCTATTGAGACAAACCTTTTCTCCTTTTTTTCCAGCAAGAGGCATTAGAAGTACAGTTCTTGTTCCTTCACCGGCCAGGACAGGTACAAGCTTTCTGTATGATGGCCCAATTTCTTTTTTGTCTGCAATTTTCTCTCTGACCAGATCCCCAACTTTAGGGACCCAGACAGGTCTTGCCCTTGCCGTGACTGACTTGACTTTACCAGTGGCGGTCTGCTTTACTTGGACATTGCTTTGTAGTGCCCTGGATTCATTTAGCTCCTGTAAAACAACCAAACGTTTATGGATGCCAAAAGGTTTTTCATTCGCCACTTTGCCTTCATTATCAAGATCAGGTATTCACATTCTCATCCCAAATAGGACCTCATAAGGAGTGAAACCCCCTAGAGAACTTCTTGGCATATTATTCAATGCGTATTGAACTCCAAACAAATGTTTTACCCAACTCTCACCTGAACCTAATTCTCTACGTGTTAAATACTGCTTTAAGTCCCTGGTTTTCCTCTCCACTACTGAATTCCCCTTGGAATGGTACGGAGAGGAGTACTGTAATGCTACCCCAAAATCACCCATGGCTTCCTTGTAAGCCCTAGAGCTAAACATGGGGCCACGGTCAGAATGTAATGTGCCAATTGCGTATGTTCCTATAAAGTCTTGCAAATCTTTTATAACAGTTCAAGCATCAGCCGAGCGCTGGGGCCACACACATAGAAATCTAGAGCAGGAATTCACTGCAACCATGATATACCTGTAAGCCCCATCCGTTTGTGAGGGGTCGCAGTGGTCCAAATAAACACACAAGTAATTTGTCTGATATCAATATTGGTGTCTGCACTGGATGTATTATGTGGGACCTTTCATCTGCTGACTGATGTCGCATTTCAAGACATAGTCCTTAGTCTGCATCATTACTCCTGGCTACCAGAAGCATTGTTTCAGTAAGGAAACAGTTGGCGTAGCTCTTGCGTGTGCAGAACCCATACCCTCGTGTGCTGCTAGAATTAACCCTAACTTGCGATCCATATTTGGCATTACTCTATCCCCCACTCCAGGAATCTGAGCAAATGGAACATTATTTGCATCTAACTTGTAGGAGTACTTGAGTGGAAATGTTTTCGGTAGTGCCGTTCTATTGCGTGTAGCAATAATTGAAATTACAATTGCACAGTCTATTCTAATTTTTGAACAACTGATTGCAGCTACAGAAGCCGTGTGTACAACCCCCTTCGCCGTTTCATCAGCCAATGCATTCACTTCAACGTTGCGCTTTCACATTGATGACTAAGTGTGTGTATCTTGTGAGCCGTTGGTAGTTCGTTTTTCAACTCCACTACCTGTTCCCATAGCATTTTGTGCTTAAATGTGCCACCTTTTGCATCTTTGAACTCATTCTGTCCCCAGTGGTGTAAGTATTCATTGTATGACTGTACACAGTAAAAGGAATCACACGTGATTAGTGTGGGGAACTTTCGTATTTACCATTGCCAGTAACAGAGCTTTAAATTCTACCAGCTGCTCTTTGGAGTCTCCTAGAGAATGGGTTTTTGTAAAACTCGGATGAAACTTTCCATCCTGCATGTGTCCTTTAACGATTGCCCATGCGGCGCTGTATTGCTGTTTACTCCCAATGGCTGGCTGAGCAGTTCCGTCAGTGTAAATTATATATTCATACTGATCTAGAGGCAATATTTCATTAGGGAGAGGATATTCTTGTTCGTATTGCAGGAATGCTTGTGCTTTTAGACATGGGTCGTACCTTTATTCTACATCTGGTGCAGTAAGAGAATTAGCCCATTGAATCCACCTCGCATGTAAGGCTTTAGCGTTCGGAATGCTAGCCTTTGTAGCAGACTCTAAGGCGGGTACTGGGGTTAAGACAATAATTCGCTTTCCCTGAGCCAGTACTCTTTCTTTGACTACAGAAGTCTGTTCCGCCGTAACAATCTTTTCTGTTGATGCAAAGCGCATCTCAGCATTTGTGTGCTAATTTTATTTGTATGCGATTGGTAATGTTTTACCTTCTTTATATGTTAGGTAGGTGTATCCTGATTGACCCACTACTATACAGATCACTAAGTTGCGTACATTTACACGTGTCTGTACGTGTTTTGAAGCTATCATATCAGTTAGTAGGGAACAAATAATATCTGTGTGTTCCTGTGCCCAGTGTCTAACTGAAAGGTCAGGTCTTATCAAATTACAGAAAGGATTAACTCTTTCTGCGTAATCCAAAATGTATGTTCTGCCAAAGTTCAGGAATCCAAGTATTGATTGTAAGTTTTTTTGGAGGCTGTAGCAGTGCACACTGTTCTAAAAGGTTTGCTGCTAAGCTTTTTCCTTAACTTGAAAGCTCATAACCCAACAAAAGCACATTAATGTGGGCTATCTAGTCCTCAGAGGGGAATCCCAAAATTATGGTATTTACTCTGGTCAAGTGTTACTCCAGGTCATCATCCATTAGATAAATATCATCAACTTAGGACAATGCCTCTTCATCCAGATTTTGAAGTAATTCAGTTACTCTAGCTGAAAATTCCCCTGTGCTGTTCTTATATTCCTGGGGGAGTCTAAAAAATTGCTTCTGGAGCCTAACACGGAGAATGCGGTTAAATACCTGCTTTCAGGCACTATATTTTGGCAAAACAATCCATTTGAGATAGCTAGTATTGTTTTGTATTTTTTCTGCACAATTGTATTCATTAGTGTGGCATTCTGTGCATTTTGTACTGCAAATGTCTTTGTGCAAGTGTTTAGATGTCTGTAATATAAAACTAGACGATATGAGTTGTCATGTTTCATTATGGGAAACAAAGGATTATTCATTTGAGAGGTGCAAGTTTCAATCACCCCTTGGTATTCAAGTTGATCTAAGATCTCCCTGCCCTGTTTTTTAGCTTCTTGCTTTATTGGATACTGTGTCTGAGTAGTAGTAGTATTTTTTAATGGAATTATGTGGTGGGTTGAATCCTCATCCCATCCACCATGTTTTTTATATAATGCCGGTGTTAGGGCTATTGCCCACTCCAGTGCATATGTGTATTTTATATATTTGGGAACAAGGTCAGAAAAGGCTGGTAAAATTACTATTTCTCCCCCAGGACAGTCCATGGTGAATGCTAGTGGTCAATCTTGTTCAGGTATTAGAATGTCAGGTTCTCCAAAAGAGACCTCTAACTTTACTGGGCTTGTCCTCCTCGATTTGGAGTGTTATTTCATGCAATTTATGTGGGACATTTACCCTAGTATCAGGTGCTTCAATCGTGATATAATCATCTAAGTCCCCTGTCACCAGAAATTCCAAACAGGTTCTGGTGAGCTATTGTTACTTCTGCCGCACTGTCTAGCATCATCAGAGCCCATTCCCCATTCATTAGTTGAGTCCTCAGAATTCTGGGCATGTCTGATCTTTAGACCTGCAACCTTCTTCTTTTTGAAATGAGGTTTTAGTTTGGCTTTATCTTCTTTTTTAGAAGTATAGTCTTGAGCTTGCTGCTTGTCTCTGGACTTTGTACACTCTTCTTGTCTGTCTGTCCGTCCTTCCCACTCTGAGTTTTTCGTCGAACCCTGAAATGAACGAGAGGAACGTGTATCAGTATTTCGATACTTGTCAGGTTTTCTAATATTGTTCCTATTACTAAAGTTATACCTCCTTTGAGGGCTCCTGTGGAGGATATATACCTCTGAATTGAGATCTGTTTTCTTTATTTTTCTGTTTTTTGTTATTGTCCCAATTCTTTTTCGAAGAAGCAGGTACCTGCCTAAAGCTGTCCTTTAAAGGACTACTCATCAGTTGTGGTTTTAATGCATTCCCACCCAAACTGTCTCTGCCTAACTCTGCATACGCAGTCGCTAATATTTTAGGGAAATCATGCTCCTGTTGTAAAGGACCGACTCCCTTAGGCGTTGACGGATTGCCACTGATGCTACTTCCCCTTTAATGTTTGCTAATATTATAGCTTGATACCTGGGTATAATTATCTAGTATTTTCATCGTTAAGTTCAGAGCAGGTTCTGCTCTGTACTCATTTAGTATTTGTTTAAATACAGCTGATATTACTGCTAATGACGGGATACCATGTGCTCTGGTATATGGTCTAGCAGTAAAAACTGTACCCCAAGAGGTACAATCCTCTATCTGTGGATTTATCCCCATGGGCAAGCAGATTGTCAGCATTCTGTATTTTTCATAAGGGCTAGTATTTGAGAATACTGCTTCTAGCTGTGTTATTTTTTGAGCTACCCAGAATGCCATTTGTTCACGTTTTGCGGGCATTTTACCCATTATTGCATGTACAGTTTGTAGTGTGATTTTAGTTGCTGTATTTTGACCTGTATTTGTATTTGTTGTAGCTGTTTCTGGCTGGACCATAAGTGTCCTCGTGACGAACTGTGTCATGTTTCTGTAAAGTTTTATCAACTCTTTGTGAAGTATAAGTAAGTCTTCTCTTGGCATTATTTCAATGCCAGCATGCAGTGTGTAGGCCACTAATACTGGCCATGTCACTCCTTCTCTTCCAAGCGGGCCTAGTCTCACTTTATTTCTTGTATGGGGGAGGGTGCCTTTAAACCAATATAAATGTTCCTGGTAAATTAGTGGAACTTCAATGTCCTCTTAGGGACAATATTAGTCCGGTATTCCACTTTCTGTGTAGAAATGAAATGCTTTTGTTCTTGCATTAGCAACTGGGAATGTAACCCATGAATAGAATAACTCTGTTCTATATGATTTGTGTGCTTCAATCACGGAAGCTACCGGTCCACTCCTGGATGCTAGACCATGTGCACCTAATTTTATGGTAACAGCATTCCTAACATTTCCTGCAATGGAAATTGCATCTGAATCTTCGTCATCTGCTGAGAGATGCAGTTCTTGCACAACTCTGTCCATATGTACTGTTTCTTCAGTCATTGTTTAAGAGAAGAAGAGCTTTTCAAGGGAACTAAGATAAGGTGTTTTGCACAGTTTAGGAATAAATTGTCCTTCAAGCTTGATTAACCAACAGCCAATGAATAGGATTTTTGCCTACTCAGCTGTGGCAGAGTTTGTGCCCACCCACTCCAGACGTCGTTGGGGAGTTATGAGTAGGGGTCTCTGAGACTAGAACTATTGAACTACTCATATTCTACTGTTAAATAAGTATCCAGCCCCATGTTGGGTGTCATGTCATGCAGTTCCTATAAAACCTATACAGGATTTGCGTGTTTGGACAGCATAAACTGCAAGAGTGGTATCAGACTGATTCTGAACACCCCAGCCGGGTATGTTGGCCTTTTGTACCAGCTTGCTCACATTACCTCTAGAATCTCCTCTTATCAAGGAGAGAAAAGTTCTTGGCAACCATCAAACATGACAACCCTGATCCCTCAGGACCTTGGAAACAATATACTAATTTTCGCTAAGACATTCGTGATTACTTAGTCTTTCTTAGAGAGGTACACAGAATAAACAGGCTGGGCTTTTTCAATAAGTATTAATTGAACAGTTGTTATTCTGGTGTAAAATAGATGAGCTACAACAACAGTTAGACAGTAGCAGATATATAGGATTAGAAGTACTATGAATGTAAACAGATGGTAAAGTTCTACCATCTTGCATTAATCATGAATACATACAAGTGTATAAAATACATGATAATAAAAAGAGGCATACTCCTATGATGCCTCCCTAACTAGATGTACCTAAGTGTACCTAGCATGTGTGTAGGTGTTAAGCCAAGAAACCCTCTAGGATAAAGTCAACCCCATTACCTGAAGTGAGAGATTGTGGGACCCTGTCCTGGTATCGAGTTGGACACCCTGAGAGGGACGTAAGACCACTGCAAGCTGGAGTATCTACATGCAGGAACCTCAGAGTCTTTGGTCAGTGTGTCGACTGGGAAGTCCTGGTCTCCTCAGTCTATCTTAGCAAGATGTGTTATATATATATATACCCATAGGTCTCTCCAGCGGTCCTACCTCACTGTATTACTGTGTCGGACTAAGGAGGCATTTTGGGCATGACCTTTACACATAGATATTATACAGGAAATGGTACTCCTGCTGTGCTTCCAAGAATCCTCATGCATAGTGTATGAGATTTCGAACTAGGGAAAACTCGCGCTCTGAATGAAGTGTTGTATCTAGGTAAAAGGTCAGTCCCTGTAAACAATTATACGTGTAATGTAAGGAAGAGTATAGCTGAAGGGTTATGAAGTTACCTGGGCCAATATCCGGGTGCCTATATGGAATTAAACATCAGAGTGCACTCTTCTGAAGTTAAGGCAGAAGTCCTGAGGTTCTGGGCTTTTCACAACAGGGAACAGGTCAGATTGCATCTAGATCTCACTGCCTATGTCAACTGCCAAAGTGAAGCTCTGGTGGGAACGTCGCTTTGTGCAACAATGAGCACGATTGATGACCAGCTATGCATCATCTTCACCTTGCGCTACAGCATTGACAGCCTGCAGTGAGGAACATCCATCCACATCACCAGGCACAATCTTTGCACTACAATGACATCCTTCCGTGATGCCCAGCCTGTTCTTCATTCTACAGCAATGATCATCCACAACGTTCTCCTCATGACCACCTCCATCCCGAACGGGACTCTTCACACTGGATTTTGAGAGGGTAACATTTCGGCTGGATTAACCTGGCTCCTGTATCCAGCTCATGCTCCATCACGGTTGGCCTGATCTTGTGACTTTCTCCAAAGCTTGCACGACCAGATGACCTCGAGTGGCACTTTGTGGTTTTAGGCACTAAACTTGCCTAAATCTTTAAAATTGCGTATCTCCGGTCCAATGATTTTGGTGTCGAATAATTTATTACATTTTAATCAATGTTTCTAAATTGGTGTGGGATTTTCCTTTTGGTAGCATTTTCTCATTTTCTTACTGTTTAATTGCTGCATGAATACCAGGATATTTATCTTGTATAGTGTTTAATGTGAACTGACTGGTCTCTAGGTGTCCGTGCGAGTTTTGGTTGTGGATGGGTGTTTATAACTTGCCAAAAATACGAGCTTTGAAGTTGAGGCTGAAACAGCACAAGTTTCTCACAGTGCCTGTCAATTGTCCTTAAACAGCTCTAGAAAACAAGCTCATCCAATCCTTGACACCAATTGCAGATTGGAAAGAACTATGGTCATGTGTGCCAATTGGAATTGTGATTGCAGAGGACAGTGGTGTGATTGGAAGAACAGAAGTGCTTGAGACACTCCAAAGACTATGGACCCCTCCACTGATCAAAAATGTTAAACATTTTCAGTTATAATTTTCACAACAAGATAATTTATCTAATACTCGTAACAAGCACATCCTTTACTGTGTGATATGCATTTGATAGAAATTCTCAGAGAGCTACTAAAATACTGGTCGGTGGTACCATGGGAAGCACAGGATTTGTATTTGCATGTTTTAAGCCACACCCTTGATTATGAAGTCCATGACCCTTGGAAACGATTCCTGGTAATGTGTCTTCAACCACACCTGTTTTAGAGTAAGCACTTTTTTGTTACCACACTTAAAGCTCTGAAGACAGTGATAACTGCATTAGAACGGGCTACCACTCCTGAGAGCCCTGGTGCCACGGTACCAGCTTCACTAATGATAGCTGTGCTCCTTGTTGCCTCCATAGAGCCGAAGGGATGAAATCGTAACATTGTTAAGATTTTTTTAAGGATACCTATTAGCACAATTTCTGACTTTGAAGAATAATATTTGCCATAGAAACAATTGTCCAGCTGTTAAGTTAGCACTACAGGAGTCAAGAGACTAAGGGGCACATGCATCAAGCATTTTACCGGTCTCAAAGTAGGGAAAGGGTTGGATAGAGGAGGGGTAAAAATTACTATTTCCACTCCAAAGAGTGCAACAGTTGGGAAAGTGTTGGCTACTGGAGGGGTAAAATATACTATTCCCACTCCAGTGAGTGCAAAAGTAGGGTAAATGTTGGATAGAGGAATAATTAAATTTACTATTCCAACTCCAGTAAGTGCAACAGTAGGGAAAGTGCTGGATAGCAGAGGGGTAAAAATTACGATTCCCACTCCAGTGAGTGCAACAGTAGGGAAAGTGTTGGATAGCAGAGGTACAAAAATTACTATTCCCACCACAAAGAGTGCAACAGTGTTGAACGTGTTGGATAGCGGAGAGGTAAAAATCACTATTCCCACTCCACTGAGTGAAACAGTAGTGAAAGTGCTGGATAGCGGAGGGGTAATAATTACTATTCCCACTCCAGTGAGTGCAACAGTAGGGAAAGTGTTGGATAGCAGAGAGGCAAAAATTACTATTCCAACTACAAAGAGTGCAATAGTAGTGAAAGTGTTGGATAGCAGAGGGGTAAAAATTACAATTTCCACTCCAGTGAGTGCAACAGTAGGGAAAGTATTGGATAGCGGAGAGGTAAAAATTAGTATTTCCACTCCAGTGAGTGCAACCGTAGGGAAAGTGCTGGGTAGCAGAGAGGTAAAAATTACTATTCCCGTTCCAGTGAGTGGAATAGTAGGGAAAGTGCTGGATAGTGGAGAGGTATTCCCACTCCAATGAGTGCAACAGTAGGGGAAATGTTAGATAGCAGAGAAACAAAAATTAATAATAACATTTGAACAATTGAAAAAAATGTAATAATCTTAAAGATTCATAAAAAAATATATTTAAAATATAAACGATCAAATATAATAAACATATAAAAAGAACACAGATTATTATGTTATTTACATATAACAAAAAGGTACAATAAATACATTCATAAACAATATTTATTTAAAAGGAGCAAATAATATCAAAGAAGCAAATGATTTGATTTTTTAAAATGTATTTTATTTCCTACTATATAACACTACACCAATAAAAAAAGACTTCAACATTTTTATTTACATTTATTTCCACAATTAACATGTCATAATGAATTTAATAAATATTATTAATACAAAGAGATAATAAACATTCATTTAGTACACATTTTTAACACTATAATATCCACTACACACACCTAAAATTAATGACACAATTACCATAATTAATTACTAACCAATTAATTTAAATTAATTAACAACTAATTAATAATTCATCAATAAAAAATAAACTACTTCCCACCCTAACCACCATTTACACCTATAAACACCACAACACACACCTAAAATGAATTGCACAATTACCATATTTAATTACTAATTAATTAATTAACTAAAATTAATTTACAACTAATTAATAATTCATCTAAAATAAATACATTACTTCCCACCTTTCCCACCATTTACACCTATAAACACCACAACACACACCTAAAATAATTTACACAATTACCATCATTAATTACTAATTAATGAATTAAAATTAATTAACAACTAATTATTAAATACTTAATAAATCAATTTACACATTTAACACTATAACATCAAAACTAATATTAATAAATAAAAATGATTCAATACATTTTATTAAATTAAATTACTTCCCATCCTATTCCCCTATAAATCCACATTCTGCTATGGAACTAAAAAAGTAAATTTCAAATAAAAAATGAATAACTACAAAACATAATCAATAAATGTTATGTAATTAAATTAATTCTCACCCTATTCCTCTATAAACCCACAACCCGCTACGGAACTAAAAACGCAAAATTCAAATAAAAATAATTAATAACTACTAAAATGATAACACATAAAAAAAATACAAATAATTCTTATACAAAAAGCAAACATCACACACATATTAAATATATACTAAAATACATAACAAGAATAAAAAATCAATATTTTTAACAACTATATTTTAGGAAACACTTCAATATTTTATAAATCAATATTACTTACCTAAAATCAATATTCTTGACCACGAGAGTTTGTCTGTCGATATTCCTGACCCACTATATTTTTGCCACGGTATTTGTGCAATTCGATATTTTTTACTCAATATTCTGTCTCTGCACTGGGAGGGAGATCATAACTCGTCTTTTTTGACAAAAATGGTTTAACCCTAAGTTCGAGATGCTTGCAGAGGAAGTGTGTCACAGATGTGTTACATGTCAACAGATGAATGCAGGGAAAATAATATAAGTCACATGGAGGATCAGGCGGTCCTTTCAGCGGAATTTAAATGGACTTCATTGAAATGCCTATTTGCAATGGGCTGAGCTATGTATTGGTCAGAGTGTGTGTATTCTAAAGATGAGTGGAGACTATCCAACCAGAAGAAATTAAAGTCTCACTGTCTCAAAACTGTTATTATGAAAATTGATACCCAGGTTTGGCATGCTGCTTTCTTTAGAATCAGATAGGGGACCCACTTCAATAATGAGGTCGTGAAGATGATTTGTACAGCTTTACAGATTAAGCAACGATCAGGAAACACACTTGTAATAATTGTCTGCAGCCAAGATGGAAAGGCCTCTTCCAAGTCATATTAGTGACTAATTCTGATGTAAAGTGTGTTGGAGTTCCAAATTGCATTGCACACCAAGAAAGTAAGAAATATAGAACAGGAAATTGTGTTCTTTTGTCCGGAACTGCACCACCACAAGCAGTGAGGTCATGGAGAGCAGTGGAGCCAGGATCACAACAGCAGCAAGAAAGATAAAGGGGCAGATAACTTCAACCGATGACATCAATTCTAGTACCTGTTGTTGTACCAAGTGACATTGAAGTCTCTAACAAAGTAGGAGCAGAGACTGATCCTCAAATTGGAAATGTCACTGAAACAGCACCAGT
Organism: Lissotriton vulgaris; assembly: GCF_964263255.1. Lineage (NCBI taxonomy): Eukaryota > Metazoa > Chordata > Amphibia > Caudata > Salamandridae > Lissotriton > Lissotriton vulgaris. The sequence continues at coordinate 1,105,251,130 of NC_141696.1, read as the reverse complement.
ACAGTAAAGAAATGCAGGTGAAGGAACATGTACTAAACTGAGAAGAGTCACACACGAAGTTGAATGGCCACATAATTGTAATTGAGAAAGACTAAAACAGAGCCGGACGGTTGATCAAACCTCATTGACTATTTCAGAGGAGACAGAAACAAGTGATGAAAGCGATACAGGAGAGAATCAACATAAACCCAGAAGACCAAAAGGGCAAGAGTACCTTGTATTCAGCACCTGAGTGGTCTTACTATTTCGACAGAATACTGAATGTCACAGTAGATTAACTGGGTTATGTGAAATCTGAACTGTTGACACATTCATGACAGTGAGCATTATTAGATTAAGGATATTTGACTAAATTGAACTGTGCAATTGCAAAGATACTAGAATGTCTATTGTTGCCTTGGTAATAAAAATAACATAAAATTACTACAGTTTTTTATTAATTTATTTCATCCCTTCTTTATCAGGACTGACCAAAATTAGGAATGAAATTGGGAGATTTTAATACAAAAGTCGAAACCTTTTATGCCAAATTTTTAGAGGCAGGGATTTTGAGGTAGTTCCAGCATTCCAATTGATAACTTAGCAAGAATCTTGTAAAGAAGACTAACAAGGTATTTTTCTCTATATTAAATTAAGGGAATTAGTGTTCATAATTGTGTGGGTGCTTTGAAGAGAATTTCCTTGCTAAACCTACTAAATATGGACCTTTTAACTCTTCATTAATAGAGTATATTACATGTAATAATTAATTGTTTTATCTTTTCTCTGCAGGCCATGTGATACCATATATATTACGTGATCACTTTGTTTTGTCAGTTAAGCTACATTCCCTATAGAAAGGGCCAATACCTGGAACTTAAACGGTGGATCAATAGAATTCACCAAAATAACTGGTCGGTGTATTTGCCATTGCAAATGTATACTATTGAAAGAAGACTCTTTGACTGCCTTTTATGAACAAATGGTGCAAGCAACAGGTAATAATGTTATAGAAACGTTTGACCAATGTCTATATAGCCTCTTCAGCATCAAGTTAGAGAAATGTAATACGAACAAATACGAGCAAACTATGTTAGAAATTAGATTGCACTCTCTTCTATTAAGTAAATTATATTATACTCAAACAATAACTGATGCCCTGTCTGTTGAGGTCAACCAAAACAAAACAATCAAGTGACATAGGGCCATATGTATCAAGCACAAATGCAATCGCAAATGCCGAGATTCGCAGAATGTTGGCGTTTGCGATCCTATTTTGGCTAAATGGTATGTATGAAGCAAATCTGCGTGCAAAATAAGGAATCGCAAAATGTGTGATTCCTTATATTGCGAGTGCATTTAAGGAATCGCAAATATTGCGATTCCTTAAATGCAATGTAAGAAGCACCAATAAAGTGCAATTTTGCCTTAAGGAATCGCAAATTACCACAAACTTCAAGATGGTGGTAATTTGCGATTTCTTTGAAAAATGCACTTTTTTGCATTTTTCAAAGTGCCATGTGATGCACATGCCCTTAGGGCATGTATGTGTGCCACATGTGCACCCATGCTTAATTCAGGGGTGCAACAGGGTGTCCTTTTGACACCATTGCACCCTTGAAATTGCATTCTCAATTTGCGATTCGCTAATTGCTAATCGCAAATTGAGAATGTCTTCCCGTTCATTCCTATGAGCCTCTAGGCCCATAGGAATGAATGGGGAGGTATTCCTTAATTACGAATCACAATTTGAGATTCGCAATTAAGGAATATGTAGGCTTCGTAAGTTTTATTGCAAATCCTACATGCATAGTATTTTGCGATTCTCAAATAGCGATTCGCAAAAAATCGCTATTTCAGAATCGCAAAATTACTTTTTGATACATATGGCCCTAAATACTTTTAGAGTAGGTAGGATAGAAACCAATCAATATAGCGTTCCTATATTGCTTGACTTAAAGGCTACAGGAGATGTAAAACAAGACCAACATTTACAACAGTTTCAATTTCACTGGAAGAATGATTACTTTGTCTTTCTAACCCATGGCAAGGTAATAATATAGATTGCTTTTCTCACAATCTGAAACAACTGAGGTTGACTTTTTTCACCAACAGCTAAACCAAGTGAAAATTGTATATATATATCAAGACACCCTTAATGATGGAATCAGAATTCCTTATCTTTACTAAAGTCTAACTTTAGGGATTGGGGCAAGGTCTTACACCTGTGTTTAGCTATTGTTAAAAATTTGGAAATATATCATGGAACAAGAGCATAAGCCTTCCCCTGCATAAAAAATCACGAAACAATCCTCAAAATTACAGACAAATTGCTTTATTGGATGGAAAGTGTAAGATATTTCCAAGGAGTTTCCATGAAAAGATTGAAGATTGGGCTAAACAGGAAACATCATATCAAGCGAGCAATCTAGTATCAGAGCTAATACAATTTTCTCTACAAAAACAGTAGCAAATGCCTTCCACCAAAACTGTAACCATGAATTAACAACCGTGAAGAACTATCTTGAGTACTTAATAAACTGGAAATACAGTCACCTGAGACTCACTTCAAAGAAATTAATTTCTCAAACTAGCTTTATATTAGAGAAACTGTATTGTAAATTTAAATGTAATTTCAAATTCATCCATCATAGTGTTGTATAGCATTTTAGGACCCTAGTGTAACTTTCCCGATTCATGCCCTTATACAGGTATAAATCACCATATCCTGATACAGGCATCGACATTATACCCTTATTTAGACATAGCTCATGCAGTCCAAATACGACATGGCTACTTCCACTAGTTCCAAAAAGCCACAACAATTTCTTGGAAAAACTCAGCTTCAGCAGTTAGGGACTTTCTTTTGCTTGAATATTGATTTGTCCAAGAACTCATGGAGTTTTCAAAGAACCGAGGCTCTTTGATGACGTAGGTATGTCCAACTTTACGTCAAACTCGGCACCTTCAAGGTATAAATATGCCCACACTTGCCATAGCAAACACACGGTGGTTTGGAGCAGTTCGACTATCTACTTGCCCGACGCAGCTTGCTACAGCAAGTGCCGAAGGAAGCCGACCCTCCAGCAGATGCACTGAGAGAGTTGCTGTCTTTTCTCTTGCCGAGAAATCCAGCTCCAGTGTTTCTAAGCTACCCTTGCGGATTGTTGGGAAATCGAGTCCTGAGACAGAGACATACCAGACTTCCTTCATTCTAAACCAAGGTACGGAGCTGATTAGACCCCAAGAGAAATCTTGGATAGATTCTTTGCAAAAAGAACACTAGATTTATGCTACATCTCACTTACTCCTTCCCTCGTACTAGACTTAGGTTAGGCACACCAGGGTAGGCGTATTTTAGAAGCACCAGTTGAGTACTTTTTAACCTTTTATTATGTATGTATGTATTCTATGGCTTAGAAACCATGCCATGCTTTTACAGTATTATTTTATAATTTTCCTCTTGCTGTATGCATTATACTTTGCAGCCAGTATTACGATTGTAGCAGTCATTTCTTCTGCAAGAGAAAGAAGACTGTTCAATAAATACTTTTTATTGAAAACTCCTGTCTCTCTATTTCTCTGCACCTCTGGTGAAACGAAGCATGCACGATTGACTCAGTAAAGTATCTATTGATTGTTTCCACAACTCTGAAGATCAGTTTTATCTTGGGGCAACAAAGTTGTCATGTTTATGCGGTTGTCAGAAACGAATCCCTTCTTGTTCATTCAAGAAAGTTTCTAGTGACCTCTGAGCTAGCTGGCACTCACAATTAAGTCTAGTATATTCGATAGAGACCTAGTAGACCTCAGTCCTGCGTCTAATCTATAGGATATATTATTCCAATCCGCAGAGCCTATTGGGAATATAGGAACTACACTTCATAGCACCCAACGTTTGGGAAGGCACTAATTTAACACTAGATTCTAGAGTAACTCAGTCGTGCTTTTCACAGAGACCCCTTTTTTCCCGTAAAATACTCCAATAGACATCTGGAGTGGGTAAAAGGATAAAATATCTACCAAAACTGAGTAGGATGAAAAATCCTATGTATTAGTGTTTGGTGTAGTGCAACGTTGAAGGATACAGTGTTCCAAGATATTGTGCGCCTTATCTTTGTTTCCTTGAAACTTGCTCTGCAAAACCAGGCGACAAAATGCAAGATAGTGATGAAGAGAACGGTGGACCTGCAGGCAATATTACCCGACCGGGTTTAGATGTTACAGGTCTCCAACAAAATGACCCAGATGCTATATTCATCCCGGAAAACTTAAGGAAAACCATAGCTATAAAGAATATATGAAATGGCCTATCACCGAGAGGTGGTAGGGTAATATTTGTCAAAGAGGCACATGAATATCGGCAGACAGAGGTATTCTATTCATGGATTATCTTTCCACAAGCAAATCCAACAACACATGTGCTCATCAAAAAAGGGCATACGGATGCCTCCTCTACTCATTTTCTACCTATTTTTCTGCCTCTTCATTGCTTGCTCCTGCCCTCTACTCTGCCTCTTTTGGCTCATTCTGCCCATTATTTTGCTTCTTTCTGCTAATTTCTGACCTTTGTGTTGTCTCTTCCTACTCGTTTTTGACTTTTATCTTGCTTTTCTCTTCTTGTTTTATTGCTGCCTCTTCTCTGCTCTTTCTGCTGGTCATTTTACATCTTACTTCTCGTTTCTGAGTTTTAGTTATTCCTCTTTCTGCTCATTTCTGACCTTAATTTTACCTCTTTCTGACCCTTATCTTGCCTCTTTCAGCCTGTGTTTCTGCTCTTCTCTGCTCATTCTACTTGCTATTTTGCCTCTTTCTGATCATTTATTAAAGTTCGTTTTGCCTTTTTCTGCTTGTTTCAGACCCTCATTGTGCCACTTTCTGCCTCTTCTCGGTCCTTTCTGCTAATTGTTTTGCCTCTTTCCGCACGTTTCTGACCTTTATTTTGCCCCTTCCTCCTGGTTTCTGAGGTTTCGAAGTTATAAACTGTATCTTTGAATGCTCAATGGACACAGACTGAGCCCAGTACTATCTGTTAACAAATGTAAACAGCTCAATACTTCAGTGTATCACACGTGGAAAATAGCTGCACTTTTATCATGTATGTCCTGAAGAGGTGCTCACACTCATAGAGACATGCAGAGTGAGAATGCTGTGGGGGTTACTATGCACATGTGTGCTTTGGAGACTGTAACAGTCCACACCCCACCCTAAAAAAAAGCAAACAAACCATGTAAGTTAATTTCAAAACAATTACTGGGACCCTGTAAGCCGAATACAAACCAGCAAACACAGCCCCACTGTGCACATTTGTCTTTTCTCTCTCACTCCATGCTTTTCACCTTTAAATTGGTTTCTCCCAGGTAGACATGAATCACATATTCTTCTGAGTATCTGAATGAAGGGTGCACAAGTTCTATCTGATATACAGTATTTGTGTGACTAGTGGGATGTATGTCATGACAACGCGGGCTTTACACCGCGCTACCATTACAATGCATCCATCACAACGCAGGTCGTTACAACGACTTGCGCTGTAGGCACTGGATTTAGGAATAGTATAATTTACTATTCCAACTCCAGCCTACGTAACAGTAGGGAAGGTGTTGGAATAGTTTCTAGAAAAGAGGGGGGGTCCAAAGGAGACTCCAAGGCTATATCAGTCTTCACGTGGTTTTGTGTAAGAGGGACACACTCAAAAAAACTCTGGACCTCTTGAGTTTTGAACAGTAAAGTCTTTAGGGGGTAGTGAGTGTGTTTACAACAGTTCTTTGTATCATCAGGCTGAATCCTTACTCATATGGATTGAGTCAAAAGTCCATTTTTATGTAGAAAGAAGATCTTTATTGATTCTAGTAAAAACATGAACAGCCAACACGTGTTTCGCCCCCTTTGGCGATTCGCGCCAGGGCTTTTTCAAGGCTATTTACATATCAATCTGCTCATTGCAGTTCTTCCTCATTATTGTGCTGTTTTCCAACAATCATCTGGTTTTTCAAAATATAAATTTGTAAGGGGAAATCCCTAAGTTTCGAAGTCGGGAGCCTGCAGATCGTTCCTTCCGCTTTCGCGTAAGGTGTTGGAATAGTAAATCATACTATTCCTTAGTATATAGTGCCATCCAGCGCAAGTCGTTGTAACAACTTGCGTTGTGATGGCTGTGTCGTAATGGTAGCGCGGTGTAAAGCCCGCGTTGTAATGGCTGTCTCCCAACTAGTGCCTCTACAGCATGCAGCCACTTCTCAGCGTGGGCTGCTGAGCAACTTCACTGTAGAGCCAGGAAGCTAATGTTCCAACATGTTGAACAAACTACACTGTGTTTACAGAGCTTCCACACAAATTAGTTCACTGCACAGACTGGGCCTGGACACATGGGGGCCACTGTTTAAGCAAGTGTTAGCTGCGCAAATCTCGCCAACTATCGCTACACGTGGAAATACCTTTTTAGGGATAGGTCATAAATATTAACTATTTTTCTGTATATATTGTCTTTTTACGTGTGAGCTCCTGGGGCCTCATTTATGAGAAATGACGCATCGCTGCGTGAAAGCAGCGATGTGTCACTTCTCAGTGCGCACTCCTTGCGACATTCCTGATGCGTCATATTTAATTCATGACGCATCATGTCGCAAGGAGTTACAGATACCTCAGTATTTCTGACGTATCTGTCAGCGCAAAGGTGACGCATTGCTGGAGTGTGTCACAAAAGTGATGCAACTCCAGCAATGCTTCCTTTCATATGGGGCAAGCCCCATGTGAAAGGGCCTGCGTCAGTCTTACGCCTGCTGTGAGGCAGGCGCAGGATTTTGACGCAACAGTGTCCTAAATGTGACGCAGTGAAATCTCATAGATTTCACTGCGTCACTTCTACGACCCTTCCTTGCGTCAATACGCCCCCATTGCATACATTATACCTGGCGCAGGTATAATGTGGCGCAGGAGTTTACAAAGTGACGCATCTACCTAGATGCATCACTTTGTAAATATGACGCAACAATGCGCATTTTTTACACCACTGGTGCGTCCCAAAAAGTGACGCACCGGCGACGTAAAAATTACGCAAGGGCTCATAAATGAGGCCCCAGGTTTTTACACTACAGCTTTGCATAATTCTGCTCTGTGTGTTTTCAGCTACAGGTATGCACAATTAGCATCAGTGCATACTAATGCACTGCAGATTTGCACTAACCTGTCCTGCACTGCTACTCTGCACATTTGCTTGTTTTATTTTTTTGCAGTTTTATTTAGTGCACACTCTAGCCGAAGGTATCAGAGCATTTTTGCAGGTGTGCTGGTTCCCAGCTCCCCAGCCCACCACATCTCTTCCTGTTTTGCATTGCTTGCTACATGCACCCACACAATGTGTACACAAATAAACACCCACCCACACTCACACACACTAGACAAAATAAATGCATCACTTCCAAACTCACAGCAAGGGTATCTATGCATCAACCCTGGTAAAGAGGGACACAAAGAAATACCCATGTTGAGGGATAATTTAGGGAGAGTTTAAGAGCAGTAAAAGGCAGCTGGGCGGGGGGGTTCATGCTTGTTTTTTAATATTTTTTTATGCAGATATTTAGATCCATTGCTTTTCCGCTGCAAAAGTTTTTATATTCAAAAATTCTTTTTTGCCTTGGTTCCTCTGGGACCCCACAACCAGAACTAAGGAATCTGGGTATCCTACCATGCTCCCTTTTTATTTAAAAAAAGAATTCTGGGACTCTTCTGACACCGAGTCTCAAGATGGATGCCAACACTTCCTGGTTGAAGTGTGGGCAGCCAGTCAGATCTCAGCACGAGATTGGTAGGGCTTGCAAAGGTTTTGCTGCCTTAGGTATCCAAATTTGGATTCCCTGTTATATTTTATATCTCCAAAACTGATGAACAGATTACAACAATTTAAAAAAAGATTGTTTTATGGACCAACGACAACCTTTTCTGCCAAATTTGGTGTAATTCCGTTCAGTGAATAAGACTGCAATTGTGTTGAAAATTCCTATGGAAAATGCACATTTTTTGACCCCCCCTATTTTTCTCACCCCACTTAACGGATCACCCTGAAACTTTCTACGCATAACAAGAATAACAAGCACACCTTTTTAGGAAAATGTATTGAAGATTCTTCAAACAACGCCAAAGATACAGGCAAGTCGAAAAACGCTTCTCATATGAAAACTGGTGCTAACTATCAGTACAGACTGGTAACTGCCAGTAGGTAATCTACTAATGTCCAATAAGGATACTTCAAATATGTGAATGCCTTATAGAAAAGACACTGGAAATCATGAAGCACGTGTTGGCAATTGGTGGTGTGATGAACTTTGAACAATACGAGTATTGATTTGGTTTGTTAAATTTATACTACACAGGAATTAAGAGAATAGAATGTACCGACAGACAGCTTTTACTGTATGTGTTCATTAACCTATGGTTTTATCATACAGTATTAAACAGGGCTTTGAGTCAAGCCATTGTTCATGATTGGATGGCTTTATTATCTATCTCAGTTTGATGCTCCTTATTCAGTAGCTTTTCTCCCAATTGTTGTTTTACCTCACCCATAGAGCATACCTTCTTCACCCTCAATTTGATGTTGACATAGAGAACTAATTCTATAATTTGTCTTTTAGCACACTAAGGGAGTGATAGGCTTTTCTTTCTTCATCCCCTTTCTACTCATCCTCCCCTTTGGCACCTCTGCTCTTTTAATGTTCCCTGCTGCATTGTTTAAAAAAAAGTATATAGTTCTTTCCTCAGTTGCTTTTGCAAGGATCCCAAAGATGCAAACAGCAAGTGGGCCACGTTATGCCCCCCCCCTTGTCCATTGGTCACTCATACCTTCACCACCTTCTACTCCCTGCTCACTTGCAGACATTTTTCAATTGGCATTCCAAAATGCCAATTGGTTATTGGCTTTCTTGAAAATGTAAATCAAACTTTAAATAAAAACGCAAAAATGGGCACTGGTGTGTCACCAAGCATGCTCACACAATGGCAACCATCTTGCTATTTTTTCCACTGAGTTTAAATTCAGCTCATATCAAAATCCTAACAGGGAGGACTCTACCAGGGGATAAGCAGGAGATTTAATTGGTGAATGGCGCTGTAGGGGCACAACACTCACTAGAATCAAAAAAGATTTGCTGTTCAAGTGAGACATGGCGCTCAGTTTGTACAGCACATTGTTCTGAAGAAGAACCAGAAGTAAGTTAAAGTTCTCACCCTAGCCCCTTTGAGCTCAAGGCACAACTTGTCCAGTGAAAATAATCACTGTTGGTAACACAGTCTTTAAACGTAAAAGGTTTTTATGTCCTTAGAAGTGACCATAGGGGCAGACATCCGAAAATCTACCAAACACTGCAAGGCCCATAGAGATTGTAGAGACCATAAAAACCAGAGCACGAGAAAACAGCAAAAAGCTATACTAAAATCCATTAGGACTCATTGTACCTAAAGTGTCAGGGAAACGGGAGCTCAAGAGCATGATCACAAGCACCTTCACAACTACTCTGGAATAAAGAACAAAGCTCCCATCAATATGTTCACTAAAATGACTAACAAAGATTTGAATGGTGCGATGCCCCCATAAACACCCACGTTCCACCCATTAAATGTCAGCCATACCCAGCTTCCCTCTGACAATCCCAAGCTACCAAACCCACAAACCAAGCAGTAAAAAAAGGTCTTAGACTCATGTCAGAACACCGTTCAGAGTACCACACAGGTAGCAGGAGCAACTGGGCCCAACCATGGTGGTTGAAGCATTTTACTCCTGATGTGCCGGCACATTACATACTATGGGTCCTGGGTAACTGGGTCATGTACCCCTTCAGCACTTGACTCTCAGTGGTGGTGCAAATGAACTGTCCAGGTCTTGTAGTGGGGTAGGTAGAGTCAAGGGATTAAACACAGGATCATAATCAAAATAAATTCAGTAGCAGCAATAATGATTGTCCAGTCAAATACTTGCTTTTATGAAAAAAGGAGTAATTACATATGGACCCAAAGTAAAAACCATCATTCACAAACAATACAAACAGTCCATTCGGGTCTGCATTATAGGCGGGATCCTAAGTCCCACTCCCCTTTCCCAAGCAATGGTGAATATTCCACATTCACTATAGGTGTCATTTGGATCAAGCCCCACTAGTAGAAGGAGGCCCTCCTCACTAGGTATGGTCTCACTCTTGACAAGTACAGGGATCAGTTTAGGTCCAGTAGGAAAACTGATGCAAACATTTGGTTGGAATGTGTGGATTTATTTTTGCAGGTCACTGGATGGTTGGGTGAAGGGCAGTAATGTGATAGATTTTCAGGGGCTTTACAATTTGATTTCATGGTAGCACTTGTCTAGTCTATGTTTTGCAGAGCTGTGCCAGCCCTTGACTGATAGTAAGCTGACTGACTCCAGGAAGCTTGAAATGGAGGTAGACCACTCTGTGAGTACCAGAGTCCACAAGAAGGTATATGGGGTAGACTCTGCCAAAGGTGGGCAGGGTTCCAAGCAGAAGAGTAGGGGGGCAAGAGTTCTCTAAAGGGCCCCAAAATAAAGGTTCCCATCCTACAAGAGATAATAAGCAAGAGTTCTCTTCAGGGAAGCCTGCAGAAACCGGCCCCGCAAGTGCTAAGCCTGTGAGCAGGTGGGTCACTTGAAGGGGGACCCCAAGTGTCTCAAGAGGGCACAGACACCCACCGGTGGGCAGTCCAAGGTGTTAGCTAGTGTAACACTTGGGGAGGAAGGTTAGCCACAGGAGGGTGGGAATCCTGCAGAGATGACCCTCGTCTCAATAGGGGAAAGTGAAATGGTCCCAGGAAACAATGTGTCTGCTAACACCAAGAAATACAGCGCCTGGGTGACCATCAATAGGAAAAGGGTAGAGGCTTTCAGAGATACTGGAGCCAGTATGACCTCATTCCGGTGTCAACTGGTCTCTGAGGAGCAAGTTGTCCCCGGAGCATTCCACCAAGTAGTTACTGTGGACAACTCAGAGCGCCAGTGTAAGGTGGTGCAGGTTCATTTTGAATGGGGGGAGTCTCAGGTGACTTGAGCGTGGGGGTGAGCCCTACCATGCGTGTAGATTGTCTGCTAGGTGAGGACCCGGAGAAGTCCTTGTGGAAGGATGTTGAGCTCAGGTGTCACTTGGAGATGCTTGGGTTGCCAGAGTGGACGTGTGTGACCACTCTGTCTATGGCAGCCGAGAAGGGTGATCAGAAGGACCAAGAGCCTAAAACAGTGGCCCACTTCCTGCCAAGAGTAAGGGCAGGGGGTGCCGGACACCCACCCCTGAGGTTCCCACGGACCAGGAGTAAGCTGACCTTGAGGGAGACGCCCCATTACCTACAGTGGAGCAGGTAGCAGAACTGGGGGACTTATCTGACCCACTGGCAGGAAGAAGGTTGTCCTACCTGGGAAGAATTCTACAGGGAGCATAAGGAATGCCCTTCTCTGGAGGGTTTGTGGCAGCAGGCTGCAAACCAGGCAGCTGGTGAACAGTCTGGATCACACTGGATCTACTGGGAGAATGGCCTCCTGTATAGCGAGCCTAAGGTCACTGAGCCTGGGTCAGTCCGTGTGCTGGTGGTACCCCAGTGCTTCAGGACCTTCCTACTGGATTTGGCTAACAATGTGCCTTTGACAGGACATTTGAGGCAGGACAAGACCTTTGACAGGATTGTCACCCACTTCTTTTGGCCCCCAAATGAGAAGGCAGTCAGATGCACATCGCATGTCTTGCCAAACTTGCCAGGCAAGTGGTAAGAGAAGAGGATGTGTAAGGCTTCTCTCGACCACTTCCAGTTTTTTATCCCTTACGCAAGGGTTGGGATCGCCATTGTGGGGCCACTGGATCCTAAGACAGCCATGGGCTACCGGTACATCCTGGTCTTGGAGGACCATGCCACCTGGTACCCGGAGGCTACCCCTCTCAGGAGTCAGGATAAAGAAGGCACCAGTGGTGGGCCAGGCGTTAATGGGGATCATTTCCTATGTGGGTTTCCCCAGAGAGATGGTATCTGACAGTGCAACCAATTTCATATCCAAGTATATGACATCCCTGTGGGAGAAGTGCGGTGTGACCTACAAGCTCATCACTCCTTACCACCCACAAGGTAATGGTTTGGTGGAGAGATTGAACTAAAACTTAAAGGGCATGATCAATGGTCAAACAGAACCCATGAGGCATAAGTGGGATGTCCTCTTACCATGCCTTGTCTTTCAATACAGGAAAGTACGACAGAAGACATTAGGGTTCAGTCCCTTTGAGGTTCTGTATGGATACCCTGTGAGAGGACCTCTAAGTTTGGTCAAGGAAGGCTGGGAGACAACTCTCAGGAAAACGCCCCAGGATGTATTTAGCTACATGTTGGCCTTCAGAAACCAAACTTCAGAAAACTTGCTCATGGGAACCTGGAAGCAAGCCAGGAGGAGATAAAACATTGGTACGACCAGAGTGCCACTCTGGTAGAGTTTCAGCCTGGCTAGATAATGTGGGTCATGGCCCGGTCGAACTGCGTGCCTTGCAGAACAAGTGGCCTTTTGCGGTAATGGAGCACAAAAGTAATGTCACCTACCTGGTGAATTTGGAGGCTCCCGGGAACCCTTTGAGGCTCCTCCATTTGAAGCCCCTCAAGTTTCACTTTGAGAGGTCCAAAGTGAAAATGCTCTTGGCGACAGATGATGGGATAAAGAGGAGAGTGAACCTCTCCCTGTCCTGTCTACCAAGGAGCACTTTGGGTCAGTGGAACGTGTGATCCTCTCCCCTACACTGACCCCAGAGCAGCAGAGTGACTGTCCCCAACTGATGGGGCAGTTCGCCACGCAGTTCTCCCTGAACCCAGGTGTTACTCCCTGGTGTACCTATGACGTGGACACTGGTGACAGCCCACCTGTGAAACACAAGATTTACAGGTTGACTGACTGGGTCAGAACCAGCATCAAAGAGGAGGTCTCTAAGATGTTGACATAGGGGTGATTGAGCCCTCCAACAGTTCGTGGGCCAGCCCAGTGGTCTTGGTCCCAAAGGCTGCGGCACCCGGTGCCACTCCTGAACTGCGGTTCTGTGTAGACTACCGTGGGCTCAATGCCATAACCAGGACTGACACACACCCCATCCCCAGAGCTGATGAACTCATTGATCGGTTTGGAGCTGCCAAGTTCCTCAGCAGGTTTAATTTGATGACTAGATACCTGCAGATTGCCTTAAACGAGGGCGCTAAGGAGAGGTCAGCATTTTCAACCCCAGAGGGGCACTACCAGTTTTGGGTGATGATTTATGAGTTGAAGAATGCCCCTGCCACCTTTCAGAGGTTGGTAAACAAGGTGTTGGCTGGGCTGGAAGATTTCAGTACTGTCCACCTGGATGACACTGCAGTGTTCAGTTCCAGCTAGGTAGAAAATTTGCAACACCTCTGGGAAGTGTTGAAGGCTCTGCAGAGGGCAGGCCTCACGATCAAGGCCAGGTTGTGCCAGATCGGGCAGGGTTTTGTGGTATACTTAGGGCATCATGTAGTAAGCGGCCAGGTGGCACCCCTACAGCCTACGATTGACACCATTCTGGCTTGGGAGGCCCCCAAGACGCAGACAGAGGAGAGAGCCTTTTTAGGTCTCACCGACTACTATGGGAGGTTTTTCAAGGGCTATAGCACCATTGTTGCCCCCTTGACAGAGCTGACTTGCAGGAAGCAGACCAGGAAGGTGATCTGGACTGATGCCTGCCGGAAATCTTTTGATGCCATGAGGGCAGCCCATTCTCAAGTCACCCGACTTCTTCAAAGAATTTGTAGTGCAGACTGATGCTTCAGAGCATGGTGTGGGAGCAGTATTCTCACAACTTAACAATGAGGGCCTAGACCAGCCTGTAGTCTTCTCTAGCAGGATACTACTCCCTAGAGAAGAGGGGTGGAGTGCCACAGAACTAAAAGCGTTTGCTGTAGTCTGGGCCCTGTAGAAGCTAAGACCCTACCTGTTTGGGACTCACTTCTGAGTTCAGAAGACCACAGGTCCTTTAGATGGTTAATGAAAATGAGGGGTGAGAACCCAACGCTGGTGAGGTGGTCCATTGCCCTACAGGGAATGGACTCTACCGTAAAACACCACCCTGGCACAGAACACACCAGCGAAGATGGTCTGTCCAGGTTCTTCCGTCTTAGTGAAGAGAACTCCAAGGAGGTTGGGTAGTTCTCCCTACTTTCAGTTGGAGGGGACATGTGTTAGACTTGGCATCTTTTGGCACGTTTCCCGTGTCTTTTTGCTTTCTGATCTCCTGGTTTTCACTCTGTTTTTGCTGGTTTAGTGTCTCTGCACACTTTGTCACTGCTGTGCAGTGTTAAAATGCAAGTGCAAAAGAGGAAAAGAGGTGGAGGTAACCCTGCGCAAAATGAAGTCAGGAGCCCCTGGAGACCCTGCCTCCCCACAAATTCTATCTAAAATTGCTCCTGTCCTGATTCCGGCTCTTACAACAACTCTGAATCAATCCCTACTACACTGCTCGGTCCCATCTCTCTGGAAGGAAGCAGTAATAAGACCTATTCTGAAAAAACCCTCGGCTGACCCGAAATCATTACCAAATTATCGACCTATCTCCCTCCTCCCTCTATTTGGAAAAATTATGGAGTCCATGATTAATAAACAACTCATAAGCCACTTGGAATCCAATAGGCTCCTGAACCCAACCCAGTCGGGCTTCAGGGCATAGCACAGCACCGAAACTGCCCTGCTGGAAATTGTAGATAATATAAGAATGACTCTGGACTCCAGCCAATCTGCCATACTTGTCCTCCTCGACTTATCTGCGGCCTTCGATACCATCTCACATTGCATTCTTTTAGAGAGACTTGTTGAGGCTGGTGTCGAAGGCTCCGCGTTACACTGGATAAAGAGCTACCTGACCAATAGGCGGTCTAAAGTCCAAGTTGGAGCCTATTCCTCTAACTTTCATGACAATGATAAGGGTGTCCCCCAGGTGTCAATATTGAGCCTTACACTCTTCAATCTTTATGTGTCCCCCCTGGCAAAGATCATTCGTGAGCACGGTTTTGGAACCATGTCTTACGCAGATGACACCCAACTACTGGTCACAATAGACCACAACCCAGATGAACCTAAATCAAGGTTTAAAGAGTGCATGGTATCTATTCATGACTGGATGACCCAGAACATTTTAAGGATGAATGCAGGTAAGACGGAGGTCCTGCTTTTGGAAAAGCCGACAAAATATGGTCAGAGGATTGGTGGCCAATCTCTCTTGGCCCTTACCCATTGCCCAAACCATATGTCAGGAATCTTGGGGTAATAATTGATAACAAGCTCTCCATGGCTGACCGCATTAATAAAGTAGTGCAAACTGGCTTTGGCCTTATATGCCAGCTGAGGAAAATCTTTAAATGGATACCCCTCTTAGCCCGCATGCCCCTAGTACAAGGACTCATTATCAGCAGGATTGATTATGGAAATGCACTTCTGTCCTCAATAAATATCACTCTCCTGGCCCGCCTACATGTCCTCCAGAACACCGCTGCAAGGCTGTTGCTGGATCTGCCGGCCCGCACCCCATCTCTGCCTTGCCTAAAGCCCTTGCATTGGCTCCCTATACAAAAGCGTATCAAGTTCAAATTATGTTGCCTGGTCCATAAATCCATCAATGGACAAGGACCAGCATACTTAGAACGCAAGCTAAAAGCCCACAAACCAGCAAGAATGCTGAGATCCTCAGGCAAATCCCTTCTTACCATCCCAAGGGTTCGCACAGCCAGAAATGGTGACAGGGCATTTAGTAAGACAGCCCCTGAACTCTCTTCCTCTTCAGATAAGGACTGAGTCCGACTACCTCAGGTTTCGTAGACTACTAAGACGTGGCTGTTCTAGTCCTGCCTACCTGTCTGCGGGTCCACAGCTGGGAGTGCTATGATCTTTTTCTTCTGCAAGCGCTCTGAGACCTTCGGGTGATTTATGCGCTATACAAATGCATAGTAAAGTAAAAGTAAAGTAAAGTAATTTTCTTGTACTAATCGTTTGGTGCCTGCAGCCTGTATCCTGGTCATATTACTAAGTGTAGAGGGCTTTTGTATAATCTTCCCCAACAGTGATACAAAAGGGGGCAAGGGCCATGATTTAGAATTTGGTGGACCGGGTTACTCCGTCACAAACGTGAATGATATCCCATCCACTGTATTACAAGAGTA
The DNA here is from genome assembly GCF_964263255.1 of Lissotriton vulgaris. Lineage (NCBI taxonomy): Eukaryota > Metazoa > Chordata > Amphibia > Caudata > Salamandridae > Lissotriton > Lissotriton vulgaris. The sequence goes on along the minus strand of NC_141696.1, from coordinate 1,105,234,969 downwards.
TTATATCCTACAGCACTTGTAAAATGGTGGATGGGATATCCATCTTGTTTGTGATGGAGTAACCCGTCTGCCAGATTCTAAATCAGGTCTCAAGTGTTGTCAGGATGGAAAGGATAGAGCTGTCACCTCCAACCATTGCACTTCAAAGGGACTGCCTCAGCACACTCACAAAGGACTTCACACTACACTAGTCTATTGTCACCCCAGGCCTATCGTATTCAAGGCAAGGGAAGAAAGAAAATTCCAGGTCCAGATGTGGGGGAAGCCTAGAAGTGTATACCACATCAAAGCTCATGCAAGGTGTACATAGTGGACCATCAGACCAAATCTTCAGATCATCTCTGGACTCAGAAGGACAGCTCTGCTGCCCTGCTGCTGGAAGGACTGCCCTGCCTCACTACTTCCAAAGTAGGGAAAAGGGGTCCTGCTTCTTGAAACCAGAAATACCAGAGTGACTTCAAGGGTTATCAGACTGGCCTTCTCTTCTTTGGTACAGGGACACAACATACTTCAGATTCCTGCCCTGCATGAGCCCAGCTGCCCAGACTCAACTGCAGCTGCTTGTGCCTTGTTTTTTTTTTTTGTAAATATATTTTTATTGCAGAATTAGAGACAAGATTACTCAATAGACCAACCAGTAGACTTGCGGCATCCCAACAGTTAACATGACAGAAACACGTCACACATCCAATTAGCCCACATCCCGGAGGCTGGGCGGCACATCAATTCCTGTTCCCCGGTTGATGCCTCAGTGCGTGCCCTCTTGGGGCGTCAGGTTGGTTATGTAGTGTAGTATATGCTTTTACCCCTCAACACCCGCCCCCCGCACCGTCGAGCCCCAGACTGCATCCTTGTTCGCTCCCAACAATTCCTGTCCACCTCCTTTCAAGCCCATCTGGGTCTAATAGACTGCTCCGCGGTGCCGAACCACCTACCCCACAAACACCCCCCCCTCTCTCCTCCCCCCTCAACTGCTGCTAATGCGGGTACCCACAATCCTTCCTAGCGCTGAGGTACGCCACCTATCAGGATCCACACACAAACATTCGATCCACATGGAATACTATCCTCTCTCTACTCTCCCTCTGCATCGTCAGTCATATAGTCCCGCAACGCTTGAACCACTAACTCCCAGGACTTCGCCAGCTCCAGGCATTTCTCGTTGCCAGTCCTAGTTGCCTGATGCATCGTGATCACACTCTCGCAGCCCGACCACTTCAACAGCTCATTCCTCCATCTCCTCACTGACGGGCCTTCCCTGGACTTCCAATGCCAAGTTATTTCACGTTGTGCCAGCACGATCCCCAAATCAAATCGTTATTTTAGTCTTCCTAGTATGCGGGAACCAGAGGAGCAGGCACGCCGGCATATCAAAGTCTACCTCCCTGTCAGTGACAGCATTCAGGAGTTCCCCCACTTCCGGCCAGTATTCCCCCAACTTCGGGCATCCCCACAGTAGGTGATCTAGATCTACTTCCGGCGCCACGCACCGCGGGCACGCGGCGTCAAGCACCTGGAAGTGCCGTCTCAACCTTTCCGGGGTCAAGTACGCCCTATGGACAATGAAAAAATGCACCTACTGAAATCGCGCGTTCCTCGTTCCCTTCCAGGTCCGACGCAACACTTGGCTCCAGATGGTATCCGGTATGGGTTTGCCTATACTGAACTCCCATCGCGACTTTAGCGCCAGCAAGGGCACCAGTCCCTCATTCAACATTCTGGTATGGAGACAAGTCACTGCTTTAACGGTGCCCGCTGCCATTACCACGTACTGGCATGCCATGGTCACCTCCGGCTCTGTCAGCCCGCCCCCCCAATATCGCTGCATCGCTGCCACCACCGCCGCGTGCAGTAGGAAGGTTCCGTCTGGTAAGCCAAATTGCTCCTGTAACGTCTGATACGGGACCAACACCCCATCAATATAGAGGTCACCCACCATCTGCAAGCCCAACTCCTCCCATATCAACAATTGGGACCAATCGCCCCCATGGGGTAGCGCAGTCAACATTCCCAGCGGTATCTCCGGCGCATATGGCCGGTCCTTTCCTGCTCTCTTCAAACTCCTATTCCAACACAATTTAAGCGTCTTTTCTTCCATCGTTAGCTCCTTCACATCCAGTTTCTGCTGCATTATGATATAGGACAAAACATGTCTCTGGATGCCAATCCCCCGGTCGTGGTCAGGACCTCGGAATTCTCTGGCCACATTCTGCGTTAAAACTTGGAGTTGCGCCGCCAAATAATATAACTCAAAGTCGGGGACGGCCATCCCCCCTTCGGTCTTGGGCCTAGTCAGGGTATTCAGTGCTACCCTGCGCCGTCCGTGGCCCTAAAGGAAGCCGGTCAACAATGTCTTCAGTTCTTTAAAGAGCCTCTGCGGGATCCATACCGGTAGCATTCGAAAATAATAAAGTAGCCGCGGGAGTGCCACCATCTTCAACAGTGCCACCCGGCCCAACACGGATAGTGGGAGGGAGGCCCAGAAGTCCATACAATACTTTAGCGCATGAATACAGCGCTCCAAGTTTCCCTCCAGGAGGTCCATGGCCTCATGGTAGATTTGCACCCCTAAGTAGGTGAAACAGGAGGGTTCCCACACCACCTCTCTGGTAAGATGCGGGCAGAGCGTACTCTTCCGCAATGGGAATATGCAGGTCTTGGTCCAGTTCACCCTGAGGCCTGACAGCCACCCGAATCTACTCAGCATGTCCACCGCTCCCTCTAGAGGTCGCCCAGGATCCGCCAGGTACAATAACAGATCATCAGCATATAGCGATATGCAGTGCGACTCAGGCCCTTGCGCTATCCCGTTATACACGGCGCCCGATCGTGACTGAGCTGCCAGCGGCTCCATCGCCAAAGCAAATAGCAGAGGAGACAGCGAACAGCCCTGTCGCGTTCCCCTACAAACCGGATAGGCCATAGACACTACGGGCCCCAGTCGCACTTGCGCCTTCGCCGACGAATAAAGCACCCTCGTCCAACTCCGGAATCCCTCCCCAATCCCAAACTTCAACAGCACTCCATCCAGGTAGTCCGATTCGAGGCTATCGAACGCCTTTTCAATATCAACTGCTAATACCACGGGATCCCGGGCTGATGCTGCAGCACCATCCAGGACTCGGATCAGACGACGAATATTCATCTAGGTGCTCCTAGTCGGGATGAATCCCGCTTGATCCCTATGCACCAGGGTGGTCATCTGTGGCAGGAGCCTGGTAGCCAGGTTGCGGCTCAAGATCTTATAGTCCACCGTTAGCATTGACAACGGGCGATAAGAGGTCACGTCTAACGCGTCCCTGCCCGGCTTCAACAGCGGTACCACCAGTGCCTCCCTCATGGACTCAGGTAAGCACCCCAGCTGTTTCGCCTCCGCGTACACCGTCAACAGTCTGGGCGCCAATTTATCCACGAATTTGGCATAGAATTCTATCGGTAACCCATCCACCCCTGGTGTTTTGTTCCGCGCCATGTGTTTTATTGCCCCCCTTATCTCGGCCAAAGTGATGGGGCCCCCCAGGTCCTTTGCCTCCTCGATATCCATCATCGGTAAGGGGATCGGATCTAGGTATTCACCTATCTCCGAGGCCTCGGCCTCCAGGTGGCATTCGTACAATCCTGTATAGTAGGACTGGAAGCGCGCCAGTACCGCTGATTGAGAATAAACTACTTCACCATCCTCGCGTCTTATACTCATGACCGGGCACCCCCTAGGTCCTGGATCAGCTAGCTTGGCAAGGAGCATGTCAACTTTATCCCGCTCCTCATGCACCTTAACAACATACAACTTAAAATCATAGCACCGCAGTCTCTCCGTCTCAGTCGCCACTGCCTCTTTAGCCTGCATCAGTCGCTCCTGCAACTCTGGCCGCTCAGGCCTTCTCAACTCCAACCCCCTCAACGCCTCTTCCCCTTTCGCAAGGTCACTCAAAACAGTCTTCTTCACATTCGAAAACCTACCCATGCATACCCCTCTCACCACCACTTTCATCGCATCCCATTCAATCGACCTTGTCGAGGCCGAGCCTCCATTTTCTGCAAAATAGCAGTCAATGCCCTGTCGAATCGTGTCACTAAACACCAAGTCCTCCAGTGTATCTGGACGCAGTCACCATGATGGAACTGCTGATCTCACCTGCTGCCACTGCATGGAGATCAACAGGGGATTATGATCTGAAATGGTCCTAGTCAGATACTCGGAATGAGTCTCCGCACTCGCCAAGGAGCCACCACACAACACCGAGTCTAGTCTAACATGTAGGTCGTGCAGCGTGGAAAAATAAGAATAATCTCTGATCTCAGGATGCTGTGCCCTCCACACATCCACCAAACCCCACCTTTCCTGCCATTCCCTCCTGTGGGTTGCTAGTCGGCGTACCGGGGAATCTACCAGTGAGACCTATCTAACCGCACATCAGAGATGGAATTAAAATCCCCCGCCAATAAGATAGGGCACGCTAAAAAATAAGCCAGCGAGCGTGATAAACCCTCAAAGAAATGAGCTTGATCGGAATTGGGGGCATATATGTTACACAGCACCACCTTCCTACCATAGAGACGTCCCTCAACCGCCACATATCTACCCTCGGGGTCCACCCGCTGACTCGTAACTTGAAATGGCGTACCTGCCCGTATCCATATTAACACCCCTCTGGCGAATGCTGAGTATGTCGTGCCAAAGACCTGACCCTGCCACCTCTTCTGTAAAGCCCCACACACCTTCTTAGTCAGGTGAGTTTCCTGAAGCATTGCAATCTGAACGCCCCTCCGTACTAAGTAGGCATGCACCTTATGACGTTTCACCATCGTACGAATACCTCGGACATTCCATGTAACACATTTCAAGTTAGGTAACGTCCCCATGAAGAACCTTTCTACACAGTGGCACTAGCCAACAAATGACGCCCGCATTGCAGCAATTGTACACTCCCTTCAAAACATTCCCCAGAACTCCCCAAACCCCCCTCCCCAGGACAGGACCTAATAACCCAGCTTCAGCCCCGTTCCAAACCTTGAACACCCCACACATCTTACTAACCTGTGGTCGACACCACAGAAGGCCTTAAGGGCCTCAAGAGGTCAATGGAGCACCGAACCAGGGTGGCAGAGCTACCACCCCGCGCCCACAGTCCCAAACTGCTCATACAGCCCCATACCTGGCAGTCCAATAAAGACCTGGAGAGTCCGTGCCGACAGGCACCCCGGAATTGTTCATTAGTCTCAAGCCTCACTCGTTAAACAAGCCATCCGCAGTTCGTGGCGTGACCGCCGGCCCCTTTGCACCCCCCACATCCGAGTCGTCCCCTCCGGTCTTCTCTTCCTCCTCCTCCGAACCCGATCCTCCAGACGTTTTCTCCTGCTGCGACCCTGTGATGGTTGCTGTAGCCGCCAACGCACCCCTCCTGTCGGCCGGCATTTGTGCGTCTCGCTCGGCCCTTTTAAGCTTATTCCGGGAGAGAATGCGCTGTGACTTTCTGAGCCGGACTGGCTTCTGCCGATCCCTGCCGTCTCTGTGTGCACGATCCGTCCCCGCACGATAACGTTCAAGCCACGACCATGCCTCGTCTGGAGTTTGAAAGAAGTGGGTCCTGTCATCGAGGATCACTCTCAGCTTAGCAGGGAAAAGCAATGAGTATTGGATCCCTTCCTCCCTCAACTCCTTCTTCACTGATAAGAAGGAGGCTCTACTCTTCTGAACGTCCTGCGTGTAGTCCGGGAAGATCGTGACATTGCTATTGTCCACCTGGAAGGCACCCTGGGATCTCGCCCTTTGTATCAACAGATCACGGTCCTTATAGTGCAGCAATTTGACCACCATCGGCCGAGGCGGTCGGCCTTCCAGGGGCGGCTTGGCAGGCACTCTATGCGCTCTCTCCAGGGAGAAGAAGGGAGACAGACCCTCCGGCGCCACAACTGTTCGGAACCAGTCCTCCATATAGGACACCGCATCACCCTTCTCAATTTTCTCCGGAAGCCCCACCACCCTCACGTTGTTCCTCCGGTTCCGACTTTCCGCATCCTCCGCCCTCCGCTCCAGGAGCGCCAGACGGCCGATGATATCCGTCAGTTTATGTTCCGCGGTGACCACCGCCGGTTTCAGGTCCTGAAGCAGTTGCTCATTCGATTTCACTCTATCAGAGAGCTTGGCGTGATCCGCCCTCAGTAGGCCCAGCCCCGTCGCCACCTGTGCAATGTCCTGATGCAGCGTTTCCTTTGTAGCAGCGATCGCCTCCAGTATGGCATCAAGGCACTGGTTCAGCCTCTGTTCTTGCGGCGAGGCCTCCAGTGGGGGCTGAGCACCGCCATCTTGGGCCAAGGCAATCCCGCCCTCCTGCCCCCGTGGCGCAGCGAAGCCAGCTTCCAGCACGGCCATCTCGATTATGAAAGATGCGCCACTCGGGGCCGCCTCCGGCGATCACAGTTCACCGTGGCGATACCACTGTCGGCTCCGTGCCAGGCACCTCCCGGCGCTACCCAATGGTAGACGATAATGGGGCCAGCAAGCACTGCCACAGAACCAGCCTGCCCGTAGTACACTCTCAGTCCCCCTTCTGCGCACAGCCGCCTACCTCTGATCCACGGCCGTAGACTGCTTAGTGCCACCAGCACTCACACAGCGCCTCAAGGAACCGCAAGGGCCAGGGCAACAACACAGTGCGCACCTCCAAAAAGGAGCAGGTAGGTGTAGTTCAGGGCTAATCGTGCTCACTGCGCAAACCAGCACCCCGCAGCGTGTTTTGCAGCTTGCTCCGCTCTCTGTCCTCCGCTTCTCCAGCCCAATGCCTCACGATCTCCAGCTGGGCGGACCTCGCCGCCGTTTGCCAAGCACCCCGAGCAATCCCAACACCGGCCGCCCCCCGGGGCGTTCAGGGTCCGTGGGAGGTCGAGCCCGAGCCCAATGCGGTGACCGCTTTGCAGTCCGTGGCTTCCGCAGTTCCTCTCAGCTCTCTGCAGCCGGGAGAGCAAGCCCCACTATTTCTGCCGGTCCCGCCAGCCAGTCCAGCTCCAGCCGCTCCGCCGGCGAGCAGCCCCCGCAGGCTATTAGCGCTGTCGCCCGGGAGGGGAGCAGTCAGATGCCAGGCCGCTCCCGGATCAGCTCCAACGGTCCGCGCCTCGGACCTCTGCTCCGCTCCCTCTGTCCCGCAGCCTCCAGCACGCCTACTTCACCCAGGAGCGCTGCCTCTATCGCTCCCGGGCCGCCAGCGCCGCCATCTTGCCTTTGTCTGCCGACCGGGTCATACGAGGCTCCGAGGTCCGGCAACTTACGTCTTCCAGGGCCCCGACGGAGTCCAGACTCTCCATTACCGGTCAGCGACCCCCCACGCCACCGAATCACGCCTCCAGGGGCACCGAGGGCAAGTTTTTCAGGATGAAAGCGGGACTCGGCGCGGAGCTACTCGCTCAAGCAGCCATCCCGGTCGGCGCCTAAGCCACGCCCCCCCTGCTTGTGCCTTGTTGTAGTACTTCGCCTTGCAAAGCCTTGCGGCTCCTGATCAGCTGAGTCATCAGAAACCAATGGAGTGTAACACAATTCAATGTGGACCTCACAATGCACCATTTTGCAGCTCTTGATCTGCGGCCTCATTGGAACCGATGCACCTCAATGCAGCAGCTTGTATCTCTGTCCAAGTACAACTAGGTACATTGACCAGTGGATTTAACTCATTTCTGTACCCGACTTAGGCTTCATCGCAGTCGTCTTGAACTTCTGACTATGTCCTGGTCTGGCACAACCAGATAAACCCATTTGGCACTTTGCACTTTTTAGTGCTACTTTTACTTAAGACTTTGAATTTGTGCATCTTCAGTATTATTGATTAGATTTTTGTCATTCTGGTATCATTTTATGTATTAAAATGTTTTTATATTTCTAGATTTGTTTGGGATTTCTCTTGTGTTGTGTTTTCACTTTATTACTGTTTGAGTGTTGCATAAATACTTAACACATTGCCTCTAAGTGCAGCCTGACTGCTTTTGTGCCAAGCTACCAAAGGGTTAAGCATAGGTTGATTGAGTGGCTTTTTGTAGTTCACAGTGATTAGGATTGTGGCGATTGCTTGAAATAAGTTTTATTCTCTCAGCCAGTAACCAAATTTCTCACAATGTTGTGCTACGTTTATGAAACTTAGGCTTGGAATCTTGCCCACTGAAGCATTTACTCCAAGGAGGTCAACCAAAGGAGTAAAATATTTCATGCTATTTCGCACATCAACAGTAGTACCATGAAGGTGAATACTACTCAAACACTATCTATTTGAATACTGTGGGAGCATAGACTAACAGCAAGACAATCACTATGAACCTACGAATGGACATGTCACATATCTATCTTGCAGGTACAACATGCATTCTTTTGGCACGGCACCTCGCCAGGAGACAGCCTGAGAAACTTTTTTGCCTGATTTAGACTTTGGTGGATGATTTATTCTGTCACAAATGTGAAGGATAATGTGTAACATTTTTAAACGTATTATCTTTCTAAGTTAATCAGTATGCTATGCTAATATATATGAATTATTTGAAGCAGATTACAAAAAAATGGTAAACTATTCAAAGAAAGTGTCCCTTGTGTGTGCTGCATGGTGAGGCACCGGCGACCATCTTGAAATGTTTTTTTCACACAAACCAAAAGCATTCTGAGATGGAAGTCAGAGTGTGTGTATGGTTGGTGATGTATTGAAGCCATTTCAATTGCCATTCGCTCAGCGCATTTTAAAGATACCATCTATTAGTTTTGCCAAAGGTTTTTATTGATTTTTTGTTTTTTTTACGATGACCAAAACCTCCCCAGAATGTTGGTGAGCTTGTCGTTTGATATGAAGTGTAGACACTCCCCTACCATATCCATACTTCGATTGAAATGTGTGAGCTGCAAGAGGAGAGACCTCAGCAACTGGTGCGTTTATCTCATGAGATATCTAATGGCAAATGGAACATGCGACCTGGAGAATGTACACAGATCTCTGGAGAAAAGATCCAAAGTTTGAATTCAGATCAGATTTCTTGAATTGAAATTTTAAGATGGATTTGACATTGCTGTCTGTGACATTGCTGGAAGGAGAGCTTTTTCAGCCCCAATATATTTTACAAAGGTGCCACATGGAATGCCCTGTTTAATATTTTCACCCAGACTTGGCTTGTTAGACAACAACTCTGTCTGTCCATCCATCCATCCATCCATCCAACCATCCACCCATCCATTCACCCACCTACTTACCTACCAATTGTGTCTCCCTGCATAGCTGCTAGCCAATCAGCCTGTCTATCATGCTTTGTTGGCTTTTTTGTTTGTCAGTCAAGGTGTCTCACTAACTTTGCTCTCTCCTACTTTCTTTTTACATACTAGCATGTTGAATGGTGGTCTATTGGTGGTCATTCTTTTTGTCAGAATTGTGTTTTTCGCTGCCAGTCACCTGCCTCGTGGTTGACTTTCTATCGGCCTCTCTTTTTTTTCTGCCTCTTTCTGTTTCCCAGTACATCTGTATGTGTGTGTGCTTTATAGACCGACCAACCAACCTACCTACCTATCTGCCTGCCCGACCGACCGCCGGCCTGTCCATCTGTCTGTCTGTGGCTTTGTGGGCAGTCTGTTGATGATCTGTTTGCCAGTGGTCTGTCTTTCTGTCTATCTGCAATCAGTATGTCTGTCTCCTGTCGTTCTTTATTTGCAAGCATGTTTATGAGCCATCTGTGCCCCTAATCAAACCATGTATCTCTCTGTCCGTCACCTCGTCTATCTAAGGCATTCGTGATACAGACTCAGGGCAGTTCCCCGCTGGCGTTGTTTATAAACAGAATAAAATAAACAAAGGTTTCCTCCTCTCCGCTGGAGAACAAGAATTAATCATGCCTTGCGGTCAGCATCAAAGATTCATGGAAAAGATGAAGAGTGGAAGGGGCAGCCAATCTCCGTTCCATAGAAAAGGTGCCTCACTGGCAGGGGAACTGAAGCAGGCGCGTTTATCCACAGCAAGCCTCGGGAGACCAGGGGCCGGGATATCACTGCTTTCAAAGAATGCTGATCAAGTACAGAGCAATTTACCCTGCACACTCGGCAGCTCAAGGAGTAATGTCAAAGCGGCCATTCTGTGATGTTTGCACTTTCAAACTGCCAATGGGACGGTGCTATCTTCAGTATGCTTTTGACTTACAGAAATATTCCAAAGGCATGTTGAAAATGCCAATGGGTCTGGCTCTTTTAATAAATGAATGCGCTGCTTCACCGACTGGTGTCATGTGTGTATGGTTTTGTGGCTAGATATTGATGATGATGATGATGATGAAGAAAGCAATTTGTATCGCGCGCAGATGCTCCAAGGAGTGTCCGGGCGTGTAGTATAGGTCGAGAAAAGGTGGAGCATTTTACATTTAATCCTGCACAATAGGCCAGGTTTTGAGCCATGTTTTAAACACTGAAACATTACTCAATGCAAGAAACTCCAGGGGTAGCTGATTCCTTGCTACTGAGCCTAGGTAGGTAAGAGGCCTTCCTCATGTTCTAGCACATCAAATTCTGGGAGTCGCTGTTAATAATTTGTTATGAGACCTCAAGTTTCTAGATGGAGTGTAGAACCTGAGCCTGGTTCTAAGTTAAAATAACCCAGTCCGGTAGAGAACTCTGTGCACTAGAACAAGATTCTTTTCCTAATAGGTAACCAGGGGAGAGCACACAGATGAGGAGACATCTGCATTCTAACTGGCCAATTCAGAAGAAGGCGAGCTGCCGCATTTTGGACAACTTAAAGTCTGCTCACTAGATGTTCCGGTAGACTATAGCAAAAACCTGGAGGTTATCAAGGCCTGAATAACCGTTCTTTTTGCCAAAAAGGACAGCTAGTGTAAGAGTTTTATTAAGGAGCGCAATATACCAAAACAAGTGTCTACCGCAGACCTAATTTGTGGCTTAAAGGACAAGCTTCGTCAAAGTTGCACCCTAGATTATTGACAATGCCACCCTGCAGGCCTGGAATGGATGTATCTGGGGCTGGAAACTCTGCTAACATTCTGGAAGAATTTTGCCTAAAAAAGAATTTCTGTTTTATCTGCAGTGCACTTGAGTTGATGTTCTGTCATCCATTGAAAGCCTGCAGTTTGAAGTGTTGATCTGTAGTCCTGAGATTTCTTCTCCCTTGCCCCAAGAAAACACCAGCTGCATATCATCAGCATAAGAAATAACTTTGAGCCCAAAGGTTTCAGCAATCTGGGCCAGGGAAGTGAGATCCATATTGAATGGAGTTGGGCTTAGGACAGAGACATGAGGAACTCTCATTGTCAGTTCACACGGTTTTGTTGAAAAGGGGGACTCCGCACTGGTTAGATTCTATCAGCCAGAAGATGAATGAGCCAGTCTAGGACTAGTCCAGTTAACCCAATAAGAAGTCTAAAATAGGAGACTGATAGGTCTAACATGATCACACAGCCCTTTCCCTGGTATTAGAGATACCTTGTATGTATTTAGAGACCTCCATAAGTGCTGTTTGGGTACTAAAATGGGGTCTAAAGCCGGGCTGGCTTGGGTGCAACCATTTTTTTGATTCCAGATAAAGTGAAAGCTGTTGATTCATGTGTTTTTCAAGCATCTTGGATAATCGACCTGGAATTTTGGAATACTAGGCTCTACAGATGGTTTCTTCACCAAAGGCAAGATCTTCGCTTGTCTCCAGGGACAGGGAACCAAAGCTGTCGCTATTAATAAGTACAATGTTCACCAGAGGATTGTTGATAGAAGACCCTGAGGATAACAAATTAGGTGGGCACGGGTCCGATGGAGAACCTGATTTAAGACTGCTCAGGGCTGTCAAAAAACTCTCCATTGAAATAGGCTTGAAGCTGGCAAGAGTCACATTAGATGAGCGGACTGTACTGGCTTGTGTAAGGGGGGTTATAAACAAGCATTGGCATAGCCAATAGGATTTGCCTTTGGGACCTTAGAAGTATTTAGTTATGCAGCAAAATATCCTTGGTGCAACAACATCAACTGTTGCATGGCTAAACACTTATAAGGTCCCAAAGGCGAGACCTATTGGCTATTCCCATGCTTGTTTTTAGTGAGTCCCTGGCGAGTTTCATGGAATGAATTTACACAAGGCAGTACATTTCGTATTCCCTGTTACCAACCTAAAAATATATGGTTTTACTACATTTGGCTTGCTGCGTTCCTGGTTTGTATTTTTGCTCTAAATGATGGCTAAACCATTTTGTTTCCTTTGTACTATTCGTTTACATTGACCCTCATTTTACCTTGTACATTGACCCATGCAGTACCTTGTAAAAAAGACCGAGACCTATTTTGACCTTTCCCTGTCTGATCAAATTATTGAAATAGGTTCCCAAGATTCTGCTGCCATTGTTTTAAAGTAGAAGTGGTGTATGTAAAAGACGGCTTAAAATCAAATTGTGTAGTGTGTATCTGCTCATGCCTTATAATTGCAGCAAGAAGAGTCAAATGTCAACGAGCTGGAGAAAAACATGGGCGTGACGAGATTCTGATTGGCTAATTAATGTGTTTACACGTGAGATTTCTAGACCACAAACCCCTTTGTACAAGCCGCACTGATAATGTTTAAAATACCAGGTAGGTCTTAGTTTTAAGAGTATACTGCTCAAGCCTTTACAGCATGAAGAGGATTGATTAATTTCTTGGTTGATTAACAGTGCTCCTGGTCAGTCTGAGGCGCTTTAAGTTTGACATTAGTAAAAATAAATTCTAATACCATGGTAGCCGCGTGAGAGGGAAGGAAACCTGGCGGTGTCTAGGATAGCCCTCGGAGCCTGGTTCCTGATTGTACCCTTCAAGAATGGCACAGGATGTAGTGGGGCCTGGCCATAATTAGCACTGGAAATGAACGAATAAAACCTATTGAAAGGAACCCAAGGGCTAGATATTACGCGTAATTTCCTGAGCCCTGCGTGTGTCTAGCATTCACTTTAGATTCAGACAAGACAGCATTTTCCCCCAAATAATAAAAAGTAACAGGTCAAGTGTCTTAATTTCGTATATGCATATAACTGCCAAATGGTCCAGTGACGCGTGACACATTTCTAGCTAACAGAAGTTTGCCTGTTAGGACATTTTTCAATGTACAGACATAATTCATTTATTTCACCTGTCGCATATTCAATCAGGCAAGCTAGTACGTGATGTGTTCTCAGACTGACGGCCCAGTACCGTTCAGCAGGCTTTACTGGGGTAAAACAACCTCTTTGAGCAAACCATGTGACTGCTTATCCACACCCATCCCTCCCCCCACACACACACACACTAAAGCGCAGGCAAAAAATCAGAAACTAGGGGCCAGATGTAGGTGGCCATTTCAGGCCATTTACCGACCGGTAACGGCGGATTTTGGCCGTTACCGATCGGTAAATGGGTGACAGGTATGTAGGGGGCATTTTTTTACCGATTCGGTAAAATTACTGATTTGGTAATTTTACCGCATCGGTAAAATAAAAATTCGGTAAATTTACCGATTCTGAGGCACCCAGATGTAGGTGGGACTCTTCTGAGTCCCAGAGGCCTTACCGAATCGGTATTTTACCATCAAATCCAATTTGATGGTAAAATACAGATTCCGGTGTGCATGCACATGTGTGCATGCACACCTATGCCATGTGACAGGCAGACCTGCCCTTAGGGCATGCATGCCTGCCACATGGCAGCCGAGCCTGTTTTGGAGGTGCCAGAGGGTGTCACAGTGACGCCCCCTGCACCCTTGTGAAAATCTTTATTTACCGAATCGGTAAATACCAAATTTTTCCGATTCATTATTCCAGCACATCTGGAATACCTACATATCACCCCCTCAGATTTACCGATTCTCAATTACCGAATCGGTGAAATTCGGTAATTTTCGGTAATTCAGAATCGGTAAATCTATTTTACCTTCATCTGGCCCTAGATCTCTAAGACCCAGGGGTTTAGTTAAAATTATTGGGTGATCCATTCAGCATGGTATACAGCTGCATTTATTTATCTCACTAGATGCCCTCTGGTAGGGCGGTCCCTGCTTGCACTGGGGGGCATGGCAAACTTGCTATGTAACTGCCCAACCCCCGGACTGGCTCACTGCAGGGTAACCAGCCATCTGCTTCGAGAGCAGCATTCCTTTCAGGTAATGGTGCCCTTTCTGGTTTCATTTCTGTGAGACTGATGAAGGCCAGTGTGCGTCATGATCTTATTTGTTTCTTTACACGCCCAATGAAATACGGGCTTGTTTCAATTGTACAGTTCAGTGGTTTGCCCGCTATATCCACCTCAATAGACTTTTTGCTTTGAATTCACAGGAAAGCGTTAAGTAGAAAAAAATGTGGGATTAAAACATGAATGCTTTTCTTTCTGAAGTTTCACATTCGCTTCTAATAAAAATTGCAGATGCTAGCTTTGATTTGTTAATCCTGGGGGGGGGGGGGGGGCTAGTTCCTGTTTATGTGAATGGGTAGATATGGTCATGATCTCAATTAAAGAACAGCGTCCCACGAGTGGTGAGTGCGAGCATGCTGGAAAAACGAGCAATGAAAATTCTAAAACGTGCAGTGTGGCGTACATAAAGCAGCCCCTGTGCTGGTACACATGCAGAGGCAAGTAAACAAGCATTGGGCCCGTGGCCGTGAAAGTGACATGGTTGTGCGGCCCGCGAAAGTGAAAGTGATCACGATTAAAGACAGATGGCGGCTGCGCGCGTGCACGCTCCCGTGAACGCAAGCGTTAGGTCACCAAAAGCCTGTGGCAGCACTTTGAAAACCCGAACACTAAATTTCTCGCAGTGCAGCGCATGCGCTGGATCAGCGAGATCTAAAGATGATGCAATGCAAGAATGGATGTAGGAAGGTGTGCATGAAAGGATGAACAAATTAGTAAGTGAGTGCCTTGATAGTTGTTTGAATAAAAAGATGATAGCACACATGGATGTATGAGTTGGTTGATACGTGGACTGAAGAATGAGTGAATTGATAGGTAAGGGCATTGAAGGATGCATTTGCCTTGTTAGAAACAGAAGCATTGCCCACAGTTGTTGCTTGTTATCAAAAGAGTAAGGTGCATGGGGCCTCTGCTTGTAAATACATTTTTGTTTCAACTCACCATCTTCAGAGTTACTTGCATATGTCTGTTGATGCATGCAAATTGATGCTCATAATGGGGCAAGAATTGTCATCATTGTGTCAGTGCCAAAATTATACCAGAGGCCAGTAGCATTGTGTCATGGTTTTCAAAACCAGCATCATGACAGGGTGGTCATCATCCTCTAAAGGATGACCGTAAGATGACAAGAATTACTACCATTGTGCTAGCACTGGCCAGAAGTGAGCAGCATGCCATGGATGCTAACATTGGGCCTATTCAAAAAGGTAAAATTACATGTGTGGATTTACTCATGAGTAAATCAACTACTGTGCATTGTAGTAACTTTTCGGCTATTCGCTATTTCACAGTGTAAGGCTACACCTAGGTGACGACTCACATGTTTCCACCATCGGATGGAACGTCGTACACCAGGATTTAGGAGAGAAAGGATACTACATGTACCTTTTGACATGTAGTTGGATAGATCTTCCTTTAGGAAAGTTAAAAACGTTTATTAAACATTCAAAAAATATCAATGTAAAACTATCTAAATCTTAATTTCATACTTCTTACTGGTAATATGATTCCACACAATAACTTAAATGTTTGTCATATAAATACCTAATTACAATGTATGCAGTTCATTTGTAAGTAATATTGCATAAAGATTTTTTTTAAATGTGATCTGCATTATTTTTTATTTTCATTTAATATGTACTAATATTAATTTAACGTTATGCCTATAATTAATGTACTGATAAATATAGACAGAGACCAGTATTTTCTTGATTATATGTTTTTAAATATAGATAAAAACTGAAACTAGGTTGAGTTGAGTGATTCTAAATGGTGTCGGTCATAAGCCAAAGACTGTGTCGATTTACAGGGGAGTTTGTTGAAAAAAAAAGAGAAAACGTTCATTAATGACACTTAAAGAGCAGTAAACGTGCACAATGTTGATATTAAAATGTGCATATGTACATTTGAGTGTGTTGATTTATTGTCTATGTGTATACATATAATTGAAACCTACAGGGCATTCAGGTATGAGCGTGCATTTGTCGCTGAACTGAATATGGAAATGTACCAATTTTGACTTTATTTTTCCACAAAACCAAAAATAAATATGTATAAACACAGATAAAACTGCCAAAAAAGAATTAGTTTGTAATCCTGTAGCTTATGATCCATCTAGTGATCTAATATAAATGTGATTCTACTGCACTGTGTTCAATGATCGTTGACGACTTGAGTGATCCATAATGAATTTAGAATATTGTATGTATATTTCTCTTTGATGAAGAATATCGATAATTATAGATATTCACAAATAGGACTGAAGTATGAATAATCTTAAAAGTCAAACATTGAATGTGTATGGATGAATAACCGTGGGGATATTTATTAGCAATCCGTTATACTGTGCATCCTGGGTCTATTTCTACGTATGGAATAGCGATTGCTGTTTGTGAATTGTGTCTCAGGATAGAGGACACACCAAGGTGGCAGGTATATACTATGACACAGAGATATTCGATGTTGTGAATAAGAAAGGAGTGCGGGTTTGGAACTCAGGGGCATATTATCAAGGACGGGCGATAAAATTATCGCCGCTTTAGCGGTCATTTTCTGCTGCTAAAGCGGCGATAATTTTATCGCCGTGCTTGATAATAAGCCCCTCAATTTTTATTGGTATGCTGTGCAGGATTCCTAACAGGGCGCCCTGCAGTGGCGAACCCACAGATATATTATGAATAATTAGCACCTGTCTCAAACCTTTACAATAATTATTGGAATGAAGTTAGGTCAAGTGGTTTACAGATCGGGGAGCCAATTATTGTTTTCCAGAAATATCACAGGAACAGGCTAAGGCAACTCCACAATGGCTAATATAAAACATAGCAACACTTTCCCCATGTAAAAAACACCGCTCATGGAGGACAGCTGCTATGGACCCCCCTTGATGAGTAGCAATAAGACCTTGTGCCTCTGGATAGGATTATCCGTGGTTCCTAACTTCCAAGCATAGATACTGAGATAGGGAGAACCAAGTATTCCATGTGGGAACTGGGTCTCCGTAATATAGAGAGAGACAGGATTTCCAAACTGAGTTGCGTTTTTGAATGCCACATTTGGTTACATTGATTGATATATATCAATAAAACATGTAAATGAATGATACAGGATAGCATTTATTTCAACATTGCCAAATCTGCAAACAAGAGGGGTGGAACCAAACATAAACAGGAGGGGTTAGAAGAACTAAGCATTTTAACAATCACAGACCGTTGAAAGGTGGTTTATTAGTAGGTGCAGATAGGTAGATACAGGTAGTAATAACATGACACTAACAAATAAGGTACTGTAAAGTCTGAATAAATTAATCCTTGCTTGACCCCTGGGAGCTTAGCTCATGAGCAGTCAGGTTTAACTAAGGAGGCAGGCGTGTAAGGCATTTAAAAACACCAATTCAGTACAAAGTAAGACCCAACACACAATAAAAATCCAACACCAATTTATAACAATAGGAAACATTTATGTGATTAAAATTACACCAAAAGGCTACAATTCCATTGCAGGGAATCAGAGATATGAATTTTTAAAGATTAAAAGTAAAACTAGCGCTTATAGCAAATAGTGTTCAAAGGTTTGGAAAAAAAGCATTGCTAGACTGTGACAAAATCAAGAGGTCAGGTCACCCGCGATGTAACATCTTTACATTTACTTCCAGAAGTGTTTCTTGATGCAGCAAAGTGGTCCAGAGCACCAGCCAAGGGTTCAGAAGCTCTGGCTTGTCTCTTGGGGTCTGGGACTCCAACTTCCACAATGCACCTGGTCAATCCGAGTAAAATCCAGGTGAAGCTTGTCAGCTGGAGTTGTCCTTGTTGTTGAAGTTGCAGGTAGCCCTTAATGCATTTTTCTACATGTTGCTGATCAGGGAGTCCATGTCTTATCCATTAAGACGGGGAAAGCACTTTTGTTGTGAAGCATTGTGAGTGCAGCAGATGCAGTCTTTATGAATGCAGTCCTCTCTTGTGCAGCCCAAGGTTCCACCAAGGCATTTCTTCTTCTCCGGCTGTTTCTTTTGGGTCTTTGAGGGTCCACAACACCAATAAAGGGCCCAGAAACTCTGATGGGCCTCTTGGAGGTCTGGGACTGCAATCCCACAATGCACCTAGTCAAATCCTTTAAAGTCCAAGTAAAGCTGGTCAGCTGGGTTTGTCTTGAAGGAGTTGATGCAGGTGACTTTTTGAAGCTCTTTTGTACCTGTCGCTTTCAGAGAGTGCACCCCTTAATCCTTTTGAAGATTAGCAAATTCCTCTTCTGTGAAGCCCAAATTGAGCAGCAGGTGCAGTACTTATGAGTGCACAGCTCTTGTGGTGCATACCAGTGGTTCATTAGGGCAGCTCTCTGATATTTGCTTAGGTTTCCGAGCTGGCAAGAAGGGGGTACCCTTGACAAATGGGGTGCAGGGTGCCACCCTCTGTGATGACAACTTCCGCTGAAGTGTGGCATATTTTTGTCACAGAAAACTCTGTTCCACAAAAATCAATTTGGAGAAAATCTATCCTGAAGCATCAGGTCTGGATAAGCCTACCAACGGGTGTGACTAACTTTCCCCTACACTACCTTTCCAGCCCCTCTTCTAATTCATTTACATGGGCTCCCATCTGGCTTGGGGTCCTGGAAGTGAGGGTGGGCCTGGTTCCTGTCCTCCCTGTTTGTCTCCCTAAGAAGACGAAGTCCCCTTCCTCTCCAGGCTGCTGCTGATCTCCTCAAATCAGATGTCTCCTTTGTCTCATCTCAGGCTACTTCATTCACACCTCATTAAGCCAGCTTGGTTCAGCCGGCCAAAGACTGGCGAATCAGAAGAGGCTGCTACAAAGCTGAACTGGGTAAACTTTGGGAAAGCAGTTCTAGAACTTCTTTCCTACAATAGTTATAATAATTCTAACCTTGGCAAGTTGTTGGTTTCTTTTATAGTACAAAATGTCTAAAAATCTCCTCACAGATTAGGTGAGAGTACATTTCTCCATTCACAAAAGTCAAAAGTATAGAGGGGATCCCCCAACAGTCAGGGTAAACAGTATCCCAGTCAGTCTCCATACCTTGATAAGGGAAGTCTATATTCGCAGTGAGTCCATATTTCACAAGTCTCTGTGAGGAGTTTGGATGAGTCCATTGTGGATGCATGCCTGAGAGGTTATTCCCTCTAACAGGACTACATATAAGTGAAAAGGTAACATTCTTGATATTACACTTAAGCCCTGATGAAGTTGCCTCCAGGGAATGAAACGTGTTGGCTGATGTTCAATTTTTAGAAATTTTCTACCAGAAAAGAAACTACTGGACTTATTCAATAATTCTGACTTCATTCCTGTTGCACCTTCTTTCCGTCAACACCTCAAAGAAGGTGTTAATGCATTTACAAAAGGTAAAGTGTCCCTTTGAGATCCTTTCCCCTTTGTGGATGTTAAAACAGTTTGTTGAAGAACAGGCAGTGCTCCATGGAACCACGGTCTACTCTAACAATCAAAAAAAAGGTAAACTTTTCTTTTTAAAACCTTTTCCAATTAATTTGAGGAAAATAAATGTTTACTTTATTGTCACAATCACAGACACGGCCCAAACTTCACAGCTCACTCTGTACCAGCAGCGCCCCTGGCATATGGTGTTGCCACTGCACCTTCAAACAAGGTGCTGGTTTTCACTGCACTGCAGTCTATAGCATGGCGGCCCCTCCTGGCATACAGGGTCACAGCTAAGGCCACCCACAAAGCTTGGCTCTTGTCTGCAGCAATAACTTTCATGGCTGCTCCTTCTGGCATACGGGATAATCACAAGGATGCAGTATGAGATACACTCTCCCTGTATTGCACTAAGCTCATGGCTATCTTCATGGCAACCCTCTCCTGGTATACGTGGCTCACTGACCTGAATCTGCACATGAGCAATGACCCATTTAGTGCAACACCCATCTCCGCACACCTCACAGTGGGAGTTCGCTCAATAGGGCTCTTCACTATACCTTGCTCCCTTAAACTCTCTCCTATCCTTCACAGGGCACACCGATTTTGGCAAGCAGGCAGGTGCTAGTGCTCCAGGCTCCAGAGCAGATGATTGGTTTGCCTGGGTGATGTCCTCTCAGTCGGCAGGAGGCTAGCAGGCCTTGCCCCCCCAGTCCTGGTCATAGGTAAAAGTCTTGCAGAGCTTCCCCATCTCACACAGTCCATCTGGCTGCTTAGCCGATGACACATTTTCAGGGCTCAACCTCCTGTTCTTATTTTCTATTTCCAGACACCATATGTGATTTAAGGTCTGGGTCTTTCAGTTTTTAGGCCAGGGTTCTGTTTCTTTTGAAGTGTACACTTTAAACTGTTCCTCTTGAAAGGCTGTCTGTCAAAGCAGGAGAGTCTCTAAAGCTGATAGTGTAGAAACCTACTACAACAAATCTTAAACAAATAATACCAACTCTCTGTCAGCACATAATATTAATAGAATTTGTTATAGGTCAACCAGATAATGCAAATACATCCAGCAAGGAGTCAGTCAGCATCGCCACTGAGTGTCCGAAGAAGAGAAGTTTCTGACAGCTTTTTTGGATAGGAACCACTGAAGGAAAGATCATCATGATACATTTAATACAGATTAAGCATTGAATATTTATAAAATCAGAAGAGGCCTAAACTGCGCAATACATTTTATGGTCTGAGATATATGGTTGCTGACCACATATCCTGAGTACGTGACACTTTGGGTACTGCCAGCCTAATGAAATGTACTAGCCTTAGTACCTTTAATAGAAACAAATAAAGTATGTAGCACGTGGCAGTGTTACTTCGAAATATGGTATGCTGAAGCGCTTGTGGCTAAGCTACATCCTGCACTGTTCGAATGTGGTTCTTGAGCAAGCCTTGCATTGAGAGAGCATCTTTCTTTCTGCATTCTTAGACAAGTATTTGTCTAATGATTTTGTGTCAACTTTGTACAGGCCTGTAGATCTAACATTTGGTATCAACTCATAAAGATGGTTTACCACAATAGTCCCGCAACACAGGCCCTGGGAGTGACTGGTCTTTACACTGAGTTAGCCACAGTGGAATAGGCATCAGGCTCCCAGCACTACTCTTTATGATTCCAGCGGACGCGCCGCTGGCGCGCCGAAGGCTCACCTAAGGCAAGTCCGTCAGCGCCCATCAGCGTCCCAGAAGCGGCCAGCGTCAGCCATGCTGCTCGCCGGGTTCCAGGACCAGAGGGCAGATTGTGTTATACTAGGGATGCCCTACGGGCCCTCGATCCCCATGCTTGCCTCCACCTAGGTAACTGGGATGTTCTTGATGGGACTAATAATGCTTTTCCAACTTGTGGTTTTAAGCTGAGTTTGGGTCTTATTACCTCAGACCAAGCCTGCATTTCTTCCTGCCGGCCCATGAGGCCCCCCTCCATTATGGCAGCTATAATTAAAGTTTGTTCCCTTAGGAAACACCATTCAGATGTTTTTGACCTCCTCGAGGACAGTTCTCTTGATCTTTTGTTCTTGACTGAAACTTGACTTGATACTACGTCCGACCCTATTGTTGCACTTGCCATGCCTGAGGGCTATAAGATCTCTATAGCCGACTGCCTCGAGGTGAGAGGGGGCGGAGTGGCCATCATTTATAAGAACAAGTGGAACCTTTGCAGGGGGATGCCACCTCGTGGGGAGGCTGCGAGGCCCTTGATTTTAGCATCCGCTTCTCAGGTCACTTTACTCTGGGTGGCTCTCTAATTTATAGGCCCCCTGGCCCGGTGGGTCCTTTTCTTCAGGCCTGTGGAGACACTGTAACTTCCAGGGCCATGAGATATTCTCACTATTTATTTATTTATTTTTGGCGATTTTTAGAGCGCGCAAATACCCGAGGGTGTCTCGGCGCTGTGACACAGAACTCTCCGTAGGAAAAGGAAACTAGGCATGGAATAGCCATGTTTTCAGATTTTTTCTGAACTTAAGCAGGGTAGGTGCACACTTAAGGTGGAGAGGGAGAGTGTTCCACAGTCTAGCTGTGGCAACGGTGAAACGTTTGTCTCCCCAGTTAGCCCTTCTTGTGCGGGGGACTGTTAGCAGATGGGCAGATGATGAACGCAATGTTCTTTGCTGTTCGGGTGGGCGAAAGGCTTGTTTTAGAAATAGGGGGCCATGGTTATGAATGGCTTTGTACGCTATGCACAAGGCTTTAAATTTGATGCGGCTCCTTACCGGCAGCCAATGCAGCTGTTGGATGTAGGGGGAGACAGATGCAAATTTAGGAATGCGTAGCAGGGTCCTAGCTGCTGCATTCTGTACAGTCTGTAATTTATTGAGGACCTTTTGTTGTGCATTTAGGAGTAAGGCATTACAATAGTCGGTCTTGGAAAAGACTAGCGTGCTGACTAAAGTTTTGCCTGCGGAAGATGGTAGGTACGGGATGAGTTTTTTGATTTTTTTTAAGGTGTGGAAGGCAGATGAGACCACTGAGTTTGCGTGCTGCTGGAAGGACAGTTTGTTGTCGAAGATGACCCCCAAGTTTCGTACCTTGACCACTGGTACTGGAGGTTGTCCCATTTGTTGGGGCCACCATTGAGGAGACCAGGTTGGTTGTAGTCTCCCGAATGTCATCACTTCTGTTTTATCAGAATTTAGCTTGAGGCAGTTTGATGACATCCAGGAGCTTATTGCTTCCATGCCAGATTGGAAGTTTGACGCTACTGTTTGGCCATCATCGAATACGGACAACACCAGTTGTGTGTCGTCTGCGTATGTAGTAAGAGAGATACCGTGGGACTTGATGACCCTCGCTAAGTCAGACACATATATATTGAACAGTGTCGGGCTTAGCGAGGATCCCTGTGGTACACCGCAAGGCAGGGAGAAGGTCTGGGAAGTGTATTGTCCCAGCTTCACCGTTTGTGGGCGGTTTGACAAGAAGGAGGCCAGAAGCTCCTTAGCCTTGTCCCTTACTCCTATGGCCGCGACACGGTCGATCAGAGTGGCATGATCGACCGTGTCGAAGGCTGCGGACAGATCTAAAAGTATGAGGATTGCAGCTCCTCCATTGTCCATAATGGATCGAATCTCGTCCGCCGCCTTCAGGAGAGCTGTCTCTGTGCCGTGTCCCTGACGGAACCCGAACTGGGTGTCATCCAGTAAGTTGTTGTTGTGGATGTATGTTGCCAGTTGCTGGTTCATGATCTTTTCAAAGATTTTGGCCGGAAAAGGAAGACATGCAATAGGCCATTAACTGGATGGGAGAGACGGGTCTAGACTGGGTTTTTTGAGTAGCGGCTTGATAATGGCTTCCTTCCATACTGAAGGGTAGGTGCTGGATGTGAACATTGCGTTGCAGATCGTAGTGAGTGACGGGGCAATAGCTTCTGGGATAAGGTTGAGAACAGCAGGAGGGCATGGATCAAATGGAGATCCAGATTTGGTTCGGGCGATAAGGGGTTGAACCGTATCTTTCGTGATATTTTCGAAGGCTGAGAAATTTGGAGTGTTATTTGTAGTAGGGTGCTCGGTAGGGGATAAGGAAGGGTCAGGTGCGAAAGTGGAGAAAATGGCTCTGACCTTATCTTCAAAAAATTTGGCCAGTGCATCTGAGAGGTCCTGTGATCCCTCTGAGTGGGGTGGAGGAGGATTGGACAGGTATGTTACTACCTGGAACAGTTTTCCTGATGAGTTTTTGGCCTGGTTGATTTGGTTGGTGTAGTAAGTGGTTTTCTCGGATGTGATCAGTTTTTTATAGTTGGAAAGGGCATTTTTATAGCTGATCTTGTCTGCGTTATTATAGTGTCGACGCCATTGTCTTTCTAAGTTCCTGCAATATTGGCGCTGCAATCTGAGTGATTCCGAGAACCAAGGGGCTGAAGGATGCTTTCTGTTCCTGTTAGGTGTTTTTGTGGGGGCTAGTTTGTTACAGGCTGCGTTCAGGATGTTTAAGTAGGTGGCTGACGCAGCTACAGGGTCTTGATTGTTTAGCGGAGGACTGTCCCGTATGATCTCAGTGAGCTGGTCGATATTAATGTTTTTCCAGTCTCTGAATTTTGTTGGTCCAGAATTAGTCTGGGAGGGTGGGCAAGGAGTGATGGGGACTGAAAAACAAACTGCCGAGTGGTCTGTCCATGTTAGAGGAAGAACCTTATTGATTGTAATATCTCTGTCGTTGGTGAATAGGCCGTCTAAGGTATGCCCTGCTGAGTGGGTAGGTGATTTGACAATTTGTAGGAGGTCTACTGACTCCATGTCACCTAATAATGTTCCTGTATCAAGGTCATCATGAGATTCAAGATGAAAATTGAAGTCACCTAATACGGTGAAGTATTGGGCTCCAATAGACACCTCGATGATTTTGTCTACATTTGAGAGAAATTTAGATCTGGATCCTGGGGGGCGGTAAATTAACAAACCTCTAAAGGTAGTTTTACTGGAGGTGCGTATGGCAAAGAGGAGAGCTTCGCACTCAGGGAGAGTAGTTTCTGATGTTGTTAATTTAAGGTGCTCTTTATGTATGATTGCTATTCCTCCGCCTTTTCTTAGGGGTCTGTTTAGCTTGCTTACACAGTAATTGTTAGGCATGGCATCTATGAAATCAGGTCCAGAGGATTCATCTCTCCATGTTTCGGTGATGAATAATAGGTCCAGGTCAGGGGAGTCAATGAACTCGGCGATTTCCATTTTGTGTTTGGGTAAGGAACGAACGTTTATTAAAGCTGCAGACACTGTGGGTATGGAGGTGGTAGTGTCTGTAGACGGTATCTTTATGCATGTGGGAAATGTAAGCGGTCCAATGCAAGAGTCGTAATTACAGAGGGGTATGGGATGGGCTATTTCGGCGTAAGGTTTATAGCTCCGGAGTTCTGCGGAGGAGTAACCTAGCAGAGGAGTATTGATGGTGGGTCGTGGACCATGCAGAACAGGGGGGGTGGCCCCGGGCCCGTCCTCGGCGCGGACGAGCGCAGACGAGCTTGCCTTATGCGCGCCTTCGGCGCGCATTCGTCGCGCCCGCTGCGCTCGTCCGCTGCGCTTCCGGAAATTGCACATATTAGTACGGGTGCGTAATAGGGAGGGGGCGTGGCCTGGTGTTGGTGGGCGTGGCCTCAGTGTCCCGAAAATCGCGGCATATGGTCCTGGGTGATCTTAATATCCATCTCGATCAGGCTGATACTAAAGACTCACATGACTTCCTGGACATCTTACATTTGGCTCAACTTGATCAGCAGGTTAGCCTGCCCACCCATCAGGCTGGCCATATCTTCAACCCTATTTGTACCAACTTTCCCACTGTGTTAAGGTTTGAAATGCCTGGTTTAATTGATGGACAGAATACAGAACAATGTCATACATTCACCCCAGTACAGAGATCTGGGCCTAAATCCATTGTTTTTTCCTCCCTGGACTGGCAGCCATTGCAGGTAAGAGGGAAAAAGGACGTCCTATTTCCCTCTTACCTGCTATGGCAACGGTGTGTGAGAAGGTGGTGAATAAACAGCTCACTGAGTTTATTGAGAGAGATGGCCTTCTGCATCCAGCTCAATCAGGTTTTCAGGCTTCTCGTAGTACAGAATCGGCCCTGCTTGAGGTTTCGGAGGCCATCCATGAGTGTTTGGATGCCGGTGGGAGGGCAACATTCATCTTGCTGGACTTCTCAGCATGGTTCAACACGGTCCCACACACACCACTCCTTGAGCAACTTGCCAGGATTGGTGTGTTGGGTTCTGTCTGGGGCTGGCTCAGGTCCTTCCTGGAAGGGCGGGTCCAGCAGATTTGGCTTCCACCGTCCTCCTCCTCCCCTCAGTCAGGGACAACCGTAGTCCCCCAGGGGTCCTCCCTTAGTCTCCTTCTCTTTAATATCTATGTCACACCTCTAATATATCTGGCTGAGGGCTTGGGGGCCAGGGTGATGGTTTATGCCGATGACACCTAGCTGCTTTTCACTTGGGACAAAAATGCGGACTCCTTCTATTTTCAAATGGTTGGCGGCTGCGCAACTTAAGTGCAATGAAGAGAAGTCAGAGATTGTCCTCTTTGGGAGATTTCCTTTCAACTTCCGGGATTCTCTCTGGCCACCTGAGTTCCCCTCGCCCACCTCCACAGGGAAGCCCGTCAAAAATCCGGGGTTGTGGTTTGATGAGAATCTTTCTTTCTTGACCCATATCAAGAAGTTGGCCGGCAATTGTTTTGTCTTCTCAAAACCCTAAGGAAATTCTTTCCTCTCCCACCCCAGGCGGCAAGGGAAACGGTTATTTGTACACTGATTTTGTCTCGGCTGGACTATGCCAATGCCCTTTACATTGGATCCCGGGCTATCTGTTGAAAAAGCTCCAGGTGGTCCAAAATATGGCAGCCAGACTTCTTCTGGGGATTTCTGCCAGGAATAGTGTGTGTCATCATTTGCGTTCACTAAACTGGCTTCCCGTGACTGAAAGAATAAAATGTAAATCACTGGTTCTGGCCCACCCTGCTCTTCATGGCAGTGGCCCTTCCTACTTGCAGAAACGTTTCTCCTTTCATGTTCCATCTCGAACTCTGCAATCTATGTCCCTATGTTTCACCCAGGTCCCTCATTTCAAATACCCGAGGCTAGGAGGCAGCTCTTTTGCTCGGAAGGCTGCTGCTGCCTAGAATGCCCTTCTTCTTCCCTTACCTAATATTCATGACCCAGTGGCTTTCAAGAAGAACCTGAAAACACACCTCTTTGTTTAAAGTCCATTTCCTCACCCCGCAAGGCACCCCGCAGGGACACTCGTGAGTATCTGTGCGCATTATAAATTTATGTAACTTAACATAACATAGCATAACATAACATTCCCTTATGAACCCCATTTCCTCTCTGAAATGTGCCCAGGCCCCTTTCTCCCTTGTGATCTCTTACTGAATCAAGGAACCCCTTCTATGAATGTATTTGATGAGTTTTATATAGCACTTGGTAGACCCGGAGGTATCAGAGCGCTTTACATTAGGATTGTTACAAGTTACAAATGACATTCGTTACAAGACCATAGTAAAACACAGGAAAAAGAACAATGTTACAGTAGTTTGTCTAAGGGAGGGAGTGGAAGGAGAAATAAGCGGGTAGACAAGGAGATCTGTGCCTAATGTCCGGCTGGGTAGGCGACGGCCGAGGGGGTGAACCAGGGTCAGTCTCCTCTTAGCTGTCTAGCAGCTCCACCAGGCATCAGCCATGTTGCTTAGGTTTTCGCAGTCAGGAATAACAAGAATACCAGTTTAGCATGTTACATTAGTTACAGTTGCATAATCAAACATAGGAGAGCAAGTCCCAAGTAGAGGGTGGGGGGTAATATGAGAGGGGCATAGAAACAGGGGGCTTGGAAGCAGATCAGTTCTGGTGGACCAGCAGTGGAAGAAAAGTACTTCATAGGGGCCCAAAAAGTTAGAGTAAGCAGTACAAAAAGCCAGGAGGGGCCATATAGTCACTTGGTCTATTGCCAATTTCAAACATCACGCTAGGTCATCTCGGCAACTAATTTGAAATTGTTTGAAATTTGTCCCAAGGGGGAAATCCTTAAGATGTGGAGGCCAGGCAACATACTTTAGGGAGATTGGGGGTACAGTACAGCCAATTATGAGTCATGCAGCAGCTCCAGTGCTGATCACAGATGATCACATCACTCATCAAGTTCCAAAACACAGGCACCATCCTAGGGTCAGGCTTAGCACTCATGAGAAATGCGGTGTCAGGTGAGAATGGTTCAGCAATAGATCGCACCTTACAACCAGGCAACACAAACTGAAACACTTGCCCAGGACCACATGATTCCAACACGAAGCCCAGCACGGGAAGGAGAAGTGCTCCCAGCACTTCTCAAATGGTCTCCATCTTAGGTTCATGCCGTTCAAGTAATAATCGCCAGAACGTAGCGGTCACTCCCCCTCACCATCAGTCTGATGGCCCCAGGTCATCCAAGTGCATCACCGGTTATCGCTGACGAGCTAGAGGGGCTCAGTGTACTCTCTCCCAGCACCGGGCGAACTGCTGCCGTGGCTGCTCAAGTGGGTCAGCCCCTAGCGTCCAATATGGCAGGCGCTGTTTGCAATTACCAGATCAAAGTCCCAGTTTGGCCGCCCTCAGCAGTATGCGCCACTGCAGCCCCAGGAACATCCCAGGCACTGTCAGCAAAGGTGCGGCAGGCCACGGCAGGGTTCACCGTGCCGCTGTGAGCCCCAAGGACTCGAAGGCCCATCACAGCAAGATGGGGCCACCGCTTGCCACCCTTGCCTCCAGGGTCCCATCTGCTCTGTTTGCTGCAGTTTCGGCCTGCAACCGCTCCTCAGCACTGCCATTGGACCGCCAAAGGGTCCCGGAAGCCCTTAGAGATAATTGCAGAGGACTCACAGCGACGGGAAGCTGTGCAGTGGGCCCCAGTAGCAAGGAGCACACGGACTACACGTCCTACTCGATTGCTGCTTACGTCAAGTGTATAGGGTGGGTCTCTCTCTTCCTTCTCCGGTATGACCCACCCAGCTCACAGGAATGCAGCAATATATACATTTGTCTTCACCATGTAGGCCTGGGTTTCCCAAAATACAACTCAGAGTCCTCCATATAATATACCATTGCTGATACACTTACACTTAGTCTTCATACAAAGCACACCCAGTACATACAAAGCACACCGACTGTCCAGTACTTTTGCTGCCATGTATTGTGCCACCCCAGGTGCACATACATTCAGCACAAGTAGTACCGTATCCTTTCCGTATTTTGTTATGGTGTGCTCATGCAGACACAAATACTGCTAGCCCACACATTTACCATGCGTGTAACGCACAAAACTTCACCCTTCATTTATTGTACTTCTCCCTGTCACACAGGCACCCAGCGCATGATCTCACTGCGCTTGCACTACACAGCACTACATCTCACATGTAATGCTTACTCTCCGGTACACATACACTCAACATACATGCACTGCATAGCACTACTCTATCTCTGTATTGTACCCTTCCCAGGCACACATACATCACGCGCAGAGTCACCACTTCCATGCTGTACAGCACTTTATATCTAACTAATGGAGTCTGAGGGTGAGTTAAGCACACAGCAGAGGAACTTTAAAAAGTTGAGTGAGCCTGTAGGCCTCCCTCCAGTGACCAGGTTCAAAAGCACCTTTCTTCTACAAATGATCACTACACAGTATGCTGCCATCACAGCGCTCGTGCTGCTTAACTTATGGTGATGGCAGTAACCGTCCACCATTATGAGGGTAGCTCTTTGGGTGCTACTCCTGGTTCAGATTTATAAATTGTACTCTCAAAAACACATATGTGCCATGGCACCATAAGTCAGACCAATTATACCCGGTTGCAGTTTCGCCCTCAAACCCATTCATCAATACATAAGTATTTTGGTCAAACAGTTTGTACCATCCACACAATGTTAGCTAAGGAACAGTAGTGAGTTGATAATACAAATAGAAGATACTCCGAATGATGTAAATCAAGCCTTACTTGTGAGTGTTGATGTTCAATTACTCTACACAAATATTGTTCAGTAGGAGGAGCTAGATGTTGGAGGCTATAACCCAAATTAATGTCCTGATACTAGATCTAAACCCATCAAGGTACTGACTGACTTCCTATTGCTCTACTCCGGATAGGTTTAACAACAAATTGCGGACTTTTGTCTACAAGTTGAAAGACACGCAATGGTGACAGTTTTCACAACAAACTTTGTTGTACTATATGTTGATGATATCCTATCTGGCAAGGCACTGACAATGTAGAAACTTTACGTACTTTCCTAAATTGGCTCAATGTTTTACATATTGACCAAATATTTACTGCTAGTTATAGCTCCCAACCAATTACATTGTTTATTCTCACTCTCCATGTAATGGATTGCAAACATGGTGTCTCCCTGAATCAAAAACCTATGGAGCACAATACTACCATAATGCACTTGCAACCACCAGAGATCCTTAAAAGACAGGATTCCACTTGGACAGTTCCTTTGGATACAGAGTGTGAGAAAGTGGAGTACTTCTAATGGTGGATGGTAGTCACCCACAAGTAATAATGATACTATTCCTGTAAGGTCCAGTAGCAGTTTCAGTAATTTAAACTGTAACTCAAGCACAGGTAGCTATGAGCTTTGGCACATGGCAGACAGGCTTAAAGCATTTTATAAGTACCAAACCGATTAAACACAATAAAAATGCTACTCTATTTTATAAAAATATAGAATATTTTAATCCACCAAAGGACACCAAAACAGCAAAGTATGCAACAACGGGAACCAGCGATATGAATTTTCAAAAAACTGGTCGAGCTAGTATGGGGCAAAATCAAAGTTAAAGCTAACCCTGGTAAATCACAGTTTGGGTACATTAAGTAGCTTCATCCAGTCAAAGAGTTACCTTCTTCCTTAGAAACAGTTCTAGATATCAACAGGTTGTCGATGGGTTCATCTCCATAGATGAGAACTGGCAGGTGCCAAAGAAGGGGCTTATTGGGCTGGAGGAGTACGAGGAAAGCTGAGGGATTTGGACAAAGCAGCCTCATCCCTGATAGAT
Source organism: Lissotriton vulgaris (assembly GCF_964263255.1). NCBI lineage: Eukaryota > Metazoa > Chordata > Amphibia > Caudata > Salamandridae > Lissotriton > Lissotriton vulgaris. Next base: position 1,105,204,359 of record NC_141696.1, on the reverse strand, counting down.
CTCGGCATCGCGCTAAGAATGTGGCAGGACCGACACCGAAATCAGCCCCACTGGCAATGCACCCTTGGAGGCTCACCTGGCAGTTCGGTGGTATTCCCACAACAATTCTCCAGACAGATTGTTTTTGCAAAAGTGATCTAAGTCCCAACTTTTAGGGTTATGCAGGAGGTGTACACTCTAAAACCAGCCAATGGTTCCAAGGCCTCAGGAATGACATTTGGGAGCCAGGGCTCACTTCAACAGAAGTCTCCAGTAGTGTCTAGAGTAGGTCTGTTTGTAACCGGTCAGCTAGGCAGTTTTTGTGCCCCTGTACCTTAACAGGCAGTCTCCCACCTGATCCCTTGAGTCCACTCTTAGATCTGGATACAATAAGAAGCAGGACCAGTCCTTGGGTTCTTCTCACAGGTCAAAAAGGCAGATGCAGTCCTTCTTCGGTCTTCCACAGTTCCAGTAGTGTTAGGGAAAGGAACAGTGTGGCTCGTTAGCACATAGTGCAGGGGAACCCACCTGGTCAAGGAAAACAAGCAGCGCTCTGTGAGGTCCAGTTGTGGGACTCTTATTTTGTGGTACTGAAAGAGCTCGGCCCTGTGGCCGCCTGGTAAGTGAAGGCCTGGTGCAGGAGCGTACAGGCACGTTATAAGGTGGAAGATCTGATATCTGGGGAAAGTCTGAGGTTTTGGAGGTCATGGATCTGCAGGAGCTGCATTAGACTGAAGATTACATGGCGTAGTCACCAGGGGCCAGAGGTATCAAGATTCCGTTTTGCGAATCCTGAATAGCGATTTATTGTGAATCGCTATTTAGAATTCGCAAAACAGATTGTATGTACAAAATCGCTATTTTTTAGCGATTCCTTATTATTCTTTATTTGCGAATTCGCAAATAAAGAATAATTTCCAATGCATTCCTATGGGCCAGGTGGCCCACAGGAATGATAGTGCAATAATTCTCAAATTGCGAATTCGCAATTTGCTAATCGCAATTTGAGAATTATTTCAAGGGTGCAGGGGTGTCTCAAAGACACCCTGCTGCACCCCTGGAATTTACATGTGTGCGCATGTGGCACACATACATGCCCTATGGGCATGTATGTGTGTCACATGCCACCCTCACAAATGCCAAATAGGGCATTTTTAAAAGAAATCGCAAATTACCACCAACTACAAGTTGGTGGTAATTTGCGATTCCTTAACACAAAATCGCAACTTCAAAATGTTTCATACATATCATTTAAGGAATGGCAAAATTTGCGATTCCTTAAATGCTATGGCAAAATAAGAAATTGCAAATTATTGCGATTCCTTAAATTGCGATTTGTTCATACATATGAAAAAATGCAAAAAGGCCGTTTGCGAGTCGCAAAGGCCGAAATTCTGCGAATTCCAGCCTTTGCGAGTCACAAAAGCCATGATACATCTGGCCCCAGGTTGCTCAGATTGTACACCCTAGAGATCCGGTGTTGAGCTAGTTGGGTTGCGTCTGGCGGTCCCGACACCCGAGAGACAGTGGGCCGCTATTCGGCTGAAAGCAGTAAGTGCGTTGGGGTAGCCCCTACTGGTGACATGAATTTGTTGTGATTTGTTCCTTGGGCTGCAGTTTCTGGAGTATGAATAATTTTGTACAATATATTACTGTGGCTCTTTCTGCTGAGTGCTGCGCCAGCTGCCTTTCTTCAAAGATGGGGAAAATAGACAAACAACAGTTGCGTCTAACTTTTGAAGCTAAGATACTGACTAAATCCCAGCAGCAGGCGGCGTCAGAATCGGATCCGGAACTCCCAGAGAAATCCTCTTCTACTCTGGAAGCAACATTAATGTCAATGCAAACTAGCTTACAGTCAGTCGATGGGAACATCGATGCCCTTAATATGAGTATTGATCACTTCGCCATAAGGCTGGATACGTAGGGAGTGCAACTAGGTGAAGTGGAGCAGCGGATTTCCATGGTGGAGCCATACAGGCTATGATATGTAAAATCCTGGACATGGAAAAAGTCTTGCAGGAATAATCTTTGAATCCTTGGACTGCCTGAATTGACTAACACGGGTAAGATGGAAGTATATATTGAAAAAATGATTATGGAGATAATCAGGCCTGAAAATCTTTCAAACGTGATGCACACACATAGATCACTGGCAGCGCATCCACCCCGAGGAACCGCCGAGACCAGTGATCGCTCGTCTCCTGAACTATTCTGATCGAGATGCGATACTCCGCATGGCCAGGGAAAAACAGAAAATAATACACAAAGGTAATGTGTTTGAGTTCTATCCTGACTTTATGGCCACTGTTCAAGCTGCCAGATGGGAATGTATTCCTGTGAAGAAGAAGTTGCAAACCGAAAAGATTCCCTATGCAATGCTGTATCCGTCCCGCTTGAGGGTAGAAGTGGATGATAAACAGAAGCTGTTCACAAGCCCAAAAAGTGCTATGGACTTTTTTAAAACTTGGCAGAAAAAAAGAGATCCACAGAAGCTCCAATGTCATATGTAAAGTGAGAGGATTTGAACATTGGTATTGGTGAGCATATTGGTCGGACGATGTTCTGAAACTGCATCATTATACTGAACTTTATTGATTGTATTGTCAAATGTCAAATGTCAAACGTTCTTATATAGCGTGCAAATCACAGTAAGGTCTCATAGCGCTCGAGTGCTGTAAGAGAATTATTGGGCATTTGCTAGGGGACATGTTCCATGGGCCTCGAATGTGATGGGATTAATGGTTGGGGGGCCGGCCGGTGGCTTTCTCGAATTTCAGGTAACACTGGACTAAAGCACATTGTTATGAGTTTCTGGTGTAGACTGATCGTAATTACATGTATATGAGCTCGGATCGCGGTGCCAAATGTTCGCTTGATCATCTCCCATCACCAGCGGGAGGAAATGCCTTGAGCCTGTGCACCCCTAATGCCTTACGGGGATTGTTGTTTAGGGGATGGCTTCGGCCAGTTGTGGAGGCTGAAGTGGGTGGGGGTAGGAAAGGGGGGGTTTGTTTATGTTTCAACCATAGTACTGGACACTCCTCAATACATTCGCTGAGCCGCTAGTGTTAGCGAAGAGTGTACGCTGTTCAGGTATATTTTTTTTAAATGTGTTTTATAGAGCGCAAACTTGACCCATTAGGGTATCAGATCGCTTTACAGGAGAGCAAAGCAAAATAGAATCGACCAACTACAGCTCGAGTAGTAAGGGGGAGGGGTGCAGGATACATAAGGTAAAGAGGAGCATGTATTTACAGTTTACATAACCAATTACTCAAGGCGGGATACCATATTTACAGAATACGTTTACAATTATTTAGAGCAGGTCCCAAGTTACTGATGTTTCAGGTGACCCGTTAGTCAGCAGGGGGGTCGTGGATAACCCTAGGTTGAGCCATATAAGTGGTTGAGGCTATATTAGCCAGGAAATGTGCTTAAGGAAGGTTTTGGCATCTTTTTTTAAGCAAGTCAGTGAGGGGAGTCTTATGATGTTGGGTGGGAGAGAGTTCCATATTCTTGGAGCTGCCCCTGAGAAGGTCCGATTGTAAGTTTTTTTTCCGAAGCGTGCGGGTTGGAGCAAGAAGTCTCTGGGAGATCGGGAGTTTCTGGTTCCTCCGGAGATCCCAAGTTTCTCTGTCAGGTATGCAGGGGAGTTAGAGTGTAAAGCTTTGTGCGTGATGCATTCTAGTTTGAGCTGTATTCTTGCATCCATGGGAAGCCAGATGGGAGCTTTCAGGTGTGGTGAAATATGATTGTATTTCCTTGTGCCGGTAAGTAGTCTGGCGACCGCATTGAGGCGGGCTTTAAGAGGTGCCAGCGAGATCCTGGGTAAACCCGAGAGGGTTGAGCAGCCGTATTCCAGTCTAGAGATGACGAGTGCTTGGAGTGCCATTTTTAGGTCGGGAGCTTCAAGGAAGGGTTTCAATTTCCTAAGGTAGCTCAAGTGGAATCTGGCTGTTTTGGCCCTCAAGTTTATATGGTCATGCATGTTACGGTTGGTGTCAAGGGTAATTCCCAGGGATTTAGTCGAGTTCACAATGGTTGGTGGACAATTTAAGGCTGTGATAGCCTTAATCCACAATTGACTCTCTAGGTTGGCATTGGGAGGGGAGATCAGGAGAAATTCTGTTTTCTTTGCATTGAGTTTGAGCTGATTGGATGCAAGCCATTGGACTGTGAGTTTCAAGGCTTCGTTCAGGGAGAGAATCTCTTCGAGAGAAGAGGTTTTGATGTAGATCTGGTTGTCATCAGCGTACATATGATAGGAGATATTAGCTGTGCGCAATACTTCGGTGAGCGCTTCTAGGTAGATGTTGAAAAGGGTAGGGGACAGGGTTGATCCTTGAGGGACGCCAACTGTGACCGGGGATGATGATGATAGGTTGCCGTTGATCAGGAATCTCTGTGGCCTATTGTGGAGGAAGGAGCTAAACCAGTGGAGAACAGTGCCATCCAATCCCATTCTGAGTTTGAGGAGCTCAAGTAGTTTTTCATGGTTGACCATGTCGAAGGCCGAGGATAAGTCCAGGAGGATTATGAGACAAGTTTTACCTTGGTCAAGGGCTTTGAGGGCATCATCCACAATGTGGAGCATGGTGGTTTCGGTGCTGTGCCCTGGTCTAAATCCGGATTGGAAGTCATCAAGCAGTTGGAAGTTGTTGATTTGGTGACTTAGCTGCTTTAGCACACATTTCTTGAGCACTTTGGCTAAGAGGGGGATGTTGGAGATGAGTCTGAAGTTGTCGGGGAAGGCTGAATCCAGCGACGGCTTTTTCAAGATGGGGAGGAATTGGCCATCTTTTAGAGTCAGGTATTGTTCCCTGCTGTTGGGAGGCGTTGATTATTGTAGTCCAGCTGAGAATAATGGAATGGGCGACAGCAGCTAGGCAGTTGGCAGGGAGCAGGTCATTGAAATGGTTGTTCGGGTTTAAGATATAAAGGATTTTAGAGATGGAGTCTTCGTCATAGTCTTTGAAGACAGTACGGTGAGCATGATTTTTGGGGAGAGCCTGAGGGTGCGCCGCGGTGGGAGGAAGCGAGTCAGGAAGGGGTTGATGGTATTTGATGGCGCTGAGTTCATTTCCAAGGGCCAAGATTTTGTCAGAGAAGAAAGAGGAATATTCCGCAGAGGATATCAGAGATCTGGTATGCAGAAAGAGTGCATGAATGGCATCAAAGAGTGGGTTGATTAAAATGATATCATGGAATGTGAAGGGAACAACCCGAAAAAGATAAGGCAGGTCTTTGCAGATTTAGATAGGTACAATATAACCATAGCCTTCCTACAGGAGACACATCTCACTAAACAGACTGAAACTAATGCAGGTAAAAGGTGAGCAGCCACGACTGTGGCTTCATCCTACTCGGCGTACTCCAGAGGGGTAATGAGTCTAATAAAGAAAGGCACTCCATTTTGGATGCTTTATAATGAAGGAGATGAACAGGGTAGGCTTGTCCTGCTGCATGAATTTTTGGGAGGGTCTTTAGTTACTCTGGTTAATAGCTAAGGGGCAAAGGTGGACGATCTGGCCTACTACAGTTAAGTGCAGAGAAGGTTGCGTGTGTTGGAACAGTCGAAAGTCATCTGGGGGGGGGGGGTGACCTGAATATATATCTTGACCCAGAGATGGATAGATTGGCGGCCACTGATTGGTATGGCAAAATGGCTGCTCGCATGTTCAAAGAAAATATGCATGAGGAAGGGCTGATAGATATCTGGACAGTGAGGAACCCAGGGATAGATGAGGGTACGTTTACATCTGCGGTTCATAATTCCTGGTCTCAACTGTATTATTGATTGATCTCTCGCACTGTTGGCTCATGGGTGGAGGCTGTGGTAACTTTGCCGGAAACATTGTCTGATCACGCGCCAGTGACGTTGACCTTGGCGATTCCAGCATACCTTAGACCCCCTTTCCAGTGGCGTTTGCAGCCAGATGCTCTCTCTGACCAGGTATTCCGCACTACTATAGGCGCTGCTATTACCAACTTTTTAATGAAAATACTGGGTCGGTCGACAGCAAGGGGATTATGTGGGAGGCTTTTAAAGTCACGATAAGGGGAAAATGTATGGGAGTTCAGGCTGGTGTCCTACGATCTCTGTGTAAAAGAATGCAGGACAAAGAGGCTAGGCTGCTGTCACTGGAGCAGCAATATAACAGTGCTCCAACATCTGAGGCCTTGGCGGCTATAAGAGAATGTAATACTGAATACGCCAAACTAGCTGAATAGGAGGTATGCTATAAATCCAGACGTTGGAAATCCAGAGCCTATGGGGAGTGGGAAAGAGCGGGGAACACATTGGCTGCCAAGCTGGGACACACATATGAAATTTTATATAAAAACTCAGCGCCCTGAAACAACACGCCAGAAATAGTGTTGGTCTTCACAGACTTCTACACAGATCTGTATAGACGGCAGCCTGAGACAACTGAATTTGTGCAGTATATGGAGGCTATTGCTTTGGGGTGGCTATCATCAGGTCAGAGGGATATTTGCTTCAGTCATTAACTGTAGATGATATAAAAGAAGCTATACAGAAGTTGCTTGCGGGCAAAGTAGCAGGCACCGATGGCCAGCCCAGCGAGTTTTATAAAAGTTATGTGGATCAACTGGCCCCTGTATTATTAGAAGTGTATGCGAAGGCATATGAAAGTGGCGAGCTTCCTGCCACCTAATGAGAGACGTTAATTGTGATGTTGCTGAAGCCCGACAAGGTCTCAAATAAAAGCGAATCATATCAACCACTGTCGTTAATAAACATTACTATCCCAAAAACAAAGGATTCTTGCCTCATGGAAAATGCAGGATAGTGGTGGGGTTAAAATTATTATTCCAATACCAAAGAATGATTGCCTCATAGAAAATTCTGGATAGTGGTGGGGTTAAAATTGCTATTCCAACTCCAAAAGATGCTTACTTCAGAAAAGGTGCAGGATAGTGGTGGAATACAAATTACTATTCTTACTTCAAAGGATGCATACCTCAGAAATAAATGCTGGATAGTGAAGTTGTTCATATTACTATTCCTACCCCAAGGGATGCACACCTCAAAAATAGCACTAAATAGTAATGAAAATAAAACTACTATTCCTACTCTAGAGGATGCCTGACTCAGTAAAAATGCTGTATATTGATAACAACTAAATTATTAACCCTACTGAATCATTACCTTATCTCAGTACAACATGCATTTTATTTTTAACTACAAAAAATCAATGGGGAAGGAATCACTTGTCCTGAGTAACCAGGGTTATTTTTACTTGTCGTTCCTGTACCGATAAAAAACCCTCATTCACGTACTTAGGCTCGATTGGCGGTATATCTTGTTTCTCCCCCTTCCCTGCTACGTGATAGCATCATCATAGGGTCATTCGTTGTGCTTCCTCCACCCGGAGGTCAACCACTGGTTAGTACCGAAACATGGATGAAACCTCACACGGTTACAGCAATAACACTATTCTATTCTATTCTATTCTATAGTTTTGGTAGAGCGCAAACAGCTGCCCCAGCAATGAGGCGTCCCGGCGCTAAGAACCAAGACCTCGGCCTGGGCGGAAGGGGAAGGGAATTACGGGAATAGGTACGTTTTTATTGCCTTCCGGAACGCCGGTAGGCTTTCTATGGAGCGAATATGTTGCGGCAGATCGTTCCAAAGTTTGGCTCCAAGAAACCTAAAGGAGCGGCCGCCCATGCGGCAAAGTTTTATGCGTGGGACGCATAGTAGGTTTTGGTTGGAAGAACGCAGGTTACGTGACGGCGCATAGGGGGTAAGAAGAGGTCGAAGCAGTGGAGGGGTATCGAGTTTAATGATTTTGAAGGTCATAATGAGGGTCTTAAATTTGATTCTGGAGTCGAGGGGGTAGCCAGTGTAGTTTTTGGATGGTCGCTCTAGCTGAACATCTGCGGGGGAGGCCGACTAGAGTTCTAGCCGCGGAATTTTGCACGCGTTGGAGTCGTGATACCTCACTTTTGTTAGCGCCAAGAAGGAGAACATTGGCGTAGTCAAGACGCGAGAGAATGGTGGCTTGAATAATAAGTTGGCGAGTTTTGGCATTGAAGAAGCCTAGTATGTGGCTAAGACTCCTCAGCAGGCCGATGCAAGTGCCAGCAACTTTTTTAGTGTGGGCCTGAAAGTTAAGTGAGGCATCCATCCAAACTCCTAGATTTTTCACTAGTGGTTTGGGAGATGGGATGGTGCCTAGGGAGGACGGCCACCAATGCTCATTCCATAGGCAGGTGTTTTTGCCAAGAAGTAGCACCTCTGTTTTACCAGCATTGAGCTGTAGACAGTTTGTTGTCATCCATTGGGCAACCGCGGATAGACCGTTTTTAAAACTGGAGGATGAAATGGAAGAACCTTCTGTAAGGGCGATGGCCAGCTGTGTATCGTCGGCGTACGATACTAATGTAAGGCCCCACTCTTTGGCCAACGCCGCCAGGGGCTGAACGTAAAGATTAAAAAGGGATGGGCTCAACGCAGAGCCCTGCGGAACTCCCTGTGCAATGGGGTGGGATTTGGATAGAAAGGGGGGGGGCAGAGACCCGAAAGGATCTTTCTTTGAGAAAGGATCGGAACCAGTCCAAAGCATGGCCAGATACTCCAAATGTCTCTAAACGATTGAGAAGGATGTCGTGGGATACCGTGTCAAAGGCCGCGCTGAGGTCAAGAAGAATCAGCGCAGCACTTTGACCGGCATCTAAAATCGTTCGGAGATGCTCTGTGGTGGCCAAAAGAGCAGACTCAGTACTATCCATCGGGCTACAAGATCCTACACTTTGACCGAATTAACAAAACAGGTGGTGGCCTAGCCATCATATACAGGGACATGCTCAAAGTAACAATATTAGAACAAAGGTCCTGTCCACAATTGGAAATAATGATCTTTAAAATTGCCACGGCAGGCCACATCTCCTGGAAAGGTGCTTTAGCCTACCGCCCACCAGGATCCAATCCGGATGTTGCTCTCTCCCTTCTGGAGCTATTAGCCCCCCACTTTAAATCCAAAGAGGATTTCATCCTCCTAGGAGATTTTAATGTGCACATGGACAACCTGACTCACCCCGAAACAATCTCATTAACTGCAGATCTGTCTAGCCTGGGGTTAAAAGCTATGAATAGCGGTGCTACTCATACAGGTGGTCATACTTTAGACTCACTTTTCTCTAACTGCACTAAAATAAGATGCTCACCTGCTAAAGAAATCCAATGGTCAGATCATTTTCTGATAGAGTTCCTTTTAATGGGCCCGACTAAATCATTGCACAAAACGCCACTCCCGCCAATGTGGCGTTGACAGTGGCACAAAATATCGGTGGAAAAGTTGCGGGAAAGCTGGATACAACCAATTTTCACAGATAATGATTCATCAGACACTGCATTAGCAAAATTCAATGACTCACTTACACTCACATTGACACTTTGGCCCCACTAAAGCTTCATAAGCAATATCCCTCTACCAAGCAAGAAACCTGGTATACACTAGAACTCAGAACAGAGAAGCAGAAATGTAGGCGATTGGAAAAAGCATGGAGGAAATCGAAAACTGAGGAGAAAAGGAACATTTATCAAGAGGCCCAGTCAACCTACTATAAAAACATAAAGCAAGCTAGGATAAACAGTCTCATCCAACAACTAGTAGAGGCGGGTAATAGTCCTAGGGAGCTGTTTAAAATACTACAGAGCTTTGTCAAACCCATAGCCTGTGAGAGCCCCGATGAATTCTACCAAACTCTTTGTGATGAGATCTCGGTGTTCTTTGAAGATAAAATCAATCTTATATACAACAAAATTATGGCCTCTAGCAGCGCATGGATTACGATCTCCCCCCATATAACTCACCCATACAAAACAAAAACTTATTACTGTCCTTCCCGCAAATCTGTGACATTGATCTCCCCCCTCTCATCAGCCACATAAAATCTGGGTCCCCCAATGACTTCCTTCCCGCCAAAATGGTCGCCCCTCTGATCACCCTCTTAGGACCCTCCATTCAGTCGGTGATGAACATCTCACTGACAGAAGGACAAGTCCCAATGGAATGGAAGAAAGCGGTGGTGAACCCAATAAGGAAAAAAGCGGAATCTCCATGGACAGACCTTTCGAACCTCCGGCCCATCTCCCTCTTGCCGCACATCAGCAAGATGACCGAGAAGCACGTGAACACCCATTTATCCAAACATATCGAGGCAACGGAGGGCCTGGACTACTCACAATCTGGGTTCAGGCCCAACCACAGCACCGAATCAGCCCTCCTAGCAGTGACCAATAACATCAGGATGACGCTGGATGGAGGGGGGTCGATGATTCTGGTGCTGTTGGATCTATCCGCTGCCTTTGATACAGTGTCACATGAAGTGCTTCTCGTCGTCTGAGGGATGTGGGACTAGGGGTTGTGGCTCTGTCCTGGATGGAGAGCTTTCTCTCAGGCCGCTCTCAAGAAGTCAGGTTGGGCTCCCATAAATCCATCTCTAGGGAGCTCACCAAGGGGGTGCCACGGGGCTCATGCCTAAGCCCCACATTATTCAATGTGTACGTGGCCCCCCTGGCTGACTTAGTGAGATCCTTTGGGTTCACCCCGGTGTCTTATGCTGACGACACCCAACTTCTGTTCCCTTTTAAAACCTTTACACCTGCACTAAAGAAATCTTTTGCAGATGGAATGAGGGCAGTGTCAGAGTGGATGGCCAAGAACTGCCTACAGTGTAATGTAGGTAAAACGGAGGTAATGTTGTTCGGGGAGGCAGTGACACTATGGTCCCCCGAATGGTGGTCCTTGGAACTGGGACCTGTTCCCAGTCCCAAACAGACCGTTAAAAAATTGGGAGTGCTATTAGACCAAGCACTAACATTAAAAGATCATGTAAACCAAGTTGCCGGCACTTGTTTCAGGGCCATTGGACTGCTGAGAAGGGTTTTTCCACACCTACCTGACAGACATAGGAAGACCTTGGTCCAGGCATTAGTCATTAGCAGATTGGACTATTGCAATGGTCTTCTCTTATCAACCAATGAAGAACAGCTTAACAAACTTCAAATAGTCCAAAACACTGCGGCAAGATTAGTCCTCAATGTTCCACCTAGGGCTCCCTCCCGCCCTCTATTGGCCAAACTCCACTGGCTCCCAGTGCGGCAACGCATCAAGTTTAAAATCCTATGTACCATTCACAAATGTCTGAGAGGTACGGGGCCCAAGTACCTCACAAAAGCCTTCTCACCTTATGTTCCTGGGCGTTCCCGACGCTCCAGTAACCTCCAGCTACTACAGGTACCCAGAATAAAAAAATCTAGGCAGGGAGGTCGTGCCCTTGCTCACACTGGGCCTGTTCTCTGGAACTCCTTGCCCCAGACACTGAAACAAATTACCAACCACCTAACCTTCCGAAAATCCCTTAAAACTCATCTTTTCATAAACATTTAAAAACCACTTATTTAATTCAATCAGCTAATTTTCTGAACATGGACTAGCACAATCTGTATACCTCCTGCTGACAAAAGCGCGGAGATACCCCTTCGGGGGTCGAATCAGGCGCTCTATAAGAACATAAATAAATAAATATAGTAGCAATATAGAAATAAAAAATAAGGTTGGTGCAATTAAAGAAAAGATAATTGATAAAAAGTCTTGATAACCATAGAAAGATTACATTTATTGGGTCTTGGTTTCATGGCTGGTTAAGATTAGATTGGCATGCCTTGGAAGAGTTATTAGGGATCCTCCGCACTATTTTTTGTGCAGTAAAAAGGTCGACATGTTTCAGCCCTTGTATGCCCAGGGGGTCAAGTGGGCTTTCTTCAGGACCTAGAAGAGAGTAAAATCATGGTTTGTGCTATATTGAGCAGGATGCGTCTAGGTATTGCTCCTGACCAGTTTAGAGGTCTATTAGTACCTCTTTGTTTTTACTATAAAACATCGTCAGGTTGCCAGGGGGAGGGAAATAGACCTGCTCTTCCGCAGTATGCACTACTTGTGCTGGCTCTTCCCCTTCTGGACACGGAATCCATTCCGGGTCCAGAAGGGGAAGAGCCAGCACAAACCACGATTTTATTTCCCCATTGATTTTTTGTAACGAGCCTAGGAAGCTGAAGGGATCGCAAACCTTCCTTCTCCCCCCTTGATTAAAACCTTTTATTTTTAACTACCTGATAAATATATTTGTTCTTCTTTTTATATATCAACAGATTACTACTACACCCTACAACAAAGTACGAACAATATTTAGACTGAAAAAAAAAATATATATATATCCACAAAAAACGCTGTAAAAAGCATATTGCAAGGTAATTTCCCCAAAAAATAACAACAAAAAACAAGTAAAGAAATTATATAGTATGCAAACACAAATGAAACAAATTAAAAAACATCATTATTACAAATGATAAACAATGTTCAAATAATTTTTCTTTCATCTTTCACAACTTTTAACGACCAAAAAAACATAAGTTAATGTTCACATCAATAAATTATTGCATTAACGTTTTTGCATCTCTTATTATAAATAAATGCAATTTTTGTTGTCCCACAGAAAAAGACATTCAGCATGTAAATACATTTTTTAAACTTAATTAAGTAAATATACACAAATAAACACAAATGTATCTCTTCAAAGGAAAATGAAAACATTTTGTTCAATTATAAAACATTAACCTGTTATTCCTTAGCCAAAAATATACTATTCTATTTCAGATAAATAATTAAAAATATTTCCAATATCCTAACCATAAATTTCTTTAAACTTTGTCAGACCACAATACAACTCAAACTCATATGCCAAAGAAAGGAGCAACCTAAATAATTTTATAAAGGTAAGATTTCAAAAACAAAAGCCAATCCAAAAATGTATCTATATTTCTCTCCCTAGTAAACTTAAAAAAAAGTTTATATATATATGTAATAAAACATATTAAATATTTTTCATTTCAGAACCACTGAATAAATCAATCAATTTTGTAAAGAAAAATAATCAAGGAACTTCTAATTCAAAGGTAAGAAAAACTCAAATATTATTCAATAAAACAAATTAAAAATAATTCTCCCAATAAAGCATGATTGTTTTGGTCAAAAGCCAACAAAGATAAAAATACTACACATTAAAAACATTAATCAGAACTTGAAAATGCATACATAATAAACTGGTAAATTGATTACATAAAATATGACCTCCATAGAAGAAGCAACCTCTCAATCTGTTTCACCCCTGTTGCTCTTATCTGAGGGATCGAGACTCAGCTGATGTTATTCTTGTGAGACTCAGCCGCACCACACATCATGAGCTGACCAAGATGTGTAATCATTGGATAGTATAAAATAATTAAAACAGCTTCTAAACGATTTAACAAATTCTAAAATAACCCAAAATCTGTTCTATCTCAATTTAGATTAACCTTTTGGTCTAAGTCTCTAAAATATCTTTCTGCATTCCACCAGGCTCTCCATGTTGGGTGTACAGCTTGGCGCCATAACTTATAGGTCTCCCTTCTTACCAAAAGGACCAAGTAAAATACCAATTTACTTTGTAACCCTGAAAGCCCCAACACCCCTTCTGGCTTCAAAACAATACCAAAAAGGATAAGAGAAGGGTTTACCTCAACCTCTGAACCAAGGATGTCAGACAAGGTCTTACCCACGCTACCCCAGAATTCTTGAATCACAGGGCAAGCTGCAAATATATGTACTTCATCAGCTTTCGGGACACCGCATCTCATACACTTTGCTTCTCCATTACACTTTATTTTGGAAAGCTTCAGAGGTGACCGTATATCCTGTGGAGTGTGAAAAAGCGATTCTTCCGGAGTGCAGAAGACTTAATCAGTGGGTATAAAATATCTAAGGATCCTTGCCATACATTTTTCAGATCTTCACTCAGCAAGCACCTCTCCCAGACCAAGTATGGATGCTCCATCTTTCTATCCACTGCAGTAAGAAGGTGATAATTCCACTGTCCGACTTCCTTTTTCTTAACAGTTGGGTCTTGTAACTCATCTTCCATGGTGTTATCCTCTAGGAAAGACCAACGTTGACTCTTACACCATGAAGAGAATTGGTAATACTTAAATCTGGAGAGAGTCCCGCTAGTGAGGTTCCTCCAGACATCCGAAGGATAACATTTGTTACCATACATCATATCCTTCCAGTGTGTGACTCCTGCCTCCTTTAGTGGCTGAGCTAAAGCATCCAAAAGGAATTCTGGTGTTCCAGGGGAGTCCTACACTGGAATCCATTCGCTGTAGTAGGACAGTCTCAAACAAACCCGACACTCCGACCATACCTTAGTTGCCATATATAAAGTCTTCAATCTTACCTTTTTAAAGAATTTAGGAGCACCAAATGTATACATAAAGCCTACCTCATCTAGGTCTAGGAGCATAGCTTTAAACATGCTGCCTATCAGGGAGCTATCTGGCTTTAAATGTAGCACCTGCAGTTTTTTAATTGGTATGCCCAGCAGTACAACTGAAGAGCTGGCAGGACCATTCCTCCCTGTGACAGTTTCTGCCTTAGTTTCTTCTAGGACAATCTAATCCCTTTAGCTGCCCAAATAAATGAGGAGATCTTACCCTGTATTTTAAGAAGATCACCTTTATCAAATTCAAAGTGTATATTGTTAAAAAGGTAGGCATACTTAGGGAGGACACACATTTTAATCAGGCTGACTCGCCCAAAGTGAGATAAAGGGATACACTGCCATCTCTTTAATAAGATCTCTACCTCCCTAGAAACTTTCCCTAGATTTGTTTTAGGGATCTTTCCTATGTCCTGAGTTATTATTACTCCCAAATATCTTAATTCCTTGGAGAGCTTAACCCCTGAGCTGGAGTATTCCAAGCCATATTATCTGATTTGGTTACTTTATATATTTTTTTAAGAACTTCCCTAAAAATGTCTCCAAAACCAAAAGCCTTCAGGATGTTATTTAAGTAGTGCCAATTAACTTAATCGAAGGCTTTTGCTGCATCGACCGTGATAATTGAAAGAGGAACTCCCTGCATCATTGCCAGATCAACCGAGCCAATTAGTATGTATTCCAGGTCCAGCATCTGTCCGCCTGGGAGAAAACCCTTTTGGTTTTGGTGGATCATTGACCCCACTATCTTACTAAGCCGAGCATTCAGTATTCCTGCAAAAACTTTATAATCACAGTTTAGTAATGATATGGGTCGGTAGGACTGACACTGAGGGCCTGATTCTGTTGCGGTTAGGAAAACATTCCCACCTAGGGCCTGATTCTGATGTGGTTAGAAAGGCCTCCTAATGGCATTTGCTCCTTCCAAATCGGATCGGGAACGTGTCTTCCTGACCCAGGGCCCAATTATGATGCGGTTAGGAACATATGCTCCCATTAAAGTCAATGGGAGTCCAACCAAATCGTATCTGGAAGAATCCAGATAGAAGCGTCCAGAGGAAGATCTCCCCAAAGGGAAGGTAGGTCTCCCCAACGGGAGCCCTCTGAAAAAAGGTATAACCTTAGGAATAGGGATAATTTGAAAAAACCTGACAGATATCAAGATAATGATACACGTCCCTCGCAATCTTTTCAGACTTCCTCGTAGAAATCAGAAAGAAGAGGACGGTCAGAACACAAGGAGAAACACGTCAAGTCCAAAGACAAACAACCCGTTCACCAAAGTAAAAAAGCTCAATTTCCTAAAAAGACGGCATAAAGATCAGACATGCCGAGGATCTTGAGGACACAACTCTAGAATGGGGAGTGGGCTCAAACAATGCTAGACAACGCAGCAGAAGTCACCATAGTTTGCAGGATCCAGAAGGATAATCTGGAGACAGTGGACTTGAATGAAAGCATTCAGGTTGAAACTGCAGACACCAGGGTTAGTGTACCCCACAAGTTATATGAAGTAACACTAAGGATGGAGGGGGACATAACTAGAAAAATAAGAGCACTCTTTTGGGAAAAGCTCTCTAAGGGCTATGACATACTTCTAGCTGAACAAGACTGGCCACCTGAATTTGTCAAGGAGAGCACACATGGTGAAGAGATAATTATGCCGGCCTTCTCAAATCATATTCCAATTCATAAAAAATACACTTATGCCAGAAAATGGGCAGTAGCTCAGGCTCCAGCATTATATAAATATCATGTAGGATGGGATGAGGATTCTCCTCACCATAAAATACAGTTAAAAAATCAACCTGCTGCACAAAGTCAGTACCCAGTTAAGCAAGAATCTAAAAAACATCAGGGAGATTTTAAATCAACTTGTATACCAAGGGGTGATTGAAACATGCCCCTCGTCAATGAACAAACCTTTGTTTCCTGTCTCCAAACCAGACAATTCATATCGTCTAGTATTGGATTACAGACCCTTAAACTCTTGTTGCAAAACCTTTGCAGTACAAAATGCACACAGTGCAGCACTGATGAATAACATTGTGCACAAAAAATATAAAACCACATTAGATATTTCAAATGGGTTTTTCTGTCAAAACATTGCACCTGAAAGCAGGCATCTAACCGCTTTCTCAATAATGGGGATGTAGCGACAATTTTGCCGTCTCCCCCAAGGATGCAAGAATAGTCCAGGGTTATTTTCAGCCAGGGTCACAGAGTTATTACAAACGTATGATGATGAGGCATTATCTTATGTCGATGACATCTATCTTACAGATGATTACTTGAACAGACACTTGGAAAGAGTGAACACCATAATACTTGGGTTCGCCTCTGAAGGGTATAAATTCAATTTTAAGAAATCATGAATTGCCCACCTCAATGTCCTATTTCTAGTATTTGAGTTATCAAGCGGAGGCAAGAGCCTGGCAGCAAACTTTCTAGAAAAATGCCCGCTGCTCCAAACTCCAAGAACGCTTAAAAACTTACAGTCCATTCTAGGTTTCCTGAATTTTGGAAGAACTTACGTTCTAAATTACGCAGAAAGGGTTAAACCTCTCTACGAACTAATCAAACCTGATTTCAAATCAACTAATTGGACTCAAGCACACTCAGAAATTCTGTGTTCAGTCCAAACAGACATGTTAGCTAAAAAACAGTTACAAACGCGCGACAACGTTCGCAATCTTGTGATTTCGAGTCATCCCAGGAAGATGCGGATTCACGTACCTGACCTTTAATGAGGAAGAAACGGTACCAATAGCATTCAAATCATACTTGTACACACAAGCTGAAATGAAGTTCACTTCTACTGAGAAAATTCTGACAGCGGTTCAACTGCGGTAGCAAAAGAGAGAGCACTCGCGCAGGGTAAACGCATAATGATCGTTATAACTGTACCTGCCTTAGAGGCAGTGACAAAAGCAAGCATCCCAAATGCTAAAGCTTTACATCCGAGATGGATACAATGGATTAACTCTTTTGCTGCAACAGACATCGAATACGTTTTTGACCCCAGTTTAAAAACACAAGAATTTTTCCAATACGAACAAGAATGTCCTCTGCCAACCGAAATTCCACCTCTTGAACATTACGGATGTATAATATATACAGACGGATCAGCACAGCCCGCAATCGGGGGTAAACAAGCATATAGTGCTGCGTGCGCGATTGATAAAGGTCGCTGGCGCGAAGGCAAATTCAGACCTATGGTCACACAAACTCAATCGCTCGTGTCTGTACAGCTCAGCGAGCTGAACTACAGGCTTTCAAGATGGCGCTTAAAAATACAGATCGCGAATTCCCCACACTTATAGTGTGCAATTCGTATTTCTGCGTTGAATCTTACAACGAAAATTTGCAGAACTGTGTTAAAAACGGGTTCAAAAATTCAAAAGGTGGCACAATTAAGCATAAGAAGCTTTGGGATAAGGTAGTTTTTTTTCAGAAAGAACTACAAAAGACTCACATGATACATACACTGAGTCATCAGCGTGATGGTGTTCACGTTGCAGGGAATTCATTGGCTGAGGAAGCCGCAAAGGCAGCTGTGCAAACGGCTTCCGTAGCTACAATCGCTCGTGCAAAAAGAGTTATAGATGGTAAACACTATTAGCAGTAAAAGCCTCAATTGATGGCAATCATGCATCGTTACCTCTAAACTATCCACTCACGTATATACATGCACGATTGATGCAAACTCCGTTCCTTTTGCTCGAATCCCTGGAGAGCTTTCTTGGTACAAGAAGCACACATGGGAGAGGGTCTGACACATCAAGAGATCTTGAAATCTCTTATAGAGTTAGAAAAGATGTACTGGAGGCCAGGAATGAGCATCTAAGTTTATGAATTTGGAATCAACTGTGACACCTGTTACAGATATCATAGCTTTGACAACCACCAGATACCTGACTACAGTGTAGCCAGCCCAGCTCAGATACCATTGTTAGACAGCATTCAGCTATCTACACGCAGACGTCCCTACAGACAGATGCGGTCCCACAACTACTAGGACAAGATTTATTTGGTTATGGCCCCAGCGCTCGGCTGACGCCAGAACTGTTATAAAGGATTTGCGAGTCTTTATTGGCACATACACAATCGGCATGCTACATTCTGACCAGGGTCCTGCGTTTAGCTCTCGAGCTTACAAGAAGGGTATGGTTAGCTTGGGCGTTGCATTGCGGTATTCTAGTCCCTTCCATCCTGAGGGTAATGCAGTAGTGGAAAGAAAAAACCATGACATAAAGCAATCCATAACAGCTAAGGTATTAGGTTTGGGTGATGGGTGGGTCAAACACTTAATAAGTGTCCAACGTAGTCTTAACAATCTGCAAGAAATTCTCTGGGGGGAATCACTCCTTATGAATTACTGTTTGGTACTAGCATGATAATCGAAGACCTCGATTGTCAAACTTCAGTGGTGGAACAAAAACCCTTTGATGTCAAAGATCGTTTGGCTGTTTTACATGATTTAAATGAAACAAGAAGAAGCCTGATAGATACAACACAAAAGCCAACAGCCACTGAAGAAAAACCACATGTCCCAGCAAGACCTGTCTGGATTCCAAAGATTGGGGATCTAGTCAGGGAAAAAATAGCGGTGAAGAAGGAATTTGGGCCTTCTTACAGAAAAGCAGTACCTGTCTTATCAATCCAAGAAACAAGATCAGTAGTACTACCGCCCCTTGCTGGTAAAACGGAGAACCGAGTCGTGTCCATCGACCTGGTCAAACCACAACATGTGGCGAATAATATGTAGAAGGTACAGTGGACTCCCAAGATGTAGTAGAAGACCAAATCTTGTTACTATCCAAGAGGTTCAGACTAAAACACTTTTCACGTTTGATAAACCTGCAGTAAGAAAAGAAGGACTATGCAACGAAGCCATGGTACTCGTACCTCTTGAGACCCAAATAACAGTTCGTCAAGAAACACCTGTCTACAATGATGTAGCCTCTGACTATACCATTATGACACAGGAAGAAGCAACTCCAAAGAATAATAACAATTCTGATGCAATTCCAACAATTGACAGAACTGCCTCTGGCTATTTTATCAACTTTGATACATTCTCTGAGGATCCCATGAACCCGAAGAAAGGCCAGCAAAGAAAACTCTCAAGGAAAAAACAACAGAACTCTTTCATCAACTTGAGAAAATATATCTGGTTTCATCATGGATTGAATTTTGGATTGGTTTGGGTGCATTTTTTCTCTTACTCTGGCTGATATTAGTTTTAAGCTTGGGACAAATGATAGATGGAAAATACAGTACAATGGACACAGCAAGTCAGAAAACCAACTTGGTCCTAAAACCACACAAATCATCCCATCGTGAAAAAAGAGACCTGTCGTCAGTGAACATCACATCCATTCCAATACCTGGTGGTATAGCATGCGACAGAACTGATTGACTGCTGAAAATTCCAACCCAATTCAAGGTTTCTTTAAGTGACTTTGTATCACCCAGCACATTCTCTGATGATTGGGACTTTGAGACTATTAATAATATGATGTCAGATTTAGAAATGGCTGCAAAATTTACTGAACATGACTATTTAGAAGGGTCGTCAGACTATGAACAGATGTATTGTTTCAATCACTATGGTCACCACTATTTACACAAATCTGCAAATCGTAGGAATGTTTTTAAATATAATCAATGGGAACATTGTCCCACGCCACCAAAAGGCAGCTCAAAAACATTTCATGAAAAGTTTTCGTACTTCTCAGGGTTCAATGTTACAAATCCAGAAACGTTTTATTTACAAAATGTAAATAAGACAGGAATGAAAACAATGTTGACCAACACTAAACA
Organism: Lissotriton vulgaris; assembly: GCF_964263255.1. Taxonomy (NCBI): domain Eukaryota; kingdom Metazoa; phylum Chordata; class Amphibia; order Caudata; family Salamandridae; genus Lissotriton; species Lissotriton vulgaris. The sequence goes on along the minus strand of NC_141696.1, from coordinate 1,105,184,208 downwards.
AATTTATTCTGCAAACATTTATGCTCAGCTGTCTACATTAGGTTTCGACTTTTGGAAAGACAACATTGAGACAAAAACTGTCTGGGGCACGAAAGAATGGCAGGTACAAGGTTTAGAGGCCTTGTTCAGAACCTGCATTATACCAGAACAAACAATGTTTTTAAACGATACTGTTCAACAGACTTCTTGTCTTGGCTTGGCTAAGATAAAAGATTTAAATAAACCGTCTTTACCTAAACCCACTTCTGAAAGTACTGAGAAAACAGAAAAGGAGGTAGGCGTACCATTCATTTTTATACAAAACAGAACTAATCCTGATTGGAAAAAATGGTTAATCTGTCCCACAGACACCAATAACTGTCATGATAGATTCCTGAACAAAACACAGGGGTTAAAACTGAACAGGCCAGATCCAAGATACTCCCAGAGACAACATTCAGGGATAGTAACAACATATAGTGTAGGAAAGCTATGCCTTGAGTGGCTAAAGACATCCACACTTCCGGAAATCAAACAGCACTTATATTTACTTAAAGAAAGCAATGATTTGCGAGATTTTTTAACGGGGCCTCATAAACCACGGCAAAAACGTTTTATATACGCCGGTATATATTCTGCGTACAACGAAGCTTGGAAAATAATGCAAATAGAAACTGCAGAAAGAAAACGAGAAATTGATCGTATTAATTTAGAGAAAGCTCTCCCTGTAGTGAACAATGGGTTAACGACTCTGTCCTCCAGAATATATTCTTTAGACAGCATTGTATCGTCTGCAATTGACACAATGGAACAGGACTTGCTAATGTTACAACATGGCCAGTCTCAATTACGTTCTATAATGCAGTTAGGCTGGGTGTTGCAAAACCTTCGTTCAGGCTATGTGCCATTACGTCTAATCAACACAACGTCATTGTTTGCTGTATTTAACCTTACAGATAAACAAATCTCTTTGGCACAAAGAGGAGCAGACTATACGGTGCTGAGCATTGAAAAACTGGAAAGATTACCATTGACAATTTCTGAGAAGCCTGTCATTGAATGGATAATTCATGGCACCATCATGATACCAGTGACGATTTTTAAGTTTCAGTATTGTCTACAGCATATGCCAGCAGGCCTGTATGAAAGGTTGGGTAAAGAATACATTAAGTCAACATGGACTTTACCTTACACACACAAATGTTGGAACAAGGGAAAAGAGGTATTCCTTAGTGGAATTTTTTTTAAAAACTCACTAAGTGGTACACTTTTGTGCAAAGGTATTAATTTACATGGAGCCTGCAACAGTTCTGCAAATAACCTCTCTTGCCACCTGCATGGTACTTCCTCGACTGTGATAGAACCCATTTTCAGGCAGCTATCCAATGGCAGTTACGTTATGTTGAATGATCACAGCTACTGTGGCATGATGCCAGGAAAACTTTATCTCGTGTGTCGTCCATGGTCACTTGTTGTATGCAAGTATTGTATCCAACTCAAAAGACAGACAGTGGGACTACATTATGGCCTTCACTGAATATCTCTTCTATACGAATTGATATTTTAGGCAGAATAAAAGCCATTCTTTTGCAAAAGTCTGTGCCACTGACCTTGTCTAAAGAAATAATATGATCTGCAAGTTGCGAGGACATCTGCAGAGATACATGCATTATTATCAACAAACTGCCCAGTACATTTCACAGAAATGTTAAGTCAAACCTTAAACATGTCTGATACCAGTGGCATCGCACATGTATTTAAGACAATTTTTTCGGGACTGTTAACACCATTTGAAGCAGTCCTCTGCATTTTTCCAAATTTCGTGCACTCTGTGTTCGGCGGCCTGCCTCTCATCTTGGGACTCGTAGCAGGTGTTCTATTTTTATTTCTTCTGCTCTGATATGGCAAGTCCAGCAACCAACAATACCCAGACCAACATGAGGTATCGTGAAAGGATTTCACAGATTCTTGGCTTGGTTCGTTTAAGAGATCTGAACACAACCTGGTTTCTATCGTTCAGACCAATCTGGCAAAATTGCATCTTACCTGTTCTATGATGCCTGCTTTGCAGAGAGGAATGTGCGTTGGACATCTGTCTTACGCTTCCATCAGTCCTGCCATCGGATGTCGACACCTTGCTAGGTCCTGTAACGGCTCTTGCATCGTGTTGTCCCCAACGGCTACCAATCCTGACGACGGCATTCATTGAGGTCTCACCAGTAAGTCTAACTGAGGGTGAAATACAAGAATCAACAGGCGCACAGGTACTATCTAATTTGAACACTGCTAATGCGGCACCTGGCGCTGACGGCAATGCTTCTCATCTGTGCACTTTTGATCTGCTTGATCAAGTGGTTGCACTTTCACCTACTGGGGTAGACGATTTCTTTGCCAGCCTTTATGATCTAATGTTTTCTCCTGACACCGAGAATAACTTTTGATTCATGCACACAGCGTTCCCTGAACTCTGAAATTCGGCCTTCAATTTTTCAAAACAAAGACATTTAACTTTGGGACTCTGTTTTTCACAACCATTTGAATTCTTTTCTCTCCAAAATTTTTGAATTTTCGGCACAGACTAATCTGCTTAAAGTAGAACTATTCTTAGAGAACAAGAAATTATTTTCCTTTTGAAACACTGCCTAGAAAATATAATTGGCCTTGTCCTCATATAACCATATAACCATTGACATGATATGTTATGTTATGAAATGGTCTCGACCTTTCTTTCTGTATTTAATAAATGTATTCATATTCATAAATGTAAATTCATGATTCATTCAGTTTGCATATTTAGATACCAGACTAGATGCTTAGAATGTCATCACTTCCTTAAAATGCGTACTGTAGAAATCCTCAATATTCTTATCATGTACAAACCATTTCAAGTGCATTTTTATGTATTTTGGGGTGGGATTGTAAACACTAGCTTTAGATATGTTCATTGCTTATTAGGTTAGCTTAATTGAACTTAAGATCGTGGAGTGGGTGTTGTAATCAAATCTAGGCACCTAGTGTTTTTTCCTGATTCATGCCATTATATAGGTATACTTTATCATATCCTTAGGCATAGAAATCACTACCCTATTTGGTCTAAGTCAAATAGCCAAAATACGGCACAGCTACTTCCACTAGGTTCCAAGAATTAACAACGATTTCTTGGAAAAAAACAGCCTTCAGCATCTAGGAACTTCCCCCTGGTTGAATATTAAGTTCTCCAAGAACTCCTGGCGTTTTCCAAGAATTTAGCCTTTGAGTGACGATATTAAGTCCAAACATGCATCAAACTCGGCACCTTCAAAATATAAATATGCCCAGGTTTGCCCAGTTAAACACACAGTGGTTTGGAGCAGATCGACTATCTTCTTGCTCGATGCCCTGCAGCAGCAAGTGCCGAAGGAAGCCGATCCTCCAGCTGACGCACTGAGAGAGACGCTGTCTTTTCTCTTGCCGAGAAATCCAGCTCCAGTGTTTCTGGCTTACCCTTGCGGGTATCTGGGAATGCGAGTCCTGAGAGAAAGATACAAGCCCTCCTTCATTCTAAAACCAAGGTATGGAGCTGATTAGGCCGCCTAGCGAATTCTTGGAATAGATTCCTGGCCGAGAACTACTAAACTTAGGCTACTCCTCACTTCCTTCCTCCCTAGTACTAGACACAGGTTAGGTACACCGGGGTAGGCGTATTTTAGAAGCACCAGTTGAGTACTTTTAGTCATTATTTATTACTGTATGTATTTTATATATTTTATGCACTTTTATGGCTTAGAAACCATATCATGCTTTTACAGTACTACTTATTAATACTGTTCGTATTATATGCATTGTACTTTATAACCAGTATTACGATTGTAGCAGTTCATTTCCAATGCTTGAGAAGAAGACTGTTCAATAAATACTTTTATTGAAAACGCCTGTCTCTCTATTTCTCTGCATCTCTGGTGAAACGAAGCATGCATGATTGACTGAGTAAAATAGTTATCTATTGTTTCCGCAACTCTAGAGATTTGATTTCTTATTCTTGGGAAACAAAGTTGTCATGTTTATGCAGTTGTCAGAAACTAATCCCTTCTTGTGAATTCAAGACAGTTTCTAGTGACCTCTGAGGTAGCTGGCACTCACTATTAAGTTTAATATATTTGGTAGAGAACTAGTAGACCTCAGTCCTACGTCTAATCTACAGTATATATTATTCCAATGTCCAGAGCCTATTGGGAATATAGGAACTACACTACAAAATGTCAAGGGCCTAGTATCCAAATAATGTTTGATAGCTGTTAGACCTACATGGTGGTCAATGCTCGTGTAGAGAAATTCTATGTCCAATGTTATGAAAAGTAGATCATCATTCCACTATATATGCTGAATCTTGTTAGGAAATTACTTGTATCCCTTACATAAGAAGGGAGTGTCCACATGTGACTTTGAAGTAAATAATCAACGTATTGACTTATTTGTTCACTTATTCCTCCAATGGCCGATATAATAGATCTGCCTGGCATAGGACTTACCTCTTTATGGATTTTCGGGATAAGATATAACGTCGGGATCACCGGAAAATCATTTTGCATGAATTTGTGTTCTTGACTGGATATTAGACCTTATCTTTTCCACGCATTCAAGTCTTTTTTCAATGCCTCTATTGCCTTTTTAAACTCAATCATAGTTGTCCTCTCATTGCATTCAATATATACTGTAGTAGTCAAAATCAGACACTGCTGTTTGTAGAATACTCCTCCCCGTAACACACTCCCCCTACATTCAGCATAGTTGACTGAAATATAAATATGGTTTGCTTTATATAAAAGAAAACACATTTAAGCACATTTTTGATTGAAGAATTATATACACAGGGTAAAATTCCATAAAGTAGGACCAAACTGAAAGACAGGAAAAAATGCTGTTTGATGTAAAAGGCCTGTTGTTGCATTGCACAGTACTCGTCTGAAGAATGGATTTGCTGCAGCACCATTTTGTCTTGCATTAACAGATTGTGGAACTCACTGCAGCTTTGTTCTAAGTTGACCCTTGGGATCAACAAGGCTTTTATAGTCTCCAGTTCCATTCGGTTTCTTTCATCAGTCCACGTGTTATTCATAATGGAAAAAAATCTTTCCACTGGCGCATTAGTTCCTGGCAGACATAATGCAAACTGGACTATCAGGCCAATGTTTCTAAATGTATCATGAGTTTGGAAATAGGTGACTATTTCCACCCACCAATCCTCAGCAGTCTTCTTCTTGTCATTCCATGTGGTGAGTCTATCTGCTGTGTATTTTTGTACACAGGTGATTTCATCAAAGAGCTCCATTCCATCCATCTCAAATGTGCTTGATACAGATTGTACAAATAACAGAGACATTTCAACATTAACCCAGACAGGAACAGCATCAAGAAGGATCCAGGAAAAAGAGTTCAAGTCAGAAAAAAATGCCCTCCACTCTTCCAAGTTATCAATACTGCTGTTGTAGAAAGCACATACAGAGTTACAGATTTTTGTTTCTGGCGAGAGTCCTTGTTCTTTGAGGGATTTAAGAAGCTCCTTCACCCTAAGGCCCATGAACCAGGTATCTCTCCTTTCCTTCAATTTTCATATTAATTGTGTAATTTGTCTTGCAATATCTATGGCATTTGCATGCTGCTTTTCCATCTCCTTTATTGTGTCACTAAATAGAGCCCTTTGGTTGCGCAAAAAACAGCGCCAGATTTCTGCAAGAGAGTTTTCAAAAAAAATGACAATTGCTGTTGGGGGATTTGCTTGGGACAAAAAATACGAACATAAGGCTGGAAACAGCTTTAGCACCATGTCAACTGCAGGCAGTAGGGAAAGCCAGCGAGTGTTGCTAGTACTTAGGATTTGTTGATAATCTATATCAACAAACTCACAAAATTCTTTCAGTTGTTCAGTTCGGACAGTCTAAATGTGGAAATATTTATACAATTTTAACAAAAAATATTCTATGTACATTGGCAGCCCATCAGCTGCGATTTGCACTGCATTATGGACAATGTGTGCTGCACAACCTATCCTAAGTACTTTATTATGAGGAATAGCTTCCTTAAGCTTGCAGGAAACATTGTTCTTTGCGGCTCTAACCTTTCCCCCAAAGTTTGTATTAGTATTATCTGCACAAAACCCAACTACTTTTTCAAGCAAATTACACTTTTGAAGGGCATAGTACAGTTGTTCAAAGAGTATTGTAGATGTTTCATGAGGAACGGAGGTAAACTCTAAAATTTTCACCTGAACACCCTCAAAATACTTGAAATACCTCATCACAATTGGTATCAATTTAACTTCTTTCCTTTTGGAAGTATCAATAGACACAGATATACAAGCAATGCTACTCAAGTTGGAATTAAGGTCAATCATGCGAGAGGAGCTAGTACTTTTGTAATCAAGGCTTCAGTCTTGGTGCGAGCACAGCAAAACTTTTCATCATTCAGTTTCCATATTAATGCTGATGTACAGTCCATTGACCGAAAACTGTGGTTATGTTTAGCAAGATGATATGCTAATGTACCTTTGTTTGCAATGTACCTTCAACAGCAGCCCTACTGAGTTCAGCATGTGCAGGGGTTGCCTTACCCAAAAAAGTGGTAATGTTGCTATTGCCGCTTGAAGATTCGACCAACAACTTGTGTTGTTTGTGTCTGTATGTGCTCCTTTATGTTAAACTTTTCACCATGGTCAATGGAGAATGTAGATTTGCAGATCTTGCAGAACACGTTGGCATTACTGTTCCAGACCTTGCTCGGGAAGGGGAAAGATCTTTGCATCTCTTTGCTGATGGAACACTTTCGCTTAGTCATCTCTCCAGTAGGTAGCTCGCTAGCCTTTCTGTGTTTCAAGTTGGAGAGGACAAAAAAGTCATGTAACTATGATGCATACTGACAAAAAACTGTATCCAAGTTTCATATAAAAAAAGTTTTGTACGTGCACATTTACGCACACTAGCATCAGAACTGTGCATCACTTCTTGAGTGTACAGCAGTGTAGTGTAGTTCCTATTTCCCTTATAGGCTCTGCGCATTGGAATAATATACACTATCGTTTTTGCATAGGACTAAGTTCAGTATGCTCCTATCGAGTACATTAAACTTAATTACTTATGTGTGCCAGCTAACTCAGAGGTCTCTAGAAACTTCTCGAATGAACAAGAAGGGATTCGTTTCTGACAACCGCATAAACATGACAACTTTGTTTCCTTTAGAATCGGAACAGTTCTCAGAATCCTGGAAACAATAGATAACAGTTTCACTCAGTCAATCGTGCATGCTTATTTTCTTGAGAGTTACACAGAAATAGATAGATAGACAGGCTTTTCAATAAAAGGATTTATTGAACAGTCTTGTATCTCGTGTAAGAGACATGAGCTGTTACAATCGCAAGACAGTATGTGAGATATAATATGTACAGCCTAAGCAGTAAGAAGAAATAATACTGCAATAGCATTGTCTTTTAGCTATGACATATATTAATATACATATACATAAATAACACAGGCTAAAATGTGGATACTCGTATGGTGCTTTTAAATAGTTCTACCCCAGTTTACCTAACCTAAGTGTAGTACGAGGTAAGAAGTAGGTGCTGTTTTCTATAGCATAGTTCGTTATAGTTTCGTTTTGCCAAGAGTCCCTCTAGGTTCTAGTCTGCTCTATATCTTAGAAAGAGAGAGGCATGAATCTCTTTCCGGATCTCAATCTCTAACACCCCGCAAAGGGAGTCAGGAAACTGGAAAATGGATTCTCTGCGAGCAGGATGACAGCGTCTGGTCAGTGCATCAGGCAGGGAATTGAATTCCTTCCGAACGTGCCGTGGCGAGCCATATCGAACTGTGTAGCTGAGCCGAGCCATGGTTTGCCATGGTAAGTGAAGGTATATTTATACCTTGAAGGTGTCTAGGAATGCTAGCATTGCCGTAAAGTCAGGCAGAGGAACCCCTAAGGAATAGTTGTTCATGCATAATAAATGAGTTCTTGGAGAAATCAATAATCCAAGCAGGGAAAGTCCCAATGGCTTAAGGGTCTGGTCTCTAAGAACTCGTTGTGACGTGGGATGGATGGATGTAGGTGACCATGTCTGTATTTGGATTGCATGGCTGATGCCTAAATAATTACTGGGATACTATTCCTAAATAAGGACAATGTGAGCTTTGCTTATATAAGGGGATGATTCGTGAAACCCATGTACAGGTGTCTAAATCGAAACACAACAGCAGTACTAAAGAGATATAATGGCTATCCAAAGCTCCTATTTGTTAAAGCAAACACATTCTTCTTATCGAAATATCCATAATGAAGCTCCAGGGACAAAATAGTGCCCATAAGTTAGAAACATTTCGGAATGGAGCATTCATCAGAATTGTTGAAAAATATCTGCAGCAATGCCTTGAATTTTGAAGATACAAATCAGATGAAAAATGTCCAAGAAGTAATTTTTACCCATTTTGCTAGTTGTGTGATCATCCTTGCCAATTGGACATTCTGGTATCAAATACCACAGTGCAGTAAAGTGTTGCCAACTTAGAAGCTAAAGTTATGATTGGAAAAGGAATTTTGGGATGTTACTATTGTTCAATTTGTTAATTTGTTGAGGTATCAGCAATTAATTTGATGGTTTAAGGAGAAGCAGTCAAATCACACAATTGATTTCCACCTAATATACTGGTGTTACATGAGAAAATATTGAAGATCCAAGACAAAAGGAAAGTGCATGTTGAAGATTTCTTTTAGGCTGAGGAACGCCATGCTGCTTGAGCATTTGGGCGTTTTGAGTAACCGAATTTTGAAACAGCTTAACGTAATTCAATATTGTTTGGCACCATGAAGTCTTGAAATAGCTTAAGTTGGGTGGAAGGATTTCCTGAACAGGAGCCCCCAAAATATGTCTTGCCCAGAACTCCAAAAGTCCATAAGATGGCATAGGGACATGTAACCAGACATGCTACACAATAGCACAGAGAACACATTGATACATATCATTTTGGAATTGCATTTGCATAGAGCATCATTCACTGCTATCTATATTAATATACATCTACCTGGCCACTTCCTAATGTCAAGTCAAGTCAAGTCAAAAGATTTGTATAGCGCGCTACATACCAAGAGGGTCTCAAGGCGCTTGAAGAAGGGTGGAGAGTTACTTGTCGAATATCCACGTTTTGAGTTGCTTTCTGAATGCTAGGTGGTTCTGAGTGAGGCGAAGGTGGGTGGGAAGTGACATTGAGGCAACAAACTCTATAGCACTAGTGCGGCAACCTAGATATCCTGACCCCCCAAAACTTTTCATTTGAACGTCTTAAAGAGTGTGGCAAGAGAATCCCTGAGCACGAGTTGGCGTATACCACTTGGAACACTGCAAAGAGGTGTAAATTTGGTGCCATAAATTGCTTTATGGACGAAGCATAAGGACTTAAATTACTCGTTGACTTGTAACTAATGTAACAGCACCACTCAGCACCACCACAGCACCACTCAGCACCACCACAGCATCACTCACCACAGCCACATTATCACACAGCACCACCAAATTATCACTCAGTACCACCCAGCACCACTCAGCACCACCACAGCATCTCAGCACCACCACAGCATCACTCAGCACCACCACATTATCACTCAGTACCACCCAGCACCACTCAGCACCGCCACAGCATCTCAGCACCACCACAGCATCACTCAGCACCACCACAGCACCACTCAGCACCACCACAGCACCACTCAGCACCACCCCAGCATCACTCAGCGTCACCCCAGCACCACTCAGCACCACCACAGCACCACTCAGCACCACCACAGCACCACTCAGCACCACCACATTATCACTCAGCACCACCACGTTATCACTCAGCACCACCAGAGCACCACTCAGCACCACCACAGCATCTCAGCACCACCACAGCCCCACTTAGCACCACCACAGCACCACTCAGCACCACCCCGGAATCACTCAGCGCCACCCCAGCATCACTCAGCGCCACCCCAGCATCACTCAGCGCCACCCCAGCACCACTCAGCACCACCACAGCACCATTCAGCACCACCACAGCACCACTCAGCACCACCCCAGCATCACTCAGCACCACCACAGCACCACTCAGCACTACCACAGCACCACTCAGCACCCCCACAGCACCACTCAGCACCACCACATTATCACTCAGCACCACCACATTATCACTCAGTACCATCACAGCACCACTCAGCACCACCACAGCATCTCAGCACCACCACAGCACCACTAAGCACCACCACAGCACCACTCAGCACCACCACAGCATCACTCAGCACCACCACAGCACCACTCAGCACCACCACAGCACCACTCAGCGCCACAACAGCATCACTCAGCGCCACCCCAGAATCTCTCAGCGCCAGCCCAGCATCACTCAGCGCCACCACAGCATCACTCAGCGCCACCACAGAGCATCACTCAGCACCACCACAGCATCACTCAGCACCACCACAGCACCATTCAGCACCACCACAGCACCACTCAGCACCACCCCAGCATGTAAATGTAAATGTAAATGTAAAGGCATTTATATAGCGCACTACTTACCCGCAGGGTCCCAAGGCGCTTCGACCGCTGCGAAACCCTTCCTGGCTTCCCTGAGAGATGGTCCCTTAATGGGTATCTCCAGGGTGAGACCAGGCATCCCCGGCGGTCTGGTGGGGCCGTTAGTGAAGATGAGGCAAGCTAATGCCCAGAGTTGCCGAGTGTGATCGCTGATCAGAGTGGGCACCGAGGCGAGAGAATTATCGAGTCCGCTGACCCTGGTCCAGAAACCTGCCGCGCCGGAAATCGAACCCTGGTCCCGGGCCGTCCTCTGCTCTCGGGTCTGCCGCCTCTAACCAGTGAGCCACACTACTTCACTAGAGGTTCTGAGTGAGGCGAAGGTGGGTGGGAAGTGACATTGAGGCAACAAACTCTATAGCACTAGTGCGGCCACCTAGATATCCTGACCCCCCAAAACTTTTCATTTGAACGTCTTAAAGAGTGTGGCAAGAGAATCCCTGAGCACGAGTTGGCGTATACCACTTGGAACACTGCAAAGAGGTGTAAATTTGGTGGCATAAATTGCTTTATGGACGAAGCATAAGGACTTAAATTACTCGTTGACTTGTAACTAATGTAACAGCACCACTCAGCACCACCACAGCACCACTCAGCACCACCACAGCATCACTCACCACAGCCACATTATCACACAGCACCACCAAATTATCACTCAGTACCACCCAGCACCACTCAGCACCACCACAGCATCTCAGCACCACCACAGCATCACTCAGCACCACCACATTATCACTCAGTACCACCCAGCACCACTCAGCACCGCCACAGCATCTCAGCACCACCACAGCATCACTCAGCACCACCACAGCACCACTCAGCACCACCACAGCACCACTCAGCACCCCCATAGCACCACTCAGCACCACCACATTATCACTCAGCACCATCACAGCACCACTCAGCACCACCACAGCATCTCAGCACCACCACAGCACCACTAAGCACCACCACAGCACCACTCAGCACCACCACAGCACCACTCAGCACCACCAGAGCACCACTCAGCACCACAACAGCACCACTCAGCGCCACCACAGCATCACTCAGCGCCACCCCAGAATCACTCAGCGCCACCCCAGCATCACTCAGTGCCACCAAAGCATCACTCAGTGCCACCACAGAGCATCACTCAGCACCACCACAGCACCACCACAGCATCACTCAGCACCACAACAGCACCACTCAGCATCACCACAGCATAACTCAGCACCACCACAGCACCACTCAGCACCACCACATTATCACTCAGCACCACCACAGCACCACTCAGCACCACCACAGCACCCCTCAGCATCACCACATCATCACTCAGCGCTACCCCAGCATCACTCAGTAACACCACATTATCACTCAGCACCACCACATTATCACTCAGCACCACCACATTATCACTCAGCACCACCACAGCAACACTCAGCACCACCACAGCACCACTCAGCACCACCACAGCATCACTCAGCACCACCACAGCACCACCACAGCATCATTCAGCACCACAACAGCACCACTCAGCACCACCACAGCATTACTCAGCGCAACCCCAGGTTATAGGTGTCACACTTGCGAAAGTTATAACGATTGGCAATGTATATGACAAAACTATTAATTTAGCTATTTTCAAAAGCAACACATAAATAAAAAAATTGTCATTTACAAGACCAATAGCTCAAACTTTCCTAATGCGAGACCTATTGCATTACAAATGCTTGTTAAGCATGTTGTTGTTGGTACTTGTAGTTTTACCTTTCTAAACAATAAAAAACTTGACTACTTGTAGTTAAATGTTTTTATTGTTTAGAAAGGTAAAACTACAAGTACCAACAACAACATGCACAAAAATGGGAGTTGAACGGTCTTGACTGACTTCATGCTATATGACCAAATGGAGAACAAACTGAAATATTAAACCTCCCTCATATTGGCCTACAAAATGATGCCAACTAAAAAGCCTAGAACAGGTTAATAACTTCAATGTACTGCAAAAAAACATAAATGTTTGCCCCTCTCCCCATGCCAAAAGACGAAAAGGGAAAGAGAAAGAAGGAAGGCAAAGGGAGACAAAAAGGAAATAGCATGGAGAAACAAAATTAAAAAAAACGTGATGCTGACTGAATATGATGGTGGTTGTTTATGAAAGCTGTAATAAAAACAATAAATAATAAAAAAGACCAAAAGAATAAAAAACAACAGCCCAGAAATGACAAAAATTACGTCTCCCCAGCCCCCGGATATTTGCAAATTGCGCTCATTGGTAAGCAGAATTTTTTGGGTGGCAAGGCATCGCTCCAGGTGGTTATTGTTTCTTAGACTGGACTACTACTACATACTTTTGTAATTATACGTTCGACTAACGCTAAATATTATGTCATGCTCATTAACCTTGTCTTTCCTGTGAATTGATTCCACCTTGCCCTCGCGACCCCCACAAACAATTGTTTTGTCCACGAGAGAAAGTTTTACGTACCATTGAAGAGCTACCAGAGAAGAGCCATTTGCTTTCTTATTACTGTTTTTTTTATTTGAAACGCGTGTCTTATATAAGTGTGTCAGAACTACCCACTCGGTTTTGGATTACATTGTTTGTATTGGGAGCTGCGATTACATGTATTTAAACTTTATTGTTGATGGCCCTAACTGTTTAAAGTAATAATAAAAGCAGAGACACTGAGCACATATCCTGTGATTCAGTGATAAAGTAAGATCCTTGCATTGCCCTTCGCCCCAAGCCAGAAGATGAAAAGGGAAAGAGGGAGGAGGAAGGGAAAGAAAGATAAAAAGGAAATAACATGGAGAAACAAAATTAAAAAACAGCCATTAAAATACTCACATTGCGGGCTTGCAGGCTGGGAGGGCAAGTCTTAAGTGGCTTCAGAATGATCCTGGGTTAGGCAGCTCTGATGCGGAGGCAGGGTCCTGACGGTGCTGGTAGGGCTGAGGAAGCGTCAAGAAGGTTAGATACCCTTCTCGCTACTGCTGGATTCTGTTGTAGTCCCTCACTCGCTTTAAGGCAGACCATTGTCACACTGGTTGCTGGATGAATCTTGCTTCAGGCAGTAAAATCAGGGTTGTGCTGGTCACAGGTGGTTCTAACCAGCTGTTGTTCTGATGGCTGGCATGATGATGACGTAGGTGGTGCTGCGTTGTACAAGGATAAGGGAAATCCTGAGAGAAAATTTCTCTCTTCAAACGATTTCCCTTCCTGCTACATCGTTCACCTAAGTGACGTCAAGCAGTGCAAAGAGAGCATGCGCACATCTATTTTACACGAGTGCGCATGCTCAACCGAAACACTAATAAAAAAATGGGACATTTCTATGTTTAACCTGGACACTGCTCAAAAACTGGGACATTTCATTAATTTGTAACAAAGTGTCAGGTCACCGGGACACTTCTCCAAAAACAGAGACCGTCCAGGGAAAACTGGGACGTCTAGTCACTCTAGCTGAGATGGGCCTTGAAAGAAACAAAACAGGACGGACATCACCCCACCCTGCCTAACGGGGGAAAGCTTATGTCTGAATTGGACGGATCACAACCACTTGCCATAGCAATTGCCAACCTGGAATAAGAACATGCAAGACTCATGGAGACAATGCAGCTAAGATGGCACATCAAGCAGGAGCAGTCGGGTTGGACTAAATTCGCTCCCCCAACCCCACCCCAACAGGCTCTCAGGAGGAGCTGAGAGTTATCTTTTAAGTGTTGCTATATGAATATTGCGAGTTAAGAAGGCTGGTGGGCTACAGACCTCTCATACTCTACTTGCGTATAGTTTTGCTTAAGTAATTTGATTGTTCACTGGTGGGAGACAGTGGGTGGGGGGTTGTGTTTTTTTTGTTACCATTGAGGAGAGTCACTGACATGCTTTCCAACTCATGGCACACGGGGACACCACACGAGCACACAGTACACTATTTTTACAGTATGGCACAGTTCCTGGACTCCAGTCATAGAGTCCTAACCTGGAAAGTCAATGGTTTGGGAATCAAATTAAATCCGGTAGAGGATGTAGCCTTACAGCTAGAGAGGTCAACCTCGAAGCTGGAGAACCGAGTTCGAGTCTTGGCAACGACGCTCAACATCCTGTGATTCTGGGCAAATCACTTAATCTCCCTGTGCCTAACAAAAATGAATGTGTCCTTGTGTAACGAAACTGGTGCTCATGTAAAGCGCTCTGATGCAATACCTTCGGGTCTAGTTTGCGCTATATAAAACACTAAAAAAGAATTTAACAGTATAGATCTATGACTTCCTCTAAGAGATAACTGAATCTCAAACTAACATTTTAGAAAGTATGTGGATTTCCTGAATTCAGATGCCAAGTTACCATTGCCAAATAGACTGTGATCAATTTACCAGATTGTAATCCAGCCGACCTGAACATCCGCGTGCAGTTCCACTAATACTCCAGGCACCACTGCTTACCTGGATTCTCACTAGTGTATGTCCTATGCAGACTCAAAAGCAGATCAGTAGGTCGAGCCTTCTCATAAATTGATCCTAACATTTTTGATGACCTCCCACACCACATCACAGCCTCCCTGTCTCTTCTTGAATTTGCAACGAAACAGAAGGTGTAGGATTCTGCCTCTCTATGTAGTGTACTAAAATGAAGCACACTATGCAGAGAGTGAACTTGGTCCTCAATTGGCTTTCAGAGGCAAAAGTAGATAATACAAATGCTCTCTTTTATGGTGGTGTGGACAAGCAGTTAGGCTTATCAGAGGCTAGTGCTAAGCATCCGTTGTACTCACAGAGGTAATAAATGAGACACACACTCATATATATATACGAGACCAAATTAGAAAAATAACACTTCTTTTTAGGTCTCGCCTACGCAACGCGCATGCGCTGCTTAGGAGGAGACCTCTTGGAATCGATTCACTTTTTTGCCCAAAAACATGCACTCTTTGCATTGCTTTCAATGGCAACGCGTGCACGCTTGCCATTTCTCTTGCGGGAGCGAACTTTGGCGACATCTGTTTGTAATTATCTTGCAAACAGAAGGTGCCCCTGCTCGCTCCCATAAGGGAAACGCTGTGCGAGTCTCGCTTGTTTTTTTTTCTTGTTTATATAGCTGTCAAATATTTTACTTACTTAAACCATTTGCAAACGATCACACTTTTTCATCGACTTTCCTTTTTCACAGATTAGATTGAAAACATTGCGATTGCTCCTTTGTGTACATGATTTGTGGTAGTATGCTGCCAGCACTTCGCATTGTGTTGGTACTAACCCATTATGGGCGCCCGTTTAACCCTACCCCAACCATGAAACACAATTAGCCGTGGACGTGGGCCTAGCCGCAGAACTGAAGGATAACGGATACAAATGCATGACACGCCGCTCCCTTGAAGCCTCGATGGCGCTGACTTGAAACAAGCAAGCAACTGTGTGATCTTAGGCAGATATCGGTCTGCTCTCCCTGCGCCTCAACATCCCCCATCTTTTGAGAAGCCGTCGGACACGAAACAAAACTAAAATGTAAATACATCAATAAAAACGCTAAACGCTCCTGAGAAAAAAGCTGCTCTGCAAAATAGTTTTGCTGAGACCTGTGAGCATGATGGGAAACTGGGTTACATTCTAGTGTGGTACAGATAGTCTTTCTTTCTTCTGATGTTGAGAAGAAAGTACCATTGAGGGGGTTAAGAATATCTCTTATTTATTAGGACTCCTCACAAACAAAGGCACAGCTGAAGTATGTTTAAAGATGCAGTCTATGAGGCTACTCGTCACTATGACCATGGCGCCACGATACTAGCATTACCTAATATAGTTCATATAATGTTCAAAAAAGACATCACGCATTTAGAATACAAGAATGCATACCTAATTATACTGGTCACTCAATGGTTGCATCCTGCAATGGCTAACCCACCTGACTGGCTGCTGAGCGAAAAGGACTAGTCGGCACCTCTGCATTTCATGGTGCTCTTAACTAGTACAAATCTAAGGCAATCCACGTGTACTAGTCCCTTAGGACCCGAGCCATGCACTACTTCCACAAGGCAGAAAACTGAAACAAATTATCAGGGGCTCCCTGAAAGTTAATTTGGCATACTGACTGGATAACATAAAATGGTAAATGTATTTTGGGGGGATTGGTCTATACCATAGAAGATCTGAGATAACTGGGCTGTGCTTCTGACTAGCGCTACTGCCTACTTATTAACAGTAGTCCACTTATAAGGTCCGAAAAGCGAGACCGATTGGCTATGCCAATTCTTGTTTATATATGTTTTAAACCAATAACTTCATTCAAAGGTAAGTACTGTTTTTGATAGCAATATTCACAGGCAAGTAAATTGTTCAAACCTGTGTGCTTTTACAAGCAATGCCATCCTATGGGAGGAAAAGTCAAAGATGAGTAAAGGTAGGTACAGTCGGTTTAAGGGGCCCCCATTCCAGGTTCGGAGTGGTAGTGAACCAAGGTCCAAAGTACTATTAGCAGTTCTTCGGGACCCACCGGGGTTGTCCTGGGAAGCTGGTGCTCTACAAAGAAGGGTGGCACCCAAAAACAGGTTTGTGGACACTTTTCAGGCCTCCTTAACAAGGGCTTAGGTCGCAAGGGGTCTTGGAGCAAAGGGGTACCACCAGTTCATCATGACCCAGGCTGGGTGGCTTGGCTGCATAGTGGTTAGGTCGGTTGGGCTGGTTGCTCAAAGTGCACCTCACAGTCAAAGAAAAACAGCTGGCAGGGGCAAAATCAAAGCAGCTGTGCCACTCTCAAAGTGGGTCTTAATGATGCTGTCATCCCTCGATGGCTGCTTGGTCGTCATGCAGTGAACAGCACTTTCACTGTTGGTGATTGGTGGAGGCAAATGGCACCCCAGAGGTTGGTGCTGCATGGTTCCAGTTGGTCCTGGTGTCTTCACACTCGGGGTGAGACAGATCCAGCCTCCCAGAGCATGTGTACCTTCTCGTGGTCATCTGGGCAGTGGTCGGGCCAGGGAGCTGTAAGGTGATGGAACAGACTCTGCTTGTGGGGTGCCTGCGGACTGCAGGAGAGTAGCTCCTCTACTTCCAGGGAGACTGTTGGTGACTTTCGAAGTTCTGGCAGGCTACCTAAGGCTGTGGCAGCTCTCCAGCTCGCTGGATGAGTCACTCAGTCACGATTGAAGAGAGAGGGATGAGGCTGGAAGGGTTTCACACCAAAGTCTAAGGTTTTGCTGAGTTCTCGCCAGGCAGTGACTCATTTTCATCCTTCTTCTGTTGATCCATTGAATCTCAGTTCTTGGGTTCAGGGGTGCCACCTACATACTCAAATCAGGGGTGTTAAGGGGAGTGACAGGTAGCAGCCAATGGGCTACCTACCTTTAGGGTGTCTGCACCCTCTATATGACCACTTCCTGTGGGAAGGGGTCATAACCCTGACCCTAGAATGTTAATTCCTTCCAAAACAAGATGGAAGTTTTTGAAAAGTGGGGTCCACATTAGCTGGCCTACCCTTGGGATGGTGTTGGCAGAATGTCCTAATCTTACAAATGTTGCTGCCTTTTTTGCCACCAATAAGTGGGGTCAGGACAGGAGGATGGGCACCACCACTATCTGGATTGGCCAGGGGGCACATAGCAAAGGCGGCAGAGCCTTTGAAGTTTCCCACCCTGGAATGCCATTTGTGCTTGGAGGAGATGTGAACACCTTTTCCCAGAGCAGGCTTTATTCATGGACTCTGAGAGTGAAGGCTCTCACCTCACGAGGGCAGAAACCTGTCCACAGTGGCTGGCTGGCAAGACCAGTCAGTCAACACACTAGTAATTGGTAGGTTTTCAGGGGGGCCCTCTAAGGTGCCCTCTGGGTGCATTATTAATAAATTCAGCACTGGCATCACTGTATCTTTATTAAGGCAAACTAGTTGGTACCAAACCCCTTGGGTGAAGCCATCATGTAGCTGGAGAACCCGTATTTACGAGTCTCGAGCCCATGTATTCCTTATGCCCTCTCTATCCACCCGGAATATCTAAGGGTGAACTTAGATATAATGGGGACACATCTACTCAGGTAGATATGCCCACACATGGATATAGTGCACCCTGCCTTCAGGCTGTAAGGCCTGCCATGGGAGCATCTTACCTCTACCACATGCAATGTTTTGCTGGCATGGTACACAGAAGTATGTGTAGGGTATCTAGTTTTAGGTTTAAACCTATAATAACTGATAAAGCCCCACTGAAAGGAAAATAGCCATAACCGGTGTAAACATATAAACAGTGAAAAAATACCTTTGCAATAACATACTAAGTGTCATTCAAAGAAAGGAAAAGATGAGTGAAAGAGTAATTTCTTCCTGAAGGGGCCAATGCAATTTAACTTTGTAATACAAGGTAGCATCAAGAAAGACTGGACTAACATTATTCTAATTGAGTTTTGATGTTAGGTATGTCACTAAAACATTGTCTCTTCTTCCTTCTGCTTTTTCCAGTTTGTGGTCTTTGGTCTAAAGATGCAGTGTTTAGAATCATTTTATGAGTCTTATTTAGTTATTTTATAAACTGTAGAGAATCAGGAAATAACAAAATCCTATTTGATATTTTGGCTGCATTTGATTTCACTGATAGGTAAAATGGCTGGTTTCATAAGAATCTTTCCTAATATGTGCCATCACATTTACCCACAGACGGAGAAGGGGTGAAAACCTTTGATACATCAGCCCCCTTTTCTAGCAAGTCTGTATTGATTGTAAGTGAATTGCCAAAACACCCAGGCTTTAAACATTCAATACAAGATGAAGTGAAAGGTATATGTGAAAAGATTATTGTCACCAAGCATCTGAGATAGTGGTGAAAACATGACACCAGACGTTTGGTAAACATGGAACACAGTGTCACTTGGAATGCTGCTGAAAAAAGTTCCTTCCAATTTCAATAAAGATTGGAGTGTTTGTATTTGCAGTAATTCAGCTACGTAGATTAAAAAGATGTATGATGGCCTGTCAAAATCGATACCTGAGCTGAAGTACTTTCCTGTAAGAGATCTTTGTCACTTGCTAGATGGTATGCTGAAAGCATCTTTACAATCTGCAGACTTAATGAAGAATGCTATTGACTTTGTAGTCCATTCTGATGCAGTAAAATGTATTTAGACTTCATATACCTTGTCCACACGCTATCTAGAGACATGCACTATCAGTGCAGAAAGCAGAAGAGTGAAAGGGAGATATGATGGGTGGCTGGATGAAAGGGTGGAGAATGGATGTGTGGGTGGATGGATGGGTCAAAGAGTGAATGGATTAGTAAAAGCATGAATTGCTGACCAAAAGGGTGGATCAATGGATAAATAAAAAGGAAGATGGATGGATAGTGTGAAAGGATCGATGGATAACTGTAAAGGTAAATGGAGGATGGATGGATGTATCGACAGATGTGTGAGTGAAAAGGTGGATGGATAGATGCATGGATGAATGAGTCAGAGGAGGAGATAAGGATTGATGAGTAATCGAAGAATGGATGGATGAGTAAAAGGATGAGTGAATGGATAAATGAGTGACAGGGTGGGTGGTTGGATGAATGGTCAAATAAAGGATGGATCCTTGAAAGTGTAAATGGAAGGACTGATGGATAGATAGATGGATGGATGGATGGGATGAATGTAAGGGTAAATAGATGGATGGGTGGATGGATGGATGAATGAAAGGATGAATGTATGCATGGATAAGTGAAAGACTGGATGGATGAGTGAAAGGGATGGCAGATGGATGGCTGGATGAAAGGGTAGATGGATGGATGAGTAAAAGAATACATGGATGGATAAATGAGTGAAATGATGTATGGATAAATGAGTGAAATGGTAGATGGATGAATGAGTGAAAGGATGGATGAGTGAAAGGGTAAATGGATGGGAGAATATTTGTATCAAAGGCTGGATAGATGTGTGAAGGGATGGATCAATGAATAAGTGGAATGGAGGATGTAAAGATATATGGAGTAAAAGGATGGATAGATGAGTAAAAGAATGGATGGATGGATGTATGGAAGGATGAGTGAAAGGATGGATGAATGAAAGGATCGATGGATGAAAGGGGCGATGGACAAGTGAGAGGATGGACGACTAAGTGAATGGATAGATATGTTTGTTCAATAGGTTTGAAGATAAATGAATAGGTTTGGATGTGGACACAATGGCGTTGTCAACCCCTGCTTTAGCAGCTGCAGTCGGGTGGGGTTTTTAATGGGCCTCTTTTGTTTGCAACTCGTTGGACGAAAGGGTGGGACGGTGAGTAGGCAAAAGGATGGATGGATGTGTGAAATGGTAGCTGATGGGTGAGTGAAGGGGTGCATGGATAGGTGAAAGAGTGAAAGGATGGATAGAAGGGTGGAAGCATGAAAGGGAGGAAGGATGGATACATGGATAAATGGATGGGCAGATGTGTGAAAGGATGGATGGAAGAGTAAGTGAAAGGATGGCTGAGTGAAAGGATCAATGGATGGAGTGAAAGGATGGATGCATGGCCAGATTGAAAGGGTGAAAAGTTGAATGGATGAGTGTGTGAAAGGATGGATGGATGAGTCAAAGTATGGATGGATGTGTGAGTGAAGAGGTGGATGGATAGGTGCATGAATGAATGAGTGACTGTAAGGATGGGTGAGTGAAAGGGAGGAAGGATGGATGAGTGAAAGGGTGTATGGATCAATGAGTGAAATCGAGGAAAGCCAGATTGATGATGAGTGGCAGTGCAGTGGCGTTCTCAACCCCCCACTTTCGTAACTGCAGCAGGGTGGGGTTTTTTATGGGCCCCTTTTGGCTGCAACTTGGTAGATGAAAGGATGGGAGGATTAGTGGGTTAAAGGATGGATGGATGGATGGATGTGTGAAGCGGTGGATGGGTGGGTGAGTGAAGGGGTGCAGGGATAGGTGAAAGAGTGAAAGGGTGGATGTAAGGATGGGGGAGTGAAAGGGAGGAAGGATGGATAAATGGATGGATGGATGGATGTATCGACAGATGTGTGAGTGAAAAGGTGGATGGATAGATGCATGGATGAATGAGTCAGAGGAGGAGATAAGGATTGATGAGTAATCGAAGAATGGATGGATGAGTAAAAGGATGAGTGAATGGATAAATGAGTGACAGGGTGGGTGGTTGGATGAATGGTCAAATAAAGGATGGATCCTTGAAAGTGTAAATGGAAGGACTGATGGATAGATAGATGGATGGATGGATGGGATGAATGTAAGGGTAAATAGATGGATGGGTGGATGGATGGATGAATGAAAGGATGAATGTATGCATGGATAAGTGAAAGACTGGATGGATGAGTGAAAGGGATGGCAGATGGATGGCTGGATGAAAGGGTAGATGGATGGATGAGTAAAAGAATACATGGATGGATAAATGAGTGAAATGATGTATGGATAAATGAGTGAAATGGTAGATGGATGAATGAGTGAAAGGATGGATGAGTGAAAGGGTAAATGGATGGGAGAATATTTGTATCAAAGGCTGGATAGATGTGTGAAGGGATGGATCAATGAATAAGTGGAATGGAGGATGTAAAGATATATGGAGTAAAAGGATGGATAGATGAGTAAAAGAATGGATGGATGGATGTATGGAAGGATGAGTGAAAGGATGGATGAATGAAAGGATCGATGGATGAAAGGGGCGATGGACAAGTGAGAGGATGGACGACTAAGTGAATGGATAGATATGTTTGTTCAATAGGTTTGAAGATAAATGAATAGGTTTGGATGTGGACACAATGGCGTTGTCAACCCCTGCTTTAGCAGCTGCAGTCGGGTGGGGTTTTTAATGGGCCTCTTTTGTTTGCAACTCGTTGGACGAAAGGGTGGGACGGTGAGTAGGCAAAAGGATGGATGGATGTGTGAAATGGTAGCTGATGGTTGAGTGAAGGGGTGCATGGATAGGTGAAAGAGTGAAAGGATGGATAGAAGGGTGGAAGCATGAAAGGGAGGAAGGATGGATACATGGATAAATGGATGGGCAGATGTGTGAAAGGATGGATGGAAGAGTAAGTGAAAGGATGGCTGAGTGAAAGGATCAATGGATGGAGTGAAAGGATGGATGCATGGCCAGATTGAAAGGGTGAAAAGTTGAATGGATGAGTGTGTGAAAGGATGGATGGATGAGTCAAAGTATGGATGGATGTGTGAGTGAAGAGGTGGATGGATAGGTGCATGAATGAATGAGTGACTGTAAGGATGGGTGAGTGAAAGGGAGGAAGGATGGTTGAGTGAAAGGGTGTATGGATCAATGAGTGAAATCGAGGAAAGCCAGATCGATGATGAGTGGCAGTGCAGTGGCGTTCTCAACCCCCCACTTTCGTAACTGCAGCAGGGTGGGGTTTTTTATGGGCCCCTTTTGGCTGCAACTTGGTAGATGAAAGGATGGGAGGATTAGTGGGTTAAAGGATGGATGGATGGATGGATGTGTGAAGCGGTGGATGGGTGGGTGAGTGAAGGGGTGCAGGGATAGGTGAAAGAGTGAAAGGGTGGATGTAAGGATGGGGGAGTGAAAGGGAGGAAGGATGGATAAATGGATGGGCAGATGTGTGAAAGAATGGATGGATGAGTAAGTGAAATGATGGCTAAGTGAAGGGATAGATGGATCGCAAGTTTCAAAGGATGGATGGATGGATGAGTGAAAGGGAGGATAGATGGTTGGTGGGGTGTAAAGGTGAATGAATAAGTGAGTGGAATTATGGCTGGATGAGTCAAAGGATGGATGGATGTATGAGTGAAAAGGTGGATGGATAGATGCATGGATGAATCAGTGAAATGATGGATGTAAGGATGGATGAGTGAAAGGGAGGAAGGATGGATGAGTGAAAGGGTGTATGGATCAATGAGTTAAAGGGTGGATGGCTGGATGGCTGATGAGAAAAGGATGGTTGGATGAGTGAGTGAGTGAAAGGATGCATTGAGGAGTCAAAAGATCAATGGATGAGTGGATGGAGTGAGCAAAAGGGTGAACTGGTGGATGTATGTATGAGTGAAAGGATGAATGAATGAAAGAATGGATGGATGAGTGAAAGGGAGGGTAGATGTATGGCTGGATGAAAGAGTGGACGGATGGATTAGTGAAGGGGAAGAATGAGTGAAAGAATGGATGAGTAAAAGTGTAAATTGATGATTGAATGAGTGAGTGGATGGGTCAAAGGGTGAATGGATTAATGCAAGAATGGATGGCTGAGCAAAAGGGTGGATTGATGGATGAGTGAAAGAGAAGATGGATGGATGTGTGAAAGGATGGATGAGTGAACATGTAAATGGATGGATGTCTGTGTGAGTGAAAAGGTGGATGGATGGATGAATGACTGAAAGGGTGGAGGTAAGGATGGATGAGTAAAGGGAGAATGGATGGATAAGTTGAAGGGTGAAAGGATGGATATATTAGTGAAAGGGTGGATGGTGGATGGCTGGATGAATAATGAAATAAAGGATGAATAGATGAATGAGTGAACGGGTAAATGGAAGGACAGACGAGTGGATGGATGGGCTGACTGAAGGGGTGAATGGATGGATGAGTGGATGTATGGATGAATGAAAAGATGGATGGATTTATGGTTAAGTGAAAGAATGGATGGTTGAGTGAAAGGGAAGGTGGATGGATGATTGGATAAAAGGGTAGATGGATGGATGGGTGAAAGGGTGAATGGCTAAATAAATGAGTGAAATCTTGGATGGATGGATGGATGAGTAAGTGAAATGATGGATGGATGAGTGCAAAGGTAAATGGATTGATGAGAGGATAGATTGGTCAAAGTGTGTCTGGATGAGTTAAAGGATGGATCGCTGAATGAAAGGATGGATCGATGAATGAGTGAAAAAGCAGATGGATGGATGGATGGATGAAGTGAAAAGATGGATGGAAGAGTAAAAGTGTGGATGGATGCATGAAAGGATGGAAGGAAGGAAGGATGGATGAATGAAAGGACCAATGGGTGAAAGGGGGTATGGACAAGTGAAAGGATGGATGACTGAGTGAAAGGATTGTTATGTCTGGATAGGTTTGAAGACTTGGCTTTGGATGTGGACAGATGCATGGAATGGTGAAGGACTAAATCTTGGATGAACTACTGACTGGATGACAGAATGCAAAGGTGAAAGGATGATTATCAGCTAGTGTTTGAAAAATTAATAGATACATGGATAGATAGTTGGATAGAAGAGACAAGTAAACCCTTCAGGGGAGGGTCCAGATGACTTGCTTCATGTGCTTCAGTGTCATAAGAGATTTGGGTTAAATCGGGAGGTATTTAAATTTTCTGGCTAATCCCTTGATCCTAATGGCAGACTCTTTATTCCACACAATGTGCCAGTCAGGTAGAAAGCAAATTTACAAGGACAGTATCACCAGAGTTTTAAAAGTAAGAAATTATCATTCTTTTGCATCTCATCATTTCAGAATTGAAGCATTTTCAATGTTCGACACAACCAAGCCATAGTGGTTGCTTATTTGTCTTATGCAACTAACAACCATTGACAAAGTCAATAGTCCTGGCTTGCTGGAGGTGTAATGTTACTTGTTACACTAAAAGGGCCAGATTCATAGAACTAACTTAAGACAACATCCTAAACTTACTACTTTTGGTATTCACAGAAGGTAGGATTCTGTCTTTAGTTTGTCTTAAGACAAACTTAAGACAGTCTTAAGACAGACTTAAGACAAACTTAAGACAGACTTAAGACAGACTTAAGCCAGACTTAAGTTAGGATGTTGTCTTAAGTTTGTCTTAAGTCTGTCTTATGTTTGTCTTAAGTCAAACGTAAGACAAAATCCCAACTTTACCTCTACTAGATGCGTTCTGTGAATACCAAAAGTGGTAAGTTTAGGATTTTGTCTTAAGTTAGTTCTGTGAATCGGCCCTAAAATATCTGGATGCAATGACAGAAGCAGCAAAACACCAGCTGGGCCTGACACGATGCTAAGCACAGATTTTTAGTTATGTGTTTTTGAGCCACGTCCTTAATTACGTCGGCCACGGCCCTTTAAGAGACCTCCTATTCCCCCCCCCCCCCCCCCCCCCCCCACCAGTTTGTTCAGCTCACTTAAAGCCCTGTCTAAGAGTTTAACAAAAATGGAAAGGAGACAAGTAAGTATATGTGTTGTCCAAACAAAGAAAAGGTGGTGAGGCATGAAAAGTGCACTTCGTCCATCGCTAACACATCTTGAGACGAATCTGCTTCTCCCTTCACGTTTGAAAGGCAGGGCAGTGGTACTTATAATGCACGTACATCATGAAGGCAATACTATTTTGTTGTTCTGCTAATTATCATTTCCTTTTTCACCCGGACACTAGCGCCTCAAAAACAATATAATTCCTTGCATTGTTGACCAGACAGCACTCTCCCTCCGGGCAGAAGAGACGGCAGAGAGGGGCTGCTGCTGCGGAAGGAGGCGAGCCGGTTAGCTCCAGGCGTGCAGTGTAGGTAGATGTCAGCAATCATTACCGTATTCATCTCTGAATCTGTCTTTAGGGGCCTTCCCTGCCGCGTGCGGTTGGAAATCCTGGCAGATGTGAGAAGTGAACAAGCCTTCCTGCGTGTGTGTATGTGTGATTCTCTGTGGGGGGGGATGGAGGTGTGAGTGATCACCGCGCGCTGTCTGCTTCACAGAACCCGTCAGTGCTACTTAAACAAACAGCAGCGAGAACAGCCTGCAAGGTGGACCGGTGGTCAGATTGCAGACAGGATATAATTTCAATGCCACTCTCTCCTGTACCAATACCAACAAAAATCTCCTTTCTCGCCCTACCTTTAACGTAGCATCTTAGTAAATAGCCGAAAACCTTATTGGTCCAGTTTATCAGCTAGAAGCCATACATTTTTACATAAAATAAAAGCATAAAAACTAACATAGATCTAGTGCAAAATTCACGCGTTTAAAATATGCTGGAGCTGGCAGATGGGTCCACAAAACCATAATAAAAACACTGTAGAGGGAACCCACAAACTTGGCCTATTTCATTTACAGAACCAGGAACGGGGCTAGACTTAACAAAACATGTGCCAAAGAGCAAGTAACAATGGCTTAAGAATATAGGGAGCATTAGAAAGAAACCAGGGGGACCAAAGAGTGCAGTTGCCATAAGTTATTGATTCATTTTCTTCCAGTGGCTCGAAAAAGCCGGATGTCCATGATGTCATAACCAGAAAGCTTCTGCTCTTGGAGCAGGATATACCTCTAAATGGTGCCCCTTGTTGATCGCCAAGCAGCATTAATGTATTCGGCTATTGACCTGTAAACAAGCTAGCTATCAGAATGCATTCAAAGTATCATGGCTGCTTTGCAGTGCCACATATTCCCCCACATGCATCAAACTCCCGTTTTGCGTTTCCAAATTTGCGATTTTTACCGAATCGCAAATATGGATTAGCAAAACGGGATGCATCATAGAAAGTGCATAATATTTCCGATTCGGTAAAAATCGCAATTTTTACCGAATCGCAAAAATTATGCGAATTCAAAATTGCGAATTCGCTATTCCCATTGATTCCTATGGGCCAAAAGGCCCATAGGAATCAATGGAAATTGCGAATTCGCAATTTTGAATTCGCAAATGTTGATGCATTCCATGGGTGCAGGGGGGGTCCAAAGGACCCCCCCCTGCACCCCTGAAATGTATTTTTAAATGGATGTTTCACACACACATGTCCTAAGGACATGTGTGTCTGTAACATGACATTGTTTAAAATGTAAATTAAAACATTTTAAACATTTTTCGCAATTTACCACGAGGTTCAACCTCGTGGTAATTTGCACTTGCAATCTTTGTATTCGCAATTTGATTTAAGAATGATGCATTGCATTTAAGGAATCGCAAATTTGCGATTCCTTAAATGCAATCACATTCTAGAAAGTCGCAAAATTAGCGATTTCCATCACAAATTAATGATGCATCTGAAAAAGCATTTTTGGAATCGCAAACGGCCGATTTTAAGGAATCGCACCGTTTGCGACTCAAAAAATGCTTGATGCATGTGGGGGATTGTGCTTAAAGAATAATGGTCTGGGTTGTTCTTTCCCTCTTAACCCCTTCGACGCTCATGACGAGCTCAGCTCGTCATGAGTTACACCTCTCGTACGCTCATGACGAGCTGAGCTCGTCATGAACCGCGGGTTTTTAAAAAAGTCAGCGCACAGCGGGATAATGCGCCGCACGCATGGTGTTAAACAGTAGTTTGATCATCTACTGTTTAAATCTCAAAAAGGGTTAATTTATGAGAAAGTCACACAGCGTAGCTGGGAATGTCACCTTGCTGCGCTGCATGACAGGGCAAGGGGTGGAATGTGCTCTGTTTGATGCAATACGGCGCCCATTTGTCCGCCTACCGCCAACGCAGGCACCCTTGCACCATTTTGCAAGGATGTCTGTGTTGCATACTGGATTGTTATTGTGCAGGGAGGTGCACCTTCCTGCACAAAACAATTCTGGGAGGCATATTCTTCTTTCCATGTGTGCAGCACACATAGAAAGAGGAAAAGACAAGGAGAAAGAGATCTCGATCTTAAGAACCCCAGCAGCGATCGGCCTATTTCTAGGAGCCCATTCCCCGCAAAAACTGCCTCAACGCACAACTTACAGCACATATTTCCTAACAAAATCTTTTGGATCACTCACAATATGGGTTTTGGGAAGGACATGGAACAGAGACAGCTTTAGTTATGGCAGCAGAAGAACTTAGGACGATACTGGACTCAGGGGGCAAGGCTGCCTTAATTTTTTTAGACCTATCAGCGCCCTTTGATATGGTGAACCACGAAATATTAGCCAGTAGACTTACAGAGTTGGGGATCCAAGATTCTGCCCTCTCACTGTTACTGTCCTATCTTGCCAACAGAACCTTCGATGTCGAATTGGGAGCATTCTCATCCAAGCCTTTCAAACTGCCTTGTGGGGTGCCTCGGGCTCGTCTCTGAGCACTACGTTATTTAATATATATGTGGCTCCCCTTGCTTCAATTATATGCCAGTCTGGGTTTTCTGTCGTCTCTTACGCAGACGGCACACATTTGGTGGTGTCAGTCTCAAACAATGTGGAGGAGACTGACTTAAGAGATGTATGTCACAAGTCAACCAATGGATGCAGTCTAACTGCTTGAAATTGAACGGCCGAAAGACTGAGGTCCTGCTACTGGGCGCCGACACAACCCTTTGGTCACCCAGGTGGCCGGCTAATCTGGAAGATTGTCCTAACCCAGTGCCCAACGTTAAAAACCTTGGAGTCATCTTCGATGACAAATTAACATTTATTAATCAGATGAACAAGCTCTCCTCCAGTATCTGGTTCATTCTAAAAATGATTAGATAAATCCGCCCATTTATTCTTCCTGATGCAATTAAAACCTTGGTCACAGCATTGGCCATTTCGAGATTGGACTATGGGAATGCACTATACCTGGGAATTCAATCCCAGCATCTACTAAAACTGGAACGTCTGCAGAACGCCGCTGCGAGATTGGTACTAGACATCCCTAGGTTTCAATCAGTTTCTCAAGATTTAAGAGCACTTCATTGGCTCCAGATGAAAAAACGGATCGAGTTTAAATCTCAATGTCTAGCCTTCAAAGCTTTACCGGGTATAGGGCCGTACTTTCTGAGGATTCATCTGAAATGATCAGCCTATTCTAAACTTCTGCAGACACCTAAATGTAAAACGGCCCGATGGGGTGGCAGAAGCTTCCTTTCAAGGACAGTTAAGATCTGGAACCAGCTCCCCATTTCCATAAAGAGCAGCCCATCACTCTGGTCCTTCAAAAAGGCACTGAAAACAAGGCTCTTTAACAACTGATCTTGATCTTCCTGGATTCCCGCCAATACCTGGCAAACTGCCGTTCCTAGCGCCAAGACGCCCGCGGGCATTCGTCGTGCTTTACAAATACATAAATCAAATCAAATCATACTTCTCCTCGTTACACCTCCCCTGGAAAGGTGTAAGATTTTGGCGCATTTCCAGGTTTACAAGTTATTGTAAATCTGGAAATGTATCAAAATTCATGAGAGTTGCGTGGAAAGACTCAGGCAGCGCCCATTGAATGCCTTCCCAGGGCAGAGTAACACAATGCAGCGATTTGCGCTGTGTTGTCTTACTCTAGATTTATGGAGTCATCTAGAGCCATGCAAAGTGTAAGTAAGTAAGTATTTTTATTGTTTTTAGGTTAATTAAAACCATTACAAAAGTACATTGATAGTTCATGCATTCAGATAAAAGATTGTAAAGAAAGATGTATCAGTTTTTTAAAACAAGAGAACTTAATAAAAACGTTTTGGTACGGCTATGTGGTCATGATGTAAAGTCTTGGCCATTTTTCAACTAGTCCAGTCTTGTGCTCTCTGCCAGATTTTTTAGTTTCAGTTCCAGACATTTCAAGAATTTTACCAACTTCCCGTTTAGTGGGGGAAGGCCTGGGTCAAAACAAGCAAGGACCGCTTGTCTACGTGTGCGGATTTTTTGTTCGTTGAAGGCAGTTTTTAACAGGGCTACTCTTTCCTCTTTCAGCCTTGGGCAGATACATAATAGGTGTTCGAGATCTTCATTTTCTGCCCCGCACAGCCTGCATTTTGTCCCACAGTCCCTTCTCAACCATGGTTGCAAATGTGGAATAGAGGGTAAAATTCCTAGCCTGTATTTTAAAAAGGCTTCTTTTGATTTCCTGCCGTACCCCAGACTAAAGTATGCCTGTCGCCCAGGCGATTTATATGTGGCCAGAGTCATCCAAGCGTGTCGCCTTTGTGAAAAAGTCGCTTTATCTTCCAAGTGCGATTGACTTTTTATGCTCTTGTTTACAACACGCTTGAACTGCGCATGCGGTAAAGGAGTTTCCCATAGTTCTTTGAGACCTGTGACAGTCAGGGATTCCTCTAAGAAAGTTTTTGCCGGCAATTGAAGAGAGCTGCTTAAGTCTAGCCATAGCAGATGGTTAAGTGAATTTTCTGGCGAGTTCTTGATTTTCTGCCAGCACTTTATGTACGCGCCTCTCCTCGCAAGGTTTTGGGAGGTCAGTCCAAACTCTAGCCGGATCTGGGCCTGTGAGGTATAGGTTGGCAGGTTAAAGAGAAGTCGATAAGCCTTTGCAATTGTTGTGTCCAGCAGTTTCGCGTCTTTGCCTTTTAGAGCCTCACTGCCGTATGTAATAGATGACTCTAGCTTAACTTGTACCACACGGAGCAGTGGGAGTAGAGTAGGACCATTTAGATTAGACTTTAGCTGTTTGAGCGTGGTCGCTATCAGCATCCCTTTCCTCCTGATTCCCTCTAATTGGTTCGAGAAGCGACCTCCTTTGTCAAACAATATTCCCAGGTATTTATATTCTAAACAGTTTGCGACAACCTTTGTTCCAAGGAACCAAGTATGCAGCTTTTTGTTCCCATTTATAGACAGAACTTTGGTCTTGTCAAGATTTATTTCCAACAGGTTCGCTTCGGCATATCCTTGCAGTGCGTTGATGAGGTTTTGGAGACCTATTTTGGTGTGGCTGACCAGGACCACGTCGTCTGCGTAAGATATACTGGGCAACGCTTTACCTCCCAAGCGTGGGGCGTGCCCATTGCAGATTTCTAGGGCGGGTGGTAAGTCGGCTGTAAATAAGTTGAAGAGGGTCGGTGCTAAAACGCACCCTTGCTTTAGGCCGTTAGTGGTCGGGATGCGCCTGGAGAGGTGTGTGCCGTTGCCGAGTTTTACCTGGACCCACGTATTGGTATGCAGTTCGATCAAAGAGTGCAGAAGGGGGTCGGGGATCCCCCAGGAGGCCAATTTTCTCCAGAGGAGACCCCGGTTAACGTTATCAAACGCCGCCTTAAAGTCGACAAAGCAAAGGTGAAGAGCCTGTTTATTCACCCTCGCTTTGTCGATAAGTTGCGAAATTGCCAGCAAGTTTGTCGTAGTTCCCGTTTCTCTGCTGAACCCAGTTTGACTCGAAGGAATTATGTTGTGGTATGTTGCCCATTCGCACAGGTGGGTCAGCAGGAGCCCCGCAAAATATTTGGCCTCAATATCCAGGAGTGCTATCAGCCGATAATTTTTTGGCAGCATTCTATCCCCCGCTTTATAAATTGGTGAAATGATTGAACCCCTCCATGAGGCAGGAAGAGTTCTAAATCGATTCACAGATATGTAAAGAGAGGTCAGCGTTTTTGCCCAGTATTCTGGCTCAAGTTTGAAGAGGGCCGGAGGAATCCCGTTTGGCCCTGCTGCACCGTCCTTCCTTCCCTTCGCAATTAGCTTAACCAGAGCCGCGGAGATTCCAGATTCGAATTCTAACCAAGTTTTTATTGTTTGTGACGGTTGGCCCTCTAGGACTCCCTGGGGCTTACTTGTGGTGGCGACCTGCTGGTTAAAATGCGAGTCTAAGAAGGATTCCCATGAAGATTTAGTGATGTGGGACGTTATTCCGCTGTTTTTTGGATTTATAATTTTGTTTATTGTTGCCCAAAACTGGGAGCTGTTGTTGCCCTTTGAGTCATGATGAAGTTTTGCCCAGAGGTCCTCTTCGTTGGATCTTTTGACTCTCCATTTCAGTTTTTTAAGGTCCGTCCGAACCTTCTGAAGTTTTGCAAGAAGGACCTTATCCCCCGGGTTTTTTCTTAGCGTTCTTAGCTGTCTGTTAATCTCTTTTTTGTGGGTTTTTAGGGCTGATTTCTGGGAGCTTGAGATCCTCGTTAGGGCACCGGAGCCAGCAGATGAGCTGTGCCGTACGATAGCTGAATATTGGTTTGCAAAATCGGCCGTAAATTGTTCCCAGCCTGCTACAGGATCGCCTGTGGGGTAGTTTATGCTTTTTAGTTGGTGTTTAGCAGCTTGTAATACCTCAGGCGTATTAGCGACTGAGGTTTTGATCCGTTTAAAGTCTATGGTGTGGCTGGCATGTGGGCCTGTTGGATTTAGAAGTATCAGGTCCGGGGGGGCACAAAGAGAGACTTCCTGAGGGCGATGGTCACTGTCTCCCTTGTCCCCTAGATTGAAGCCCAAAATGTTATGGAAAAGAGGAAGAGAGACCAGCGTATAGTCAATTATCGAGGATACGTAGCCTGAGTTGAACGTGGCCGTGGGTGGAGAGTCTTCAGGGAATCTTCCATTTAGGACCCTCAAGCCCATATGTTCTAAGTCTTCCAACAGGACCTTTGCCGACTTGGCGATTTTCCCTTGGCTGCTCCAAGTTTGATTTGGGATGTTCCAATGGTAGGACTGGGTCTGAATTTCACTGTTCAGGGATGACCCTAGAATACATTGGTTGAAGTCACCAGAAACAATTAGGTAGGGTGTAGTTTGCGTTGTCAGGACATGATGTAAATAGTCTGTTAAACGCTTTGCCTCTTGTTTTTTCTTTTTTGGATTAATGTAGGTGTTGATCAGCTGGACCTCTTTCTTGTTACCACCAAGATTTAATACCAACTCGACAGTATTTATGGATGGAGAGTTGGAGGTGAGCACCTGTACATTGCCAACAGTTGAGATTTTAGTGTAAGTTGCTAGGCCACCTGCCAACCGACCGAACTTACTTCTTCTTATGGCTGGGGAATGATGGCAGGTATAGCCCTCTAGATGGACCGGCTCCTCCAGCCATGTCTCCTGGAAGAGAATGATGTCAAATAGTTTCAGGTATTGTAGGAAGTCGGTGTCCGCTGCTTTATTATTAAGGCCGTTTAGATTCCACGAACATAGCTTCAAGCGTGGTGTAGCCGGGCACAGGCCTGACTCAGTTCGTTGTCTTTGTCAATGGCGGGTATGAGATGTGTTACATATTCTGAAGAGTCGGTCTTCTACCGTGCCATGGGGATTTGCCGTCCATGAACTGTTTTTAAGCCCTGACACCTGGCAGGTTGTTGGAGATCGACCCAATGCACCTTTCAGCACCGACCTTGTTTTCGAAGTTGTTATAGGTACTCCCTCCTTGGGCCTCTCAAGCAGGGGCAGCGGGTATCCGATGTTGTGATAAAGGGCAGATTTAATCCCCCATTTTTTGAGGAGATTTTGCTCTTCTAAGATTTTACTAGCGATTTCGGATGAAATCCATGTTGCTTTTGTTGCTTCGTTACCGTGTGGTTTGTCAGGTTCTAGAAATTCTATAGAGAGAAGGTCGGCTGAAGATAGGTTATTTAATGCTGGTATTGTCCTGAGTAATCGTATGAGATTGCCTCTGTTCAGGATATCAAAAGAGCCTTTTGAAACGTACTCTGGGGTGAAGAGAACAGTGGTAGGTGTCTTGCTTAGAACAGTCGCCTGAACGATTGGCAGATGGGGATGACTTTGAGTCCCTAGCTCGCTGTTAACGGGCTGGGATGGATTTCCTGGGCGAGTACCCCCGGGAGAAAAATTCTTAAAAACTGGAGCAGCTGGAGCAAGAGGGGCGCTCGTTACGGTGGAGTATAGCTGAATTTGGAGACTCTGAGGTGTTGTTGGCCTGTACTCTTGAGCTCGGGATCCTTCCCGGTAGGTGCTGATGAGACCTGCTTGTCCCCAGTCCGAGTTATGCTTAGACTGTTCCCCTCTTGTTTCAGATGTTGAAGGCGGGATGATGGAATTGTTGGCTTTTTCGTTATTCGGGTGGCAGTTTCCCGGCGTGCGGTGGTTGACATTGTCGGAGCCAGGCAGGGCCGTCCACTCCACCTGTGAGAGGACCCCAGTGGGGTCTACAGGGTGTGGTTCGTTAGCGGAGGGTCTTGGCCACGTAGCGGTGGGTTTTCCGGAGGTGACTGGTCCTGGCGTCGAGCCGTGGGCTAGCTGCTCCTGCTTTCTCACTGCCTTAAAAAGCGGATACACTACTGGCATGCTTGTAGTAGTCAGTTTATTGCGGCCTTTCCTCCTTTGCTGCCTTCGTCCTTTCGCGTTCAGGGGCAGAGTGTTATTCTTTAGGGGAGGCGTGGTGGTTGTTGTCGGATGGCCCTCTGGTAACGCCTGATCAGCTGATGGTGGTGTCAATCCCCCCTTCTCGGCAGAACTGGCTGCTGTAGGCTCTCTGTTTGACTGTCCGGAGAAAACTGTTTCACTGGAATTGGTGTACTCGTGCCTTGGATTTTGCCCTTTTGGTAACCCTTCAATAAGGGATGAAACTATTTCGGGGAGGGCTGACAGTTTGTCGATAATAGGCCCACAGCTGCACACTAGCTTTGCCTCTTGCTGGGCTCTGATGATTAACGAGTTGAGTTGGCCAAGTTTCTCGTCTATTCGCCCAACAAAAACAGCCAGAGTGTCTAGTAGGGTCAGCTGCAAGTCCATTTTGTCGGATTGAAAATGAAGAGTGTCTACAGTTCGTTGGAAGGTGTTTAGCAAAATATCCCACGTGTTTGCCATGTCTGATGTTTGAGACCTTGGTGGAGGGCTTTTTTGGGTTTTCCTTTCGTTGGGGGTAGACGACAAAGAGGAATTCGGTAAGGTGGTTAGATCCTGCAGAGCGCCCTCACAGTCGTGGCCCCTTTTTGTTTGCTGATTTTCTTTTGTTGGTGCCTCTGTGAGCGAGGAAGGATTCGCCGATGTTTCCGGAATGTATGAGGCAACTAGTTCAGCCCATTCCTGAGAGCCCAGGTAGGTTAAATTGGCGGGGCCGTCACTCCCAGGGTTTGTCGTGTTATCCCTGTCCTCTGTTAGATGGTCTCCAGAGATCTGAACTATTCCAGTGCCATCCTTTGGCATAGGGTGAGATGTTGAGCTGTCCGGATGGACTGATAGGTCTAGAAAACTTTTGTCGATGGTCAAGGAGTTGTTTGCATTATGTAAGTTGTCACTGCTTAAGACTTCTTGCCGTTGGAAGTGGTCCTTACAGCTGCAAGTTGTGGGGTTGTGCGAGACATAGTTTGAGTTCTGACTGGTGCCTTGTGCAGGTAAAGTAGTTAATAGCGGGCGGGAATTGATACACATAGGAGATGTAGGTACCTGTGGGGCGGACGTGACCGCGGTGTCATCCAGCCGTGGGCCTGCTGGGCTACAGACGACCGTGACTGTGAGATTGTCTGTACCTGTGGGACAAGGGTTTCCCTCCACAGAAGAGCGCGAAACCGATTGGCCACCTACGGTTGGAACGCTGTTCGTGATACCACTTCCGTGGCCCAGGGGTTGGTCGTTTTGCACTTCACAAGGCAATAGTGGGAGTAATGAATTCTGGAGACCCAAGACATTCTCGCTGGACGAGAAGATGGTAGAAAGTGGGTCTTTCAGAAAGTAGAACTTAGATGTGATTTTTGGCTGCCGAAGGTTGGAGCGAGGATTAGAGTCCTGCAGAGTTTGGTCGCCAGCCACAGCGCTTTCTCCTAGGGGAAAGTCCCAGCCCCCGCTAACACCAGGTGCGTTGTCCTTTATGTTAACAGCTGCATTCTGCTTGGCTATGGCTTTTGCCTTGCCCTTTGGCTTTGGCTTTGGCTTTGGCTTGCTCTCGATTTGAACCCTTTTTTTGCCAGACCTCATAATGAGATTGAGCAGTGGCTTAAGCCAGTGGGAGCAAGAGCACGCTTAGCTTTACTGTCTGTTGCTGACTGTTGCCGACTGTTACTCAGAGGTGCTCGTTCAGAGGTGGGACTCGCTGGGGGGAGAGACAGGCTCCAGAATCGCAGAGTGTCGAACGCTGATCCTCGCTAGACTGGGCGAAAGGTGATGCGACTGCAGCTTGCTGCGTCAGTGACTCAATTGTTCGCTGCAGCTGCGGTTGACTAACAGGACCTCCTGATTACTTAGTGACAAGTGGCTATGTTAAAATTGTAGGTGCTATGACGTCTGTGGCAATTTAGCAGTCGCGTGAAGCATTGTTGTACATGCCTTGTTGTACATGTAGGCGAGCACACAGACGAGACAACACACACTAGGGAAACAGTGGTGAGTCCTCGGGCTCACTTGCTGGCAGTACAAGTCGGGAGTTTGTTGGTGTAATTGCCCTCGTTGGGGGGGGGCGAGGAAAGGGGTATCTCACCTCCCCACTGTGCCTGCGTCGCCTCTCCTCCCCCTCCTCCACCACCACAGGTCCGAGCAAGGTGCAGCGCAGCTCGGGCTCAGGGGGTTCGTGGAGCGCCGGTCAGCCGCTGAGGAGGCAGCTTGAAGGGGTCAACGGGTCCTCGGGAGCTGGGTTTGCCGAGTCCTGCAGACCAGCAGTCCGACTATCACCAGTAATCGGCGTGCAGGATCCCAGGAGAGACTGCTGAACACCTGGCCGAACGCCCGTAGGGAGGGGCGGGAGCGGGGGCTGGAGCTGATTCCAAAGCGCACTCCCCGGTTCTCCAGCCTCCAGCCTCCGATTCACCGATGTCAGCCTCTACACGCCCTCTGCTCAAACCTCGAGCTCTGCAGCAGCACCGGCAGCGGCCATGACAAGGAGCCAGCAAACGCCCACGCAGTTGACCGCTGGCGGCTTCCTGCTCTTAGCTTCAGGAGTACTTCAAAAGTTTTGTTCAGGACGCTGAACAGACCGCTGCTACCACCTCTCCCCTCGAGGCTGGAATCCACGCTCTGTGGCTTGTGCGTATCTCTCTGCTCTCTGCTGCT
The DNA here is from genome assembly GCF_964263255.1 of Lissotriton vulgaris. Classification (NCBI taxonomy): domain Eukaryota; kingdom Metazoa; phylum Chordata; class Amphibia; order Caudata; family Salamandridae; genus Lissotriton; species Lissotriton vulgaris. The sequence goes on along the minus strand of NC_141696.1, from coordinate 1,105,147,221 downwards.
CTCTAGTGGAATAGAAATTGGTGGTTTTGCTTGACTTAAAAAATCTGGGTTAGAGGTTTGCATCATGCATGTACCATGTTGCGTGGTGCAAACACGACACAAGACATTTTCAAATTATATTTTAATTGTTTCTCACTATTTAGATTTTGCTGTGCTTTTGAATTATCTTTTGCATTGTTGTTGCAGATTTACAGGTGGTGTACTAAGGCCCATGGATAGGCCTAGTCACATTTTAGGTGCATATTTGTGGAGTCATTTTCTTGAAATACTAAATTTGTTTTGTTTGTGAAGGGAGGGAAGGGGCTCTAGTCAGGCGAAGGCAGTCGTGTTCTCTTTGTTTCCCATGCCTCTTTGTTTGCTAGCCATGTGGTTAGCAGTCATTTTGTAGACAGTATATAAACAACAAGGGAATGAAAAGAATGAATCATTCTGTTACAAGTCCTCCGTACTAACAATTTCGGTGACGTTTTGGATGGGAATAAGTGGAGAGGTTTGAAAATAATGTACTAGTCACTTTTATTCAATTGGCCGGAAAAAGTATTATTTTTAGGATGCTCAGACCCTCACCCACCCAACCGGGCATACTTTATCATCGTGTCACTCTCCACATTGTGTTCCTTATGGGCTCCTTATGGAGCAATTTAATGTAAATCTTTTTCTCGTTTTCTAACAGGACAACAAGAATGTGCCTCTTTCCAGTTTTAGATTGGAATAGAAAGTAAAATTGCCTATTGATAATCAGAGGGAAATAATTTGTTGGCAGTAGATTAAATCCATGTCAAGATTAAAATAAGGAACAAAAGGACTCATAGAACCCAAGATGTTCATACGCCATTAAGTTGGAAGACATGTTTCTTGGCCATTAGCCCAGAATAGACTGGTGGCAATTCTTCAGGGCTTAAAGTACCCAACTCTACCCTAGTCCAAGGTACACCCCTGGGCAGAGTGCAGTGTATATGAAAGGTAGGAGATGTACTAAGGTGTGTACCATGTCCTAACAGTGAAATACTCTCCAATTAGTTTTTCACTGTTGAAATGCCATTTTGCCCAGTGAATTTCAATAGATTTTTAATGCTAATATCTAACTATAACATCTGTAAAACCTATATATATATATACATTCACTGAAAAAACCATAGGTTTCACACATGTTATAGTTAGCTGGACATTTCACTTATACAAAACCATTGAAATTCCCCCGTTATAGTTAACTTTAACTCGCGCGCCCGCAATGCACTGCTGAGGACGACATATATTACATCACTCATGAAATGGTCAGTGACATCACTGATGACATCTCAAATGACATAACTGATGACATCACTGATGACATCATCCAGTGAATGTGTGTCTTTCTGAAAAATAAATATTTTCTATATATGTATATCTAAAGATATATATATATATATATATATATATATATATATATATATATATATATATATATATATATATATATATATATATATATATATATATATATATATATTTACATGCTGGCGGTCGCCAGTAGGTATATATAGTTAGGATTTTTTTCCTATGGGATTTCTGAAAATTCTATGTGGAATAACTTTGGCGTTTGTGGACGGAATCGGCTGAAATTTTCAGGGAAATGGCACATTTTGTTTCTGAGCCTCCCCTGAAAGTTTGGGGGGGTTTCGTGAAGTGGGGGCCGAGAAAAAAGGGGATCCCAAAATGTGTTTTTAACATTGAGTTTTCCATAGGGCATTTGGACTCACTTTTAGCTCGAACGGCTGAATGGATTTACACAAAACTTGGCAAAATTGTAGATATGGTTTGCCCGACGCGCCTTTGCTATGTCTCAATATATGTGCTCCAGTGGTTTTTGAGAAATTAACGTTTTAAAAAACAGATATATCTGTGACAGCGTCCCGGTTAGCGCCCCGGTTCGCGTACCTTACGTGTAACGGAACTTCACTAGGAGAAGCGGATTGGCTCCCCCGTGACTGTGAACATTCTAAACAATCCGGAGCGGCCGCCATCTTGTGTCTCGGTAGGATCGAGACACAAGATGTGGCAAAAACAAAGGGGGAAATAAGCATAAGGGGGCAGAGTACATCCTGCCTGACCCCCTAGGTTTGATGAGGGGGCTTTAGAAGGGCCTCGCGGGGTTAAAAAATAATAATTTTTATATCGTTTTTTTTTGCGGGGGGAGCGCTCGGTACGCGCACCGGGAAGCGGTCCGGGAAGCGTAATATTGGGAAAATAGGATGAAAGAATGTTCAAATATTGTATGTTTATTGATTGTTCTTTTTTTTTTTTTTATTAAAGTACCAACATGTAGGTACCAATGCAGAGTCTAAAAATAAAAATACATTGTTTCCTTTGTAGATATCTTGCATGTTGTTTCAGAAGTTATTGTGGTATATGGAATTCATAGCGTAGTCTGTCAGGAAAGCAGAAACACCATGGAGGCAGGAGATGATAAAGAGATGTTAAATACACATTGGAGATGATAAAGTGGAAGAAAGGAAGTAACTATGAGCAAACTTAAAGTTGCACATTATATTTAAAGTCTAATTTTACATTATAATCAATTTGCTACTAGTTTAAAAAATACATATAAAAATGAATAATGTCTCAAACAATTTTTGAATTATTATATATAAATTTATTTTTCAGATTTGTTTTCAAAATTAAAAAGAACTTCTAATATTTTTTTCAGAATTTGTCTCATTTTCAATTAGGAAATCCACAGATTCAACACATTGCAGAAGTTCAAAGTCCTGTGATTCATCAAAGAATTCTGATTCATTTTCTGTATCTTTGTTGCATTCTGCAACAATTTCCAAGTTAGTTTTGTTCTCTCCTTCCATTTTTGTGCTGTAAAATGAATTTAAAAAAAATATATCAGTACAGATAGGGCACTGTTGGGTTTAAGTACAGACAGGTAGTTTGGTTTTTTAAACAGTGATTTCATCTTTGGGCAGTGTATGGTATCAGACTGGAAGTAGAAATATAAAAAAATGTGTGTGAAAAAGCCTAAGTCAATTCTTAATTATACAAGACAAGCCTAACTCCATCCATAACTAAAACAGAGAAGTCTATCTTATTCTATAAGTATTACAGAGGGATAGTATATAACTATCAGAAAGTGTTTTCCTAATTAACTTAAAGTACAGAACATACTTCAGTTTTTAAAATAACATCTTACCTTTCAAAAAGAAGTTTAAGTTCTCAGTTGAAATGCACTTGATATGTACTTCAGGAAGTAGTAGTCAAAATGGCTGTGTTTCTCTGTCTTTATATATATTCAGGTACATAACCAATCAAATGTCATGAAATAATAGAAGATTTTGAAAGTAGTATTTTGATTGGTTGTCAATTGTAACACTTCATAAGTGTTTTTGTTAGGTAATTTACCTCAGGATATTTAGTCAGGCTTACAGCATAATTTTCTCAATGGAATTTCATCAAATTTGGGTAAATGGTAGGGACTGCTATGTAGTAGGGCCTATTCTATATTTGATGAAAGTGTCTCTAGTGGTTTTTCTGTAAATTACTTTCCCACCTTTTTTTAGCAAGCGCTCACCGGTGCCCGCCCTGGTACGCGAACCGGCAGCGTAACGGGAGTCCTCCATTTTGAGTATCGGTAGAATTGAGACACAAGATGGAGGACAAAGAATGTTCGGAATGGGTAGGGGGCACGGTAGACACTTTGTGACCCTCTAGGTTTTCGGAGGGGGGATAAGGACGCTGATACATGCAAAAATAAAAAATAAAAAAAAATTAAAAATTTCGCGGGGGAGCGCCTGGTACGTGCACTGGTAAGCGAAAAAATTGGTTGAACCACTTACATTTCTGTCTTTGACATATATTTGAATATACCAAGGCAGTTTGGGGAAAAAGTGTCATCAATTGAAGAAAGGTGTTCTTTAAAAGCATTTCAAGACCAACCCCAGTCATAGTGCCCAAATCATATCCACCACAGTGCACTATTAAGAGGTCAGGGTTTGGCAGATGCATACATTTTTTTAATTAAAAACATATAAAATATATTTTTGAATAAAAATAAAAATACTTTTTACAGCTTTTGATATTTACTATTAAAAAAACATTGAAATTCACTGAAAAAACCATAGGTTATAGACCATATATAGTTAGGAATTAGCATTTACAAAACCTTAAAAATTCACTGAAAAAAACATAGGTTATAGACCATATATAGTTGGGGATTAGCATTTACAAAACCTTATTTTACTCGCACAAAACCATTGAAATTCGCATATATAGTTAGTTGCACTAACTATATATTGCGCACCCGCAATCCACTGCCATGAATGATGTCACATATTACATCATTCATGACATGGTCAGTGACACAAAATTGATTTTGCTTGCGCTGAACTTACATTAGCAAATACTGCAAAATTGCACATAGTGTATACAGCCCAATTCATAGTAGAATTGGCTGGAATTGTAAACATGTCATAAATTGTAAACCGTATGTTATATAAATAAAAACAACGATAAAATCAATTAAAAACATGTAGATCAAATACAATGTTTTCTAAAAATCAATTCATAATGATAAAATTACATGTTGTTGATAATGCCCATGTGGGCAATTCATTCACTTGTGCAAAAGTCGCTAAAGGTTCAGTGCTGGTTGGTTGTATGTGCAACATCACGCATGTAAACTCATAAAGTGCTACCAGTGTGAAATAAACCGAGGTGTGCCCAATTGAATAAAAGAGTGATAAAAGTATTTCATAATTTAAAAAGTAGTATGTGTGGAGACACAAGAAGTTTGCTTAAAAGGTCAGTTGCAAAAAAGAGAGTATTAGTGGAACAATACTTTAATGGTTCAGAGTGGAATAGTTGGTAATCAGACCAGGTTAAAGATAAGTGTGGCAATCTTCTCTCTTGTTGAGCCCGTTAGGCATCTTGCTGTCCAGCAAGATGATGTATCGGGTCTCAAGTTTGCGAAGGAGCCCTTCCCTGTCACCACCTCTTCGTTGGGGAGGGACCCTGTCTATGACAAAGTATGTGAGGCCTTCTGGGTTCTTATTATGTGCTATTTCAAAGTGTCTGGCTACTGGATACGTGGGGTCTGCGTTGGAAATGGCCCTCAGATGCTGTAAAATTCTTTTGTGAACTTGGGGCCTTGTACTCCCCACATAGCGAAGCCGGCAGGGACATTGTAAAACGTATACAGCAAATTCTGTTTTGCAATTAACTTTCTCTTTTATTTTTAAAGGAACAGGAGAGAAAGGTATGGTATATTCAGATTTGCTGATTCCATTTCTGCAGGCCATTTTAGTTCAGGGCTAATTGAAACCAGACTATTTTCCATAGATCTGGCTTTCCTGTAGGTGATGTTGGTGTAAGAAAGACACAGGGTCACAGGAAGCTCGTTGAAGGAAGAGTTTAATGAGGCACGTCTGGAGCAAGTCCAGTCAAGGCAGTTAATGAATCCATCATTCCAAACAACAAGTAACTTACACCTTCAAAAGATGCAGTGGCATGTGCACAGAGCAGAAAGCGACTGGCACGAGATAACACGAGTCATACCACGTGCCATCTTGTGTCAGAGACAGTATACAACAGTTGGGCCTCATCTTGACCAGATTACCTATAACCGGGTCGCTTCTAATCAGACACCAATTATTCTTCACTATGATACGGATAGACTTATGTTGGTTGCTGAAGGTCATGATAAGTCTAGTTTCATTACTTGCTTCAGTGCGCGACAGCTTCACTTTAGCATTGGTGGGACATAACAGTTGCTGTCTATCAAAGGAGTTTGCCCTCCTCTGTGCATTATCAATGATGTGCAGATCATAGCCTCTGATCAGAAATCTAGATCTGCACTCATCTTGTGCTTTTCGGCAATCTGTGTCATTGCTGCAGATACGTCTTATGCGGAGCATCTCCCCATAGGGGATGCTCTTTATAAGGTTGGGTGGGTGATGACTGTACGCATGCAACACAGTGTTGCCTGATGTTGGTTTCCTGTGGAGCTTTGTCTGTAATTCACTCTGATCTACATAAATCTCCATGTCTAAAACACAATCGAGGTAGGGCTTACAGTGCTTGTAAAATGCAAATTAAGATTATTGAAATTCAAACAATCGATGAATGCGGCGACATCAACTTCAGAACCATCCCAAATCATAAAAAGGTCGTCTATATATCTCCACCAACCTTTAACCTTGGTATTCATAGTGGCTGCGTGGTCTACCATGAGGACCTGCTCCTCCCAAAAGCCCATATGGAGACAGGCATAACTCGGGGAGAAGCAGGCCCCCATAGCCACGCCTCTTGTTTGGAGGAAAAGTTGATTGGAAAATAAAAACACATTATTCTCCAAACAGGCAAGGATCATTTCTACCACCATATTGGAATGTTCTGTGCAGTCAATAGGTCTTTTAGTGAGGTAGTATTTAACCGCCTTAATCCCATCTTTGTGATGGATGCTGGTATACAGGGATGTCACATCCAGAGATACTAAAAGAAAGTTGGGCTGCCATACAAAGTCAGAAAGTTTTTTCTAATAGTCCCCTGTAACGAGTATGAAAGATGGTATGGTTTTAGCATAGTCTTGCAGGAAAAAATCAATATATTTACTGGTATTTTACAAGAGGCTGTTTCTGGCCGAAATGATCGGTCTCCCTGGTGGTTGCACTTGATTTTTGTGTATCTTTGGGATGAAGTAAATGACAGGGGTTACAGGATGATCGTTTTTTAGGAATTTGAATTCGTCCCACGTCAGCAAGCCTTTACTCCGCCAAGCCATCAGTTTTGAATAAAAGACACTTTTTGGCTGCTTGTACTTCATGGGCGTCTGTTCTCTTATAGCAATCCCTGTCATTGAGTTGTTTTAATGCCTCTTCTAGGTACATCTTCCTGGGCCAAAGCACAACATTCCCGCCCTTGTCGGACTGTCTAATAATCAATTGTTTGTGCCCTCTCAATTTTTTGATAAGTTTATGATATATTTATATCATGGTAGTTATATTTTTTCTTTTTTATCATTTTTGCATTTTTGATCTGTAGTTCCTTTAATTCAGATGAAACCCTGTCATGAAAAATATCAAGGTTGTCCTTCAGCAAGATAGGGCAAAACTTGGATTTTGGTTTAAATGTAGTTCGTGGCAAGTTTAACACAGGTTCTCCTCCAGGTTCTGGCTGAAAGATATTGGCTTCTTCATGTTGCAGTTCATATAGCTCTTGTGTCAATGAGACCCCTATGTGTGGAGGATCGCTGGGGGTTGAAGTTGGCGAACTCAAGGTGGTTGCTACATTGGATCTGTGTGTACTATGATATTTCTTAAGCTTAAGTTTACGTACATATTTAAACAGGTATATATATATATATTCACTGAGATGTCATCAGTGATGTCATGAGTGATGTCACTGACCATATCATGAGTGATGTAATATGTGACATCATCACGAGTGCATTGCCGGCGTGCGAGTTATAGTTAGCTGAACTAACTATAACAGGGGAATTTCAAAGGTTTTGTATGGGTAAAATGACCAGCTAACTATAACTGGTGAAACCTATGTTTTTTCAGTGAATTTCAAAGGTTTTTAAAATGCTAATTCCTAACTATAACGTGTGTAAAACCTATGGTTTTTTCAGTGAATTTCAAAGGTTTTTTAAATGCTAATTCCTAACTAAAACGTGGCTGTAACCTATGGTTTTTTCAGTGAATTTCAATGGTTTTGTAAATGAAATTTCTTTAATGTAATAATTGTTATATTTTTTATACTGTTTTACTACATTATTATAAATTTTTTATTTTTAGATATATTATTTTTTAAATTACATTACATATTTTTAATATAAATTGATAAAAAATGTTTGTACACCTCTCTGCAACGCAGCCCCCTGACACATTTGCAGAGGGGGAACTAATTCCCCTTGCATACTGGGGGTCTCTGGGGGCCAACTAGCCCACCAGGAATCTCCAGTATTCCCTAGGGGGCTGCATTGCAGAGAGGTGTAATGAGGCCACACTCTTTTTTACACCTCTCTGCAGTGCAGCCCTCGGGCGTGTTTGCAGAGGGGGGAACTATTTCCCTTTGCATACTGGGGGTCCCTGGGAGCCAACTAGCCCACCTGGTACCTCCAGTATGCACCAGGGGGCTGCATTGCAGAGAGGTGTAATGAGGCTATGCCCCTTTTTACACCTCTCTGCAACGCAGCCCCCTGGTGCGTTTGCAGAAGGGAAACTAATTCCCCTTTTATATTGGTTGTCCCTAGGGGCCTACTAGCCCACCTGGAACCTCCAGTATGCGCCAGGGCGCTGCGTTGCTTTGCCCCGGAGGGTGGCGGTCCCCGGGGCAGTGTGGGGGGGGATTGGGCCCACACTTCTTTATCACTATGCCCCCACAATTTGGTCTCCCTGGGGTGTAATTTTTAAATAAACATACCAGGTTTAAAAAAAAAAAGATTGGGGCCTTGGGGGTCCTTGTGGGACCCCATGAGCAGGCCTAGGGGGTTGTGGGACCCCCCGAGATAAAAGGGGGTCCCACAACGTGTTTTCTCCAAGCAATTTCCATAGGAAACTTTAGGCAAGGCTACAGGTCAATCAGGTGAATGGAATTACCCTTAATTTGGCAGGGAGAAGGGTCTTGGTCTAGACAACACACTTTTGTTGATTTGGTGTAAATCCGTTCAGAAGTTTTTGAGAAATGTTGAAATTTACAGATATCAATATTTGGGAATTCTGCCATCTGATTGGCTGAGACTTTACAAGCACAAGCTTGCTGCTTATTGGTTGAGAGTGGTTGCAACTATAAACTGTTGGCCGCCATTTTGTGATTCTGTTGAAGCGAGTAAGGGGAAAAAAGGGTGAAAAAAGTAGGAAAGAGGAGGGTAGGAGCACTGTAACCTCTGTGAGGTGTTTAGGGTATGCTATATAAGGGGTGCAAAGCAAACTACTCATACCTACCAGTCTGATAGTGCTGGGCTACAGAAAATAAGTGAGGTATTGCCCAGAGTCTGATGCTGCTAAGGTGAGCTGCTGCGGGAGTCTGGGATTAAAACGTGAGCCCAAACTGTGTGTTTTATGGTGCAAAGCCATGTGCCCTGGTGCTGCAGCACACCTGAGGAAGTAGTGTTAGCATGTGTTTATACGTATAAGGATAAACTACTAATCCCTACTGGTCTGAAAGTCCTGGGGTATGGAAAATATGTGAGGTATTGTCTAGAGTCTCATTGTGCTAAGCTGAGGTGCTGCTGGACTCGCGGATGAAAGCGTGAGTGCAAACTGTGTGTCATATGCTGTGAAGTTATGTGCTCTGGCCGCTGTGCCACATCTGTCCTAGTAGTGTCAGCATGTAGTTATACCTACTCGGAGGAACTTTTGTTTCGAACATTGCAACTTGTGTATGGTGCTTAGGGAGTGTTATACAGGGAGTGCAAAGGTAAATTTGCGCGTATCAAATCAATACGGTATTTGTAAAGCACAAACTACTCACCTCTATGGGTCTGAAGGCCCTTGAGGCCAGCGTGGAAATTATGTGAGCTATTAAGTGAGCTATTGCCCTGAGTCACATGGTGCTGAACTGAGGTGCTGCCGGAGCAGGAAATTAAATTGTGAACCCTGTGCTCTGAACTCATGTTGTCTGGCCGCTGCGGTACACAAGTAGTGTCAGCATGTGTGCATACATAGTTGGAGGAACTTTTGTTTTAAACAGTGTGATGTCTGTAGTGTAATTGGAAGGTGCTGCAGAAATTAAGTGAGCTATTGTGCAGAGCCACATGGTGGTATCCAGAGCTTTTGCTAGAGCCAGTGATCAAAGCGAGAGGTCAGATTGTCTTGTCGCTGCACCACAGCTGTGTGGAGAATAAATGTTGGCGAGGGTCCGGGAGTAGACGTTATCTGGCCCTAAAATAGCGGGCCTAAGTTGTCAGTTATAGGGTGGCTCTAAAAAGAGCCCTTGTGTTTATTAGTTGGAGCTACGTGTAGGTGCAGATGCACAACTTCACGTTATTCAGAAAAACTCTGTTTCCTTGATCTGTGAAGTGTACTCCATCACTTCTGTAGATATCAGGCATATCAAAACGTATGTTGTTGTTGTAGATCGACCCCATTCTATGGTCTCTGAGGAATGAAGACACAGCTTTGGTGACATTCTTCCTAGATTTTTTTATCTGAGGACAAAATTGTTTTGACCATTTCCACTTCTGTCTTTGGCATATATTGGAATATACGAAGACAGTTTGAGGGAAAAGTAACATCAATTGTCAAAAGGTGTCCTCCATAAGCATTTCCAAACCTACCCCAGTCAATGTGCCTAGGTCATTTCCACCACAATGCACAATCATGAGGTCAGGGTGTGGAAGATACAAAGAGGTTTTAACCAAAGGTAGCAATTGGTGCCACTTCAATCCTCTCTGTGCAAACCATTTAATGTTCACATTTTGTAAACCTAGGTTTAAGTCAAAACATCTGTGTTCTGCATACCTCTTGCACCAGAAAATATAGCTATGTCCTATGATCCACACTAGAATTTTGAAAGTATGGCTGGAAGGTATGGAAAGATGTCTGTAACTCATGAAGTTCATTCGTAGAACAAGAGATATGTTTAAAGATGGGGAACTACTTTTTTTTGCCATAAAAAACGATACATGATTGGGAGGTAAAAATCATTCTTTTTTAAAAGTAGGTTGCACATTCGTTTTGTGGAAAAGTATCTTTGTGATTGGTTAAGAAAAAGCAGTTTCGACGTGGAGTACATATCATAGGATAAAATTGACTTAACTCAACCACTTGCATTTGGAAGGCACTATTCAAACTTAAAACAATTGTGAACTTTTAACCTGAACGTGCCGTTAAATATTCAAGAAAATGTTGCAACAAAATATCGTCAAGTTTTAAAAAGTTGGTGAACAAGTGTGTTGATATAATACGTTGCACTTTTGATTTCTATGTGTTGCTTAATATTTTTAAAAAACTGTTTATATGGAAAATAAAAAAGAAACCAATAGAGAGAGGTTTTGAAACCTAAAAGAATCAAAGAACTATTCTAATTTGTTTTTTACATGTATTGATGTGTGGAGCAACAAAATTATAGACACAACAGCACCAGGAAGAGGAAGAAGCAGGGAGTGGGGGGACGGGGGAGAGGGGCAGAATGGCACACATGCACAATTAAGTACAGCACAAGTATAGACAAACAATGGCCAAAATGAAACACACCAATAAGGAGCACAAGTGACACAACCCGGCAACATCACACCAGTGAACAAGCATAGAAGTGAAAACCATGCTGTATTCATACAGGATGTGTACAAAGGCCGGTCGTGGGTGTTGTGGGATGTCTGCGACCGTGGTCATCACGAGCGAGATGCCCAGCACGTGGCACTTGGGCGAGTTCACTGTGTGTTATGTTGCCAATCAGCAGCTCCTCCCTATCATGAGCCCCCACACTTTTGTACGGTGCGCTGTTGCATCTCGTGCACTCGTACGGCACACCATTGTAATGCCTATTCGTGCATGTCCTGCTGCATTCCAACTACACCATGACAGTGCCGTTTGGAGGTGGCGCATGATACATTTTACAACATCGATTGCTGCAGGCCTTGTGGCAGGCTACACCAGAAAAACACAGAGACACACTTACCGCACTTCTTATACACGGACATGTCAGAGACACCCCGTTCCTCTTGCTGGATAGGTACACCCCTTGGCTGACCTGTGTACGCTGGACCAGCACACGCCAGTTGTGCATGCAGGAGGATACGTGCGTATCTACATGACCAGGCTCACTGCCAATGCTGAGGTGACAGCACACTGTGGTGTTGCAGGGCCCGTGCCTATTCTGCTAATACAATGACCACAGGGACACACTTGCTCAGATGTGGGTTTGGGGGTGTTGGCAGTCCTGGAGTTGTGGCGATGAGTCTTGTGACCCTCATGGGTATCCCTGTATCATGCTTATTGACTCTATGGCACCTGCGGGTGTTCTGGTGTGACCCTTGCCTGTGTTCCCTTTCATGGTGCATGTAGACGTCCTGCTTAACACCAACAGATTTTAGGTGTAAAATTCCCGGTGCTAACTTGGCTTATCGCCTGAATTTGTTTAGCATTGCAGTTGGCGTGAAAGTTGTGATATGATTTCTTTCATGTGCAGAGCAATATACGAACTGGGCAGTGTATCCTGTAAAGATGCAGCACATGACGCAGTATTCCCAATCTATATAAATACAATGAGATTTCTTAATTGATTTTGTGTGTACACTGTAGGTGCATCCACTACCTCAGTGCAATTCAATACAGAGTTCTTGTATTTAGAATAAATCGCAAAGGTACACCTCTGGTTTTTTGGATGGGAACGGCTAGTCTGCATTTCAATATCAGCACTTTAATAGAAGTAAAGTTGAGATAAATCTAACACAGTATTCAGAAGTTGGTGCAAACTGCAGACATCAGCAGTATTCCCGCGATAAGTGCCCCAAAATTTAACACCATAGTGGACACTATCAAATAACAGTAATAAGAACAAGAAAGAGTCACACAGCAGTTAAGGAAACAACCTAAAACGTTATTATTTTTATCAAACTTTATTTTTTTATAAGCATATATATGTAAACGATAAACTATTTTCAAACTTTATTTTTTTATTAACATATATATATATATATATATATATATATATGAACGATAAACTAATAAACATAATTTAAAAAAAATATTAGAAAACAACAAGGCGGAACACTCCTGTGGGGACCATGGATGTCGACGGTGGAGCCTGGAAAATAAAGCACAAAATAAAGACGTGTGTAATGCGCATATCAAAGGAGAGAGACACAGAGAAACAGAAGGAACAAAAGCCAGAGAGAAAAAGAGTGGGAAGGAAAGGAAGGGAGTGAGAAAAGGAGAAGGAAGAGAGAGTTAGGGAGATAGAAGGAAAAGAAGGAAGGGAGAGTGAAGAGAGGGAAGTGAGAGAGGGAGAGAGAGAGAGTGAGAGAGTGAGAGAGAGAGAGAGAGAGAGAGAGAGCGAGAGAGAGAGAGAGAGACTGCCACCCATGTGCATCCATGAGCAAATAATTTCCTGAAGCCACTGGAGTGTGCAGCATTGGGCACTCCACGTGCCTGTCAAAAATACGCGCATCCCAGATATGTCACTGAGCCCTGAGTCATGAATGGTGGAGGTCACATCAGCTTCTTCAGGGATCGAACAGATGTCGCTGAGTCCTGAGTCATGAATGGTGGAGACCACATCATCTTCTCCATGGCTCAGCAGATCTCACATGTCGGTGTGTCCTTAGTTATCAATGGCGGAGACCACATCAGCTTCTCCACAGCCCGGCAGATCTCACACATGGCGCTGAGTCCTGAGTCATCAATGGCGGAGACCACATGAGCTTTTGGTGCAGCTAATCCTGTGGAACTCAAGTCTGTGTCAAGTGGTGGTAGTCCCCTGATGGCCATATGAGCTTCTGTTGGCACTAACCCTGCGCATCTGAAGTGCGCACCAAGGGGATGGTAGGCCCCTGACAGCTATACAGATCAGGGTGCGACTAACCTTCTCCGCAACTTTTCAAAGACTCTTTATGGTTGAGACCCGTGGAGCGTCCTCCGTCCACTCAGCACCGGCAATAAAGGATGTGACGTTGTCAATCTATATATTTGCGTGGTCACATGGCCTGTGATGCATGAGCCAGATGGGTGTGGTGTGTGTGCAAATCTGCCCTCAGGGAGTGGCCATGAAATGTTGAGAACTAGATCACTGACCTGCACACCAATAGCGAGTACGCCTGTGACAGGTAGCTATGTGGGGCCAACGTCGGAACGTAATCAGATTGGCGTGGCGTACGACAGAACAGGGCATGGATAGCCACAATGACACGGATGGCTCGTAGTACTGCGTCTGTGACTCGAGCGGATGGGCCACAGCTGTCCCGCTGCGAGCCTAGGAGCGAACTGTTCATAACTCACACTACATAAGTATTGAAAAATCATTCTGTGATTCAGTCCGTCAGTTGGCATTTGCCCGAGATATTTGTGAAAACATATCGGACTTCTTTCTGTGATACCCCTTTGACGCTCCCTCTTCCCACATTACCATCAAACCCTCAACAACCTTCTTGGGCCCGAAAGTGTCCCTGTGCAATTGGATAAAGAAGAATCTTAGTCATGTATAGATTTACATATAAAAAATTGTATTTAAAGAAAAGAACAACAAATAAGACTGAAGGGAGTCTGGCGCTGTGGTCGCTGTCACAAAGTTGAGGTGACTGCCATTCAGGACTCAGGACACAGTTACACATGTAGGATCAGCTTGTGTTAAAGAGGGTTAGTGGGACTACGTGTCCAAAATTCAAATTGCGAGCTCTGCTGCCGCATTGTAGACTGCTAATGTGTGTTCGTTTGTACTTGAAAATGAATTTGGTGATTGTACTAAAGCTATAACTGATATAAAAAATTTCCAAGAAGAAAGCATACTAAAAGGATATTATGTAGATTTGAGTCCTGTATCAGTTACTTACGTAGTGGACTCTGTACTTAGTTAATGAATGAAGAAATAATTTTAATTGTGTAGACTGCAGTGTAGACTGCTATTCCATGTTTGTTTGCTTTTTAGGATTCATTTGGTCATTGTAGTAAAGCTATAACTGATATAAAAAAGTTCTTGAAGCAAAGATACTAAAAGGATAATATGTAGGGTGTAGAACTGTGATAGTTACTTGCGTACTGGAGTCTGTAGTTGCATATGCAAATACCCCTCACTGATCGAAGGGAGGGGTGCTGTGGTCGATGCCACGGACTTGGGGTCATTACCATTCAGGACTCAGGACACAGTTACACATGTGGGATCAGCTTGTGTTAAAGAGGGTTAGTTGCACCACGTGTCGCCGCCGTTGCATATGGTAATATGCCTCACTGATCAGAGGGAGTCTGGTGCTGTGGTCGCTGCCACAGACTTGGGGTCACTACCATTCTGGACACAGTTATACATGGGGATTGGCTTGTGTTGAACAGATTTAGTGGCGGTGCGTGTTGCCGGCCTTCCATATGGAAACATGCTACCCTGATCAAAGGCAGTCTGCTGCTGTGGTTGTCTCATGGAGTTGGGGTTACTGCCATTCAGGACTCAGGACACAGTTCACATGTGGGATCGGCTTGCGTTGAAGACGGTTAGTGGCACCACGTGTCGCCGGTCATCCACAGTGTAGGCCAGAGGCAGCGGTGAGCAAGGGCCCACAGCCACATGCATACGTTGGTGGCCCCACCGGCCTGCGTAGTTCAGGCTCAGTGGCACCACGTGTCGCTGGCCTTCTATATGAAAATATCCCTCAGTGATTGAAGGGAGTCTGGTGCTATGGTCGCTGCCAAGAAGTTGGGGTCACTGCCATTCAGGACTCAGGACACAGTTACACATGTGGGATAGGCTTGTGTTGAACAGGGTTAGTTGGTACCATGTGTCACCGTTCTTCCAGAGTGTAGGCTGGAGGCAGTGTTCAGCAAAGGCCCACAGGTACTTGACATTGCCTTGATCTGCACAGATTGGGAGCATTTGGTCTTCTTGACCCATTCTAGTCTCTTAGAGAATTTGCATTGCTACTAATGTTGAATTGTGAACCGTGTAACACCAGTGTAGGGTGGAGGCAGCGGTCAGGATGGGTGCACAGCCACGTAACATTGAGTTGAGCTGCACAGTTAGTGGCACCTGGAGTACTCAGCGTGTGCTCACCCTGCGTTGATACTTGGTCTCGGCGGGAGGCACTGGGAGCAATGTCTTTTGTCTAATTAATTCTGCCTTGGTTAGGCCATGTGGCGATGACTTATGGTGCAGTGAGTTAGTAGCACCTGAAGCACACAACGTGTGCACATCCTGCGATGATGCGTGGTCTGGGCGGGCTGCACTGGGAGCAACGTGTCTTGCGAACTGGGCTGCGTCATCTGCAATTGCCACTGCATCTGAATGGTGAGCCCTGCTGTCCGCAGTGTAGATCAAAGGCAGTAGTCGGTACCGACATAAGTCTGCGGTGCTGTACCGCTGTGTTCGCAGGGGGTTTGTGAGGAGGAAACCCAAGTTCATGGAGGCAGCCATGTGCCAGGGTGAGGGCTTTCGGTCTGGCAGACTCGTTGGTCTTCCCACAAGTGAACCACGCCTAGGGCCTGGCCTATTTATTCATACTCCTACGCTAAAGTGGCATATGTTGGGCCAGCCCACTCCACTTCCGCTTCCAGGGGGGGACAACACAGCTACATGACCAAGATCTTCCCCCACGGCCCGAGGTAACATGGTTGCGTCCATTGTGCACTACACTACAAGTATCAATAGTATATCTCTACATGGAGAGGTTTGTGCTTTGCATAGTGAGGTCTGTGCAGCACATCAACATTACACTTGGCATTGTGTGCTTTATTATTGATGGGTGACTTGCCTCCTTCTTATATAGTTGGTTGCCACATCTCCCAACATTCAGCTATTGTGCGGCTGAGGGGCCATGGTATTTTGGGAAGGTCTGTTGCCCTGTTTTGCGCTGCCTCTGTGGTAGTAGAGGGGGTGGTCCGGGGGGAGGATCTGGTGGTGGTGGCGCTGGGTGTTGTGGCCTTGTTGGGTGTCGGAGCTGCATGATCAGTAGCTCTATTACGTGTTTGTGTTTAGATGTGGCTGTGAGTTGGGTCCAATTCACGCTGTAGATCTCCTTACACCAGTTAAAGGTTGATGTTAATTTGTTACTGTTAATTCAGCTTATCGCCTACTTTTTGAATCGCATTGCAGATTTGGCTAGCCGTTGAAAATATGGGGAAGTGATGTTTTCATGTTTTTTTGCACGTGAACGCCTGTTTTGCATATCATTAGCGTTAGTTGTGGCTGTTGTTTGTGGCGATTTTGTTGGCGAAAGGTATCGATGAAAGAGTGGTGAGATTTGCAGTTTTGACCAAGTTAAGAATGGTATGATGATTAAAAAACACAGACAAAAAGATAGGTTTAATGAACAAAATAAGTAAAATTTGGTATTTAAAAAACCTTTGCTATTCTCTGAAAAAAACATAGGTTTAAGGCACATAATAGTTAGAAATTAGCATTGAAAAAACCTTGGAAATTCACTGAAAAAAGCTTAGGTTTCAGGGATGTTATAGTTAGAAATTAGCATTTCTAACTATAACGTAGCATTGGTATTTAAAAAACTTTTGCTATTCTCTGAAAATAACATAGGTTTAAAGCACATAATAGTTAGAAATTAGCATTGAAAAAACCTTGGAAATTCACTGAAAAAAGCTTCGGTTTCTGGGACGTTATAGTTAGAAATTAGAATTTAAAAAACTTTTGTGACGCAGTGATATCTTTTAGATTTCACTGCGTCACCTCTACAACCCTTTCTTGCGTCAATACGCCCCTTTTGCATACATTACACCTGGCATAGGTATAATGTGGCGCAGGGGTTTACAAAGTGACACATCTACCTAGATGCGTCACTTTGCAAATATGACTCAACAAGGTGCATTTTTTACAGCACTGGTGCGTCACAAAAAGTGACCTACCAGTGGCGTAGAAGTGACGCATGGCCTCATAAATGAGGCCTTCAGTCTTCTACTCATGTGTCATATTAAATATATGACGCACTATGTCGCAAGTACTTACAGATACGTCAGTATTTCTGACGTATCTGTAAGCGCAAAAGTGATGCATTGCTGGAGTGTGTCACAAAAGTGACACAACTCCAGCAATGCATCCTTTCACATGGGGCCAGGCCCATGTGAAATGGCCTGCATCAGTTTTACGCCTGTTGTGATACAGGCGCAAGATTTTGACACAACAGCGTCCTAAAAGTGACGCAGTGAAATCTCATAGATTTCACCGCGTCACCTCTATGACCCTTTCTGGCGTCAATACACCCCTTTTGCATACATTACACCTGACTTAGGTATAATGTGACGCAAGGGTTTACAAAGTGACGCATCTACCTAGATGCGTCACTTTGTAAATATGACTCAACAAGGTGCATTTTTTACAGTCATGAAAAGTGACGTACCAGTGGCGTAAAAGTGATGCATGGCCTCATAAATGAGGCCTTCAGTCTTCTACTCATGCGTCATATTAAATATATGATGCATTATGTCGCAAGTAACTTATAGATACGTCAGTATTTCAGATGTATTAATTCTTTGCCACATAATAGAGTTAACTAACATGGAATTTTCCTGGTATTAGCTAACCCCCATATTTTCTGCTTCAAAGTATTCCTAGGGTAGTCATTTAAGATACATTCTAAATAGGCCAGAATACAATCCCGTACAAATTTAAAGAGGTACGCACATGTTTAGAACAACGCTTGGAGCAACATCAACTTTTTCTGTCAAGTATCTATGTACTAATTTAACCCTTCCTTTGACCTTTGTGAATTTCTTCTTTTTTCATATGTCTTTACTTGATGAGACGATAAATGTATGTTGAAATTGTATTACATCTTGTCAACAGTTTCTCTTCAGACATGAAAAGACAATGAACTGTAGTAAAGCGGTATATCATCTTAAGTTACCAGATTTCTGGCCTTAATGTTCAAGAAAAATGTATTGATTATTATGCACTGTTTGGCATATAGGCAAAACGATTATTATTTTTTTTAAATGCTGTTTATCTATTTTTAGAAACACGATGGTAGTGTCCTGATGAAGACACTTTCAACGTGTCGAAACACGTAGACAGAAACCATCTCCCCTCTATATCATTGGGAACATTATATATACAAATAACGTATATCTGTTGCATATTTATTGAAAGAAATCTTTTTATTGTATTTTTTAATTAATCATTATGCCTATGATCATTTTCATGACACTTTTATCAAATCTATTAAATTGAACTATCTGTGCTATTTCAGTGCCTTATTATTCATTGTTATTTTGTTACTTGAACTTTGCCAGCATTTGTGTGCTGCCTGGATGTGTTTATTTGCCATAAACCAGAACCAACAAAGACTCATCTCGATCCAACTCTGAGAAAGAAATGCTTGCAAAACTGAATAACATACTATCTATCATGACTCCATGTACCCGAAGCATCTGTTTAATTATATTATAAATTCAGTCACATGATAAAATTTCAGCATTAAACAACATGGGCTTGATTCACAATGCATTTTCATGGAACAGGGTTACTAGTCACCCGAAATAAAATCACCAAATACAATCATCAAAGGAACATCCACTCTAGATTGGTACCTCGCGTCAAGATCCAACCATAGAAGGGAAAAGCCAAGCAGCCAAACTATGGAACCCTTAACCTCCAAACATAAGATCCACAGACAACATCCTTATCTTTATCTTCAGAAGACTTCTCAATAGTTAGCTCTTACCCACATAACCACCATACTCAAACATATACAGCATATCCCTGTGTATATAAGCAGTTATTTAGATTATATATGTGTACCTAGATATGTGTATTCCTTTGTATACATGTGTATAATAATTATGCTTATAAATATATAGATATTCATTAGTTCTGTAAATGTATATATTACTTATGGTTATATGTTTAACATGTATAGGTCACTACATAAATAAGTACATTTTTATTATAACTATTCATTGCAATTGCTTCACTATTGAATTAAAAAAAAAAAAAGTATGCAAACAAATTAATTTGCTTGAAGTACTGCAATGCTTGTAAGCCTGAGTTTATAAAACACAACTTAAATCTCTCTCTATATATATATCACCTTACTTATGTTAATGTTAATAGAATTTGTACAGCGCACGGATACCCTCAGGCGTCTTGGCGCTAATGAACCAAATACTTCTGAACTCTACTGTACTACTGTTGAAATAACCAGGTTTTAAGCTGTTTCCTAAATTCCAAATGAAGGGTGATTTTTCTCAGATACACCGGGAGGAAGTTCCATTCTTTGATAGTATTAAATGCTAAACTCCTTCCACCCCAGTTCATCTTATGGATCCTGGCCGGCGCAATAAGGTAAGCATTAGCTGACCTCAGCACTCTATTTGGAGAGTACCATTTGAACAAGTTCTTCAAGAACCTTGGTCCTTCTCTATGTAGTGCCTTCTGTGCAATACAGGGAGTTTTGAACTATATCCGCTGGCGGACCGGCAGCCAGTGAAGTTTTCTTATTTCTACTCTTACCCATTGACATTTTGGAATATACAGGATAAGTCTTGCCGCCACATTTTGTACTGCCTGCAGCTTCCTGAGAAGAACAGCCTGGACTTTGATATACAAACTGTTACAGTAATCAAGTTTTGAAAAAAACTAAAGCAGTGACTACTGACTTTCTACAAGATTTAGGAATGAATGGCAGAACTTTCCTAATCGTCTTAATCATATAAAAAAAGACAACACTACTTTAGAAACTTGGGTCTTAAAGTTCAACTTTCCATCTATAATGACCCCAAGATTTTGGGCTTTTTCCACTGGTGTAGGGGGAAGTCCGAGACTATCCGGCCACCAGGCGGGAGACCAGGGGGGAGAAAGATTTCCAAACATTATCACCTCCGTTTTACTTGAATTCAACTTCAAGCAATGGGTACTCATCCAGTGGCTAAGAGATGACATACAGTTGTAGAGGTTAAGAGAGTGATTAATGTCCTTATCCACTGTAGAAATCACCAGCTGAGCATCATCAGCATATGACGTGGGGATCAAATTGAAGCTTCTATTCAAGGGTGCAAGCTCTGCTACGTGAATATTAAAAAGCGTGGGCTTAAAGAGGAGCCCTGAGGGACCCCACAGGGAAGAGAAAATGATGTCGACCTAAAATTCCCCTAGTGCACTGATTGAGTTCTCTCAGATTGGAATGATGTCAGCAGGGCAAGGGCTTTGCCTCCGATACCAATCTCTCTTAGAGGACGAACTAAGAGAGAATGATGCACTGTGTCAAATGCTGCGGATAGGTCCAGCAGCACCAGGGCTGCTGAACCTCCGCTATCCAATGACATACGTATTTCCTCTGTGGTCTTGATCAGAGCAGACTCAGTACTATGATTCGGTCTAAAACCAAACTGGCTATGATCTAAAACTTGATTATCCACAATAAAATTTGCCAGTTCGGCATTCATGATCTTCTCCATAATCTTAGTTGGCAGGGGGATTCTTGAAATTGGTCGGTAATTGGCAGTGTCCATTGCATCTAAATTGCTTTTTTTAAGAGAGGTAATATAGAAGCCTACTTCCATATAGTGGGGAAAGATCCTTGATCTATCATTTGGATAAATATTTTAGAGAGATGGGGACCAACCAAATTAATGGAATGTAGAATTTTAGGGGGACAAGGATCTTTTGGCGAGCCCGACTTGATCATAGTTATTAGTTCGGCGACTTGTGAGGGTGAAGTCGGCGCGAACTTGAACCCCAAAGTATGTTCAGTGGTGTTATTTGAAAATCTTTTATCCACTGCTGCTGATTGAGTAAAGTGCTCATAGATATGCTCAACCTTGGATCTAAAAGAGAGCCAAGGCATTGCAAAAATCTTGACTAGTAATAGTACGTTCATATCTTTGGACTGTAGTTAAATTTTTCACTGTACGAAAAAGTTCTTTACTTGACCCACTAGCTTTTTCAATCTTTGAAGTATAGTAAAGAGTCCTTTCTTCAGTCAGCTTTTTCTTAAAGGCTGAGATCATAGATTTGTATCTACTTTTCTCTGTTAGTTCATATTTTTTCCACCAAATCCTTTCCTGTCTCCTGCAAGCCTGCTTATCTATCCTTAGCGCTTCAGAGAACCAAAGGGCTGAAGGTAATTTCCTATTTTTATTGATCTGGGTATTGGGGGCTAGTTTTAAAAAGTTACATTCAAGCCACCGGATATATTTAGTCGCTGCCAACTCGATATCCTCCTCCACCTTCTCTTCACTATTGCCAAGCTCATTGACCAGAGTATTATGGTCAATTTATTGCCAAGCCCTACTTATGGTCTTTATGTTCTCATTATTAGGATCCTTGGAGAAAGAAAGCTTATATTTAAATACAATAACTTGGTGATCCAACCAAATTACTGGAAGAGTAGTGACTTTGGAGATAGCTGGGTCGTTAGTAAACAGGCCATCAAGAGTATGTCCTGCCGTATGGGTAGCTCCCAGGATCAGCTGACTAAGACCATATTCTGCAGTCAGATCTAACACTTCCTCCGTATCTCTGTCTTCCCTAGTTTCCAAATGAAAGTTCATATCCCCCAGCACTGTAAAAGATTTAGAATAGAGACCATACTATAGCAAAGAGTGGATATTTACTAGAAACTCAGATCTAAGGCCTGGTGGACGATATATCAGAAGGCCTTTAAAAGATTCTTGGGCGGAAAAAGTGATTTTAAAAAGCAAAGCTTCACAGGCTGGTGTATTTATTTTTTAGCAAAAATAACCTAATTCGGTTTTGTGTATCATCGCAAGGCCGCCCCCTCTTTTTAACCGCCTGTCTAAGGTGTAATTACTATAGCCTGGTGGAGTCGCAATGTTAAAATCAAAATTTGACGAGTCATCAACCCATGTCTCAGTCACAAATAAAACATCAATTTTATAGTCCATAATAAGATCTGCAATATCGTATTTATGTTTCACCAATGATCTCGCATTGATAAGTGCTAATTGTATTTCATTATTTGTAGGGTCCCATGACCGTGGGCTTTCTTGACCGCAAGGAGGCCCGACCAACATCTTTGACAACAAGCTGTCGCAGCCTGGACATACGGGGTGCACCAGTTTTATCAAATGACAGCAGTCAAACCGATGGCATTTATTATACTGTGGTGGGCGTAGGCGCAGCAAGCTCTTACCAGAGTATGTAGTCAAAGGATTATTTTCTGGAGCGCATGAGACAGGGTTTCCGGCCTTGGGCCTGGTACAGGCGTGGACAGGCGCAGACCGGCTTGCCTTTGGCGCACCACCGTTCCAGCGTGGTCTTTATGTCGAGGAAAAGTCGGCAACTAGAGTAATGACCGCTGGAAGTGAGTGCGCAGTGAGTAGCCTAAACTTGAAACTAATGAGGTCCTTCCCTCCGTACAAGCGGTATCGACCGTGACGGACCGGGGAAGCCTCCAACAAGACTACAGGTAAACTGCCCTCAAAAACATTACACAGAATTTAAAAATAAAATGTTAAAAGCAGAGTAAAAACAATGTCATTTACAATGTGCAAGTATGCAGGATGTGCAAATATGCAGAGTGTAATCAAGCAGATTAGCAGCGAATATTCAAATTAAGGGGCTTATTAGGATTGCGGATTTTCCGCATCCTCTGGGCCGGCGGAAGCCACCACCGGCCCGGAGGATGCGGAAAATCCGCAGCGGACCCACCAAAGACCCTCCGCCACATTAGGATGGCTGGTGGGTCCTGGTTTCCGTCCGCAGCTTTTCCGCCGCGGCTGGCTTACAACCGCGGCGGAAAAGCACTAGTATGGTGACGGTGTCTTTCAGACACCGTCAGCCAGATTAGGATGGGCTCTGATACATGCTTTTCCGTGGTGGCTTTTCCGCCGTGGAAAAGCATGTGTAACTTCACTGCGGGGGCCCATTGCGGGCCCCCCAGGTGAAGGGGGGGTGGGGGGTGCACATTGGGGGTACCTATGGTACCCCCCTGCATTTGTATGCAGAAAGCGGCAGGCACCGCACGGTGCCTGCCACCTACTACATACAAATGCAATGCGTGCATTTTTAACATTTCTGCGGGTGCAGCTTGAAGCCGCACCTGCCGCAATGTTAAAAATAGAGGATGTGACCGCCAGGGTGGCGGTCACATCCTAATTGCACAGGAGGGAACTCCGCATGCCATGCAGAGGTTCCCTCCTACTCTGGGGTCGCGGACGGACGCAAGTCCGTCCGCGATCCTAATGGGCTCCTAAATGTGCACTAGCCCCAGAGTTTCGTGGCAGCAGTTATGGAAAGAGAGACCACAGCAGTAATTAGTTCATATACATATTTACCTTCTGTGTACCTATGTATCTTTATATTTATTACTTTACTCCTAATTCAGCATCTCCAATGCACTACCCAATATTTCACTCTATACCTCTCTCAATATATCATCTACCACTGACTCTGTGACTCATCCCAAACCTCAATCTACTACTCTCTCCAAAGCATGACCCAATTTCTCACCCTAAACCTCTCTCAATATATCCTCTACCTCCACTCCCTGACTCATCCAAAATCTCATTCAACTACTTTGATCCCCAAAATAACCCTTTTAAGACTCTTCCCTCCTCTACCCCTCCTTGCATCATCTCAAACCTTTTTTACTATTCAGATCTCCCAAACAACCCTTTCAGAACACCTCCCTCTGATTCTTCTCCCCACCCCTTTACTCATCCCAAAGCTCCTACTGCTGCTTGATCTCCAAATAAACACTTTCTAGACCCTTCCCTCTTCTACTATCCAATCCAACTAGCGAACTGACATGTCCACCGCTCAATTCAATTTCATATTTCCCTATGCAAATTCACCACTAATACTGTTTTGTTTGCGGGCACCCCTCGTGGGGGCGAGGGGGGGCGTCATTGCACTGGGGGGTACCCATGGTGCCCCCTGCATTTCCATGCACCTCGTGGTGCAGGGAAATGTGGTGCATGCACCTATGTCTTTGCGGACGGTGCTGCAACCAACAGCACCACCTGCAATGATAAAGGCCACATCCTAATAGCAGTGGTGGGGCCGCCGCATGTCTGGCAGCCCCTTAGTCTCAATGCTGATGGCGTCTTGCGGACGGTGCTGCAACCAACAGCACCACCTGCAATGATAAAGGCCACATCCTAATAGCAGTGGTGGGGCCGCCGCATGTCTGGCAGCCCCTTAGTCTCAATGCTGATGGCGTCTTGGCTTCAGCTGTGTCGAGAACGACCAAATAAGGTGAGAACCGAGGGTATTGAGTAAGCAGAGTAGAATGTTTGTCAAAAAGGCAGAATAACTTTATGCCCTTGAGTGCTCCTCCAAATGTATCACTTATATAGATTTTCAAGAGTATTTATGGGCTGTTATGGACATTTCATAAGGGTTTGAATGTTGCTGGGCGAGTGGGAGCATACCTACGTGACCACATTTTTGGAATTCCAAGCTAATCCTTTGTGAATTGTGCTGCCCATCTTAATAAATTCAGTCATATCGAACCTCACAGTCCCACTTTGCATTCGTTAATATTTCACTATTCCTTGTATTTTTGTCAGTCGAAACAAAATACAAATATATCTGTATTTCCTTGTTTCTGAAATCAGGAACAAAGCTTCAAGTTGGGTTGGTAAGAAAACAGACACTCTTTGGAACTCTCGCAAATTATGCATCTGACTTCTGAAGCATTCAGGGTCATTATATCCTCTTTGAAGGAGAGGATTTAATTTGAAGATGGAAAAAAATAAAACAAAGACGAGGCTTAATGCACCCTGAAAGTGCTGCATGTAATGCATCCATTGTGTGTCTGAATTGTCTTTTTATGTTTCTTTGAGCACCACACGGCGACGTCTGGGAAGATGAGCCACTTTGTGCCATACAGAATTTGTGGAACAATCGGTATCTTCAACATTCTGTAATTTTAAAACTCAAGGTAAAAAAGGGGTTGCAGCATTTGAAAAGCTCTTCTTTTTTACCTTTTATTCTTACAACTATTCATAGAAGCTACTGTAGGTGAATCTGAAATGTTAAACTTCCAAGGTGCTTTTCATCAGCAGTCGTTCACTGCCCTTTGTTTGAGAAAGCAATTACAGAGGCATTGGGTTTCCTTTATTTACCGCACCAAGCTTTAAAGGGCTTCATTTATTTCAGTGCACCGTACATTAAAGGTTTAATTTAATTACAACTTGCATCTCCTGAGCAGCGTGCATAAATTGAACAGTTCCATGCATTGTTTTTATCTCGCTTCTTAGGGGTTGGGATAATTTCCCAACTAGATTCACCTGGAGTGAACTATCTAATTCCAACCACAGACAACCACCATCCTTCTCTGCCATGATCAGAGGACTCTTGCATTTCACGGCCTCCTTCCATCAACTTTGAAGGTGGTGGGGGTAAATACCTGTAACTGCCATGCACAGTGGAATCAAGCGACTCAGTCTGTTTTTCGGTCAGCCCTGATGAAATAATTTTTGAAAAAGAAAACGTACTTTTAGGCCTGAATGGAAGTTCGGCAGTGTGGGAGAGGAGTGCCATACCGGCAGCCTGCTCCCGCAGAGCCAAACCTGTGGTCGAGTCGCCCTCCAGATTCAAGTGTTTCTCGTGTCTGGGTTTTTTTTTTGGTCATTCCTTGGCGGTGCCTCTGAAAATGGGCATTGCAATGGGAACAGCAAAAAAAGTTTCTGCATGGCATGGACTGTTAGTGCATGCACAGAGCAAACACCCGAGGGCCCAAAGTTACAAGGGGGCCCTGTTGGGCCTCATTGTTTCCTCTTTGGCACGGTTTTCACAGAGGAGGAATCGGCATCAAAATTGTGGCAGAGAGGAAACTCGTAGTATGCTTGGCGGGAACACAGCTGTCCCCTCAAGCATAAGCCTCTACACCACTGCACCACTGCCAGGAAATGGTGCTTCCCTAGCAGCATCCATGCTGTAATAGTGGTCCTACTGCCCTACTCATACTGGGGAGGTCAGAGTGCCGGTGTGGCAGTGGTTGGACCACCACCTCCGCGCCTCCGCAAATCAGGCTATCCTTGGATCACCAGACTCCTAATGAGGGCCTAAAGGTATTTTTGGTGCACAACTTTTTTGAATACAAATCCAAGTGTTTGAAGGAGCGCTAATGAACAATTCCATTATTTTAGACCTGGCACCATTGGCGTGGGTCTCCCTTCCATTTTTGCTGTTGCCTCATGTATTTTTGCTGGTGTTAGATGCTTTGGGCACTGTGCCACTGCTGTCCAGTGTCACAGTGCAAGTGCTCCCTATTGTAAATTGATGTATTAATCAGTGGTTCAATGTTTGGCTATTTGGTTTACTTGTCAGACCCTAGTACAGTGCACTGAGTGTGCCCAGGGCATGTAAATCCAAATGCTGCTGGTGGGCTTGCAGAATTAGTTGTGCCACCCACAGAAGCAGCCTTGTAAAATGTGTCTAAGGTCTGCCATTGCCGAGCCTGTGTGCAGTCTGGAACTGTCACACTAACTGGGCAAGTGCACCCACTTGCCAGTCCCTAAACGTTCCCTTTTCTTCAGATCAGCCACCCCTATAGTAGGCTCAAGGGCAGGGTGCATTGTAAGTATAAGGTAGGACATGCCCTGGTGTGTGTGGCATTGCCTAATAACGAATTACAGCCATTTTCGTATTTTCACTATTGCAAGGCTACCTGTTCTCCATAGGCCAGAATCGGCTGTTAGAATTATTACATTTTATAATCCTTACTGACTCAGAGAACATGGTAGAAATTCGAGTTTAGTATGCCTGGACTCAGAATGATAAAATGCATCTTTTAGTGAAGTTGGTTTTAACATTCTGTGTTTGACAATACCACTTTTAGAAAGTAGGTATTTTCTTGTCTTACCTTTCAAGCCTGCCTCTGCTAGTTTGTGTATTCCTTGTCTGGAGTGTGTGAGTGACAGGGCTGGCGGATTCCAAGAGACAGTGAAGGTAAAATGTCAGATTCTTCCCTCTCGATTATAGCTTTAGACATAGTTATATAGTTGTTAGCATGATGCATCTATATGTTTTTCTTTGCGTAACATATGCATATAGATTAGTATGCTTCCCTTAGCCCAATAATCAGTATCTGAGTGTTTTCTTTCATGTTAGTGACATAGGCCGTAAAACCATGCAGACGCCATTTTGTTGGCCTAGCCCGACTCTAAGCCAAAGTCACGTGTCTCTCTGTTCAGTAGGCAAGATCCCTATATTTGAGTTATAGAGGAGCAGCTGGAGGTGGGTTGCCTTTTCCCTTCGTTACAACCTTCAAGGTTACATCTAGGTTTGAACATGATAAGCACATTCAGGGAGGCGCTGTGTCTGCCCTCCGAGCGCTAGGACGAGGGGAGTCAACTTCTCTGACCTTGCTATAATGAATAGAGTTATTCTGAACCAATTCTGTGTGCCATATATGGTCTTTCCTATGAGCCCCTGAGCCAACTTGTACTTTTCCTTACTAGGGTAACTGCTTGTGGGATGAAAAGGTATATATGTTCTGTTTTGGTTGTAGGCCGGCAGTCTTCTCTGCGAGCCTCGAGGGATGAGGTCAGGAGAGACTCCTCTATAGAGTATCTTGTTTATTAAATGATTGAACTTTCTTCAACTGCCAACTGACTGATTATTTGGTAATTGGTATTGGGGGCTATTAGTAAGTATAGCTCCATAGGTTATTTTGTTTTTCAGTACTACAGTTGGTGACTCTGGTGGGACTCCGTGTTGGGGTCGTCCTCCCGTAATCGGGTAGAAAAGGACAACGAAAAGGATACCTTTGGTCGAGGGGGTGGACTAACCGGAGATTTGGAGTTACTCTGCTCTCGCGATCAGAGAGCCTCTGCTGCTAGTGGCCCCTCGCCGGAGTTCTACGGGCGTAACCCAGGAGCTGACTGTATTGGTCTCCAGGAGTTGGCAGTGGAGAATTCGCATTCATACCTGTGTGCACCAGGTGAGTGAATCGTCTTGTCTTGTGTTGGATACACTGTCGGTCAGTGTTTGGCTTCTTTTTGAACAGTTGACTAGTTTGAATTTGGCAGTCGGTGTACCACGGACAACTTCTAGAGGTCCGACGGGGCAGCATTGTGGCTGCACGGGCGGAAGCTCTATGGACTTGTTTGGTGAATAATAGAGACATCGACCGGATGCCTTGGTGTGGCTTGTATAGCACACATCCGGCCGGACTGCTCTCGGAAATGCCTGTGGTTACGCTTGGGTAGCCTTTGGACATATCTGGAGCGATGCTAAGGTAGCAGGCTTAGTCAGAATGGTCCAAGAGGAGAACCAGGGTGGCTGCGGGATGGTCCGTAGGTTGGTCTGTGGCTAAAACCTG
Source organism: Lissotriton vulgaris (assembly GCF_964263255.1). Lineage (NCBI taxonomy): Eukaryota > Metazoa > Chordata > Amphibia > Caudata > Salamandridae > Lissotriton > Lissotriton vulgaris. Next base: position 1,105,118,360 of record NC_141696.1, on the reverse strand, counting down.
TGCGGTGATCTCTTGGTAGTCTTTGGACTGTCTGATTTTGGTCTTTGTTGGTCTGGAATTGGAATTAATTAAAGTTCTCTACGGACGGGAGTCGACGGGCTCCATTCTTTGGTTTGAAAAGATATTTCAGTTTGAAAAGGTCCCTTTTATTCGTGAACTGTCCTTGTCTGTATTGTCCTGTTTGTATTTTTGAATGAAGGAGCACATGTAAACATGGCCATGTTTGAGAGAGTGTTTTTCTGAATGAAATTCTAAGCAGTGATTAAGTGAGTAAGCAAAATGTCGCGTTTTAGTAAATTGTGTTTCGGATGTGGTTGCTGAAAGGGCACACGATTGGATGAAAGTCAGCTTGCACCTTCGGAGGGAAGTCTGAGTCATGATATGTATTGTAAGCATGGTATCACTCCTCTTTTGTTTAATACGCTGTGGCACAAGTACACAAAGGATAATGTGGAGTTGCAATGGCCTTTAACCCGGTCTTTTGATGAGAAAAAGATTCAATATTTGCAAGATCGATTATTTTCCAAACGTAGTCGACAGGCAATGTTTGATGCCTTAAATATGTGGCAGAGGGAAGTGAAGGGCAGAGGTTTTAGAGAAGAAAAATTATGCAAGGCTAAAGCAGGACAGACAATTACTCAGAAAGCTATTGCATACGATAAAAATCAGTCTGAGTAGAATATTGTTTGTATGAACAGGCAGTTTAGGCTACAAGTAGACAATAGCTATTTAACTTGGACAGAGCCAGAAGACGAAATAGAGGATTTACTCGATACTCGACCCCCTCCTCCGTATGCCCCTCAGCGCATGTATCCTGCTGTCTCTTTAAATTCAGCTTCTGCTCCTCTGGTCCAAGCCCCTGCAGTAGCTGCTCCCTCCGCCCCTTCAGGAACTTCTCTCGTTCCTTCTACCTCAATAGGGGAAATGGCTACTGTGATCCCCGATACATTACCCTCTTCCGTCAGGTCCTCGGTGGTTCTATCTCCTCCAACCCCTGTTTGGACTTCTCAATCTGCAAGCGCCACACCTGTGTTAGTAAATTTGACTCCTTCCCGTGGTCCAAGGGATCTTGGCGCTTGAAAATTATTCACATGAGCATCAGTAGGGTAGGATGAAAAATAATGAATTGCAAATCAGACGTCCCAATCGATGCGAAATAATTTATATACAGTAACTGATATATGGAGTACTATGAGGGATTATGAGCCTGTCATGCAACAACATGCTTTGCATAGCATGTCCCGTTGCCTTATTTCTGTATGGGAGCAGTGCTTCCGAGATGGACGAGCTCCTCAAATGATATATGACATTTCAGACCATGCTCACGTTTGATTTAAGCCCGGAAGAAGTATATAGGAATATAGAAACTCTAGTGAAATATTGAGGCCGGATATTTTTCAAGTGTCCAAATTGGGATTCCCAGCATCCGATGCGGGAAATACACCATATTTATCATCCTGAAATACCCGAGATACATAATGATCAGAATGTGGTGACTAGGGCTCGTGTGGAAGCTCGAATCCAGGAACAGTGGGTCTACACTCCTTAGAAAAGAAGTGAGGTCCTTTCCCTGAAGTTGCAGCTTCCCGATCCTCGGAAAAATCCTACGGCTTACTATAAAGAATTGACTGAAGCTGCCGCTTCAGCTGTTATGACTCTAGCTGACATTGAATTGTTCTTTGGTCTCTTGGTCCCGGTAGATGTGTGACTCCAAGTATATGATCAGGATCATGCTGCAGAGTTGGGGGGAACTTGGGAACAGTTTAAGGAATGGGATAATGATTGCAAACCAGGGGATAAACCCAGAGCCGAAATCACGGCTCTCCCAGCTAAAATCATCACTTTCATGCACTCGTTAATCCCACTCCGTAAGGTAGATTGGTTGAGAGTGTGTCAGATTTCTTTACTAGATTTGAGGGTGTGTTTATTGATTTTAGCGGACAGGATTTATCTACAGAAGGCGGTATTTGATTACTTGTTAATTGTTTTGTAGATAATTTGTTGCCTGAAGTTTCCACTCAATTACAAGCTGCTGAAAGCACTTGGAACACGTCCACACCTTCTGTATTACTGAGAATGGCTCCGTATTATGAGCATAGGGAAAATGAGAGTAAAGATAAAATGGAAAAAAAAGCAAAGGATCTTAAGACTCAAGTATTACTACAGTAAGTTGTTAGAGGACGGGGTGGAGGTAGAGGCGGTAGGGGGCCCACCCAACGAGGGGTGGGAACTGGACGAGGTGGAGGTCCGGTCCCTGCCTTAGGAATAAACCAATGCGCTTATTGTAAACAGGAAGGGCATTGGCGAGCTCAGTGTCCACTATTGCTGGCTCATAACGGGGCAGTAAGGAGGAGAGGAAGAGGCCAGGGCTGGACCTACCGGAACGACATGCGTAGGGAGGAAATAGCATGTAGCACTCCGGAGAAGAATTGTTTTGATAATCCAAAAGGTAGGCAGTACAACAATAAGGACTGTGTATTCCGTGAATCAGATGGGTATTTGCACACATAGGACAGCCAAGGACAGAGTGGGGACCAAGTGTCTGTACCCGTTGATCAGCAAGGACCTTATGTAAGAGGGCACTTGATGGGGACTTCTGAAAACTTTCTGATTGACACGGGTGCAATGAATAGTTCCATTACTCGTTCACTGGTCCAAGGGGCTGCTCTGTCCGGGCAAAATAATGTTTCAGTGGGATTTTCAGGAGTTCCGGTGCTGAGCCCCATTTCAAAACCTATTCCGTTTACTATCGGGCCAATTACGGTAGACTCTCCATTTCTGTTAACTTCTCATTGCGGGGAGAATTTACTGGGGTTGGATTTGTTGAAAAGATTGAATGCAAAAATCTACTGTTCTCCTGATGGTGTCTATCTAACTATACACTCTCCTGATAAGATACAAAAACAGTATTTTGCTAAAAATGAACCCCTCCCACCGGAATTGGCTGCCGCCCCTTCCTCATTGTGGGCGACTGGAGATGCGGATGTTGGTTTATTAGATATTCCGCCCGTCTCCATAACCCTGAAGCCCCATGCAAAATTGCCACGAATATCTCAGTACAAAATTTCGCCAACTGGCGAACAAGCTTTGCTTTCCATTATACAGGATTTGATTGACAAAGGCATAGTAGAGGAAACAGCAGCCAACGTTTGTAATAGTCCAAATTTACAGATCTTGAAAAAGGCTCCCAATGATGGAGATCCAGATCACATTGATAAATATCATTTTGTAAGTGATTTACGGGAGGTTAATAAGATTGTAGTGCCCCAATATCCAGTGGTGTCGGACATTACTACTATACTTACTATGATCCCTCCAACAGCTAAATATTTCTCTGTCATAGATTTAAAGAATGATTTCTTTAGCATTCCTATACATCCAGATAGCCGTCAAATCTTCGGCTTCTCGTTATCTGGCCGCAGCTTCAGATTTTGCCGCTCTCCCCAGGGGTATACTAAGAGCCCTAGCATATACAGCCAGGCTCTCAAGGCTGTACTGGACGATTTGACCCTGCCCCCTGGTCATGTCCTCCTTCAATACGTTGATGACCTGTTGGTGGCTTCTGATACTGAAGAAGGTTGCAAAGACGCCACTGTTAAATTGTGGCATCATTTGGCAGCTTATGGCAATAAGGTATCTCTCTCCAAATTTCAATATTGTCGACAGGAAGTGACCTATCTTGGTCATCTACTGTCGAAAGAGGGGAGGCGACTAACTCCTGAGAGTGTTACTACCATTTCTAATATGTCTGTACCTCATACTCAGTGTGATGTTGGATTCCAAATTTTTTTCTTCTTGCTAAACCTCTTCTGCATTTAACCACTAAAGATGTGCATGAACATCTTCCTTGGACTGATGAATGTCAGCAGGCTTTTGATTCTTTAAAATCTGCGCTTTGTTCTGCACCCGCCTTGGGTACCCCTGACTACCAAAAACCTTTTGTGCTTTATGTACACGAGGTGGGCGGTTGTTGGCTTTCAGTCTTAACACAAGGATTTGGTGGTAAGCAGAGACCTTTTGAATATTTTTTGGCAATGTTGGATAACGTTGCCATAGCACTTCCTAGCTGCCTGAGTGCCACTGCCGCAGTTGCGGTTGCCATCCGACAGTCGGAAGGGCTAGTTCTAAATTCTGATCTCACAGTGACGGTACCACACGCTGTGGATGCACTATTGAACAAAACGAAGACTCAGCACCTCGCAAGTGCGCGTCTTACTGGATATGAATTGACTTTGTTTGCTCCTCATATCACAATTAAGCGTTGTGCCACTCTGAACCCTGCCACGTTACTACCCCTCCCTTCTGACGATACAAAAATGATGTGCATGATGGCATATTTCAAACCGAAGAAGAGATGAAGGGACGGGTTGACCTCACAAACATTCCTCTATCTGACCCCCAAGGGGAATTGTATGTGGATGGCTCTTGTTTCAAACTAGCAGATGGCACAACAACATCTGCGTATGCTATAACCACCCTTCAAACTATAGTTGAGACCTCCCGAGTACCCTATCAATCAGCCCAGGCAGCTGAGTTAATAGCACTATTATGAGCTTGTGAATTAAGTGAAGGACTGAGAGTAAACATTTACCCGGACAGCCAATACGCCTTTGGCGTAACCCATAGTTTTGAGCGGCTGTAGGCAGAAAGGGGTTTCCTCACCTCCCATGGTCAGAGAATACAACATGGCCCTTTGATTTTGCGGTTACTAACAGCCTTAAAGTTACCAAAAATGGTGGCCGTGATAAAATGTAGTGCACACAAAGCAGTGGTAGATGAAGTTGGTAAGGGAAATGCTTTTGCTGATCAGATAGCCAAGGAGACGGCCCAGTCAAAAATGACCCCTATGTTTGTAACCACTTCTGCTGGTGGGTGGCGGAATCAGAATTATTTGACAATACTATGGAAAGTGTTCGAGAGATACAGAAAGAAGATACCCCTGCTGAATTGGCCCATTGGGAAAGGGAAGTGGGAAGATTGGATGAGAATAATTGCTGGGTTGATTTGACGGACAAACAGAGGTGGTCATTGCTAAATGCATTAGTTAATGCTGTCGTGACCATGGCCCACGGCCCAGCCCATATTGGAGCAAAAGGTATTTGTGCACTTTAGATCCTGTCTGGAATAATCAAAATATCCAAAAGACTGCTGTTCATTTGGTTCGCTATTGTATGATTTGTTTGCAACATAATCCAGGAGGAAGAGAACCTGTTCTTAGTGGGAATTTTGCACCCCGACTTTACCCTTTGAAGTGATCCAAATGGATTATATTCACATGGAGCGTGTTAACAATCTAAAATACGTTTTGGTTGTGTGTATGTGCATTCAGTAAAAGGGTTAAAGCCTATCCCACGAAAGAGAACACTGCTCTGGAAACAGCAAAGACTCTGCTTAAAGAGTTCTTTCTGCGCTTTGGTTTGTCTCGATTGATCTGGACAGATATATCGGGGGACACTTTAATGCAGAACTTGTAAAACCGGTTTGTAATGGATTACGAATCAAACAGTAATTTCATGCAGCTTGGCATCCACAGTCAGCAGGGTTAGTGGAAAAGTATAATGGAATCCTAAAGTTAAAAATGGCTAAGATTCAAGAAAGCACCAGTTTAGAGTGGCCCGGTAATTTACCTTTGGCTTTGATGTCAATAAGAGTTACCCCTCATTCCCGATTTGTACTGTCACCTTATGAGATCATCTTCGGACGACCAGCAAACGTCTGGGGGGTGCCAAGGCCTAGGTCATTCAGAGATGTTGAATATCCTATGTTAATAGACTACTTGTATGCCTTGACTAAAGATCTTCGTTTCATTCATCAGCAGGTATCAGCAGTGTTGCAGCCCCTGCCGGAGGGTCCTGGACATCGTTTGGAATCTGGCCAGTGGGTACTGGTCAAGAAGTATCAAAGAGACTCCAGCTTGGCTCCGAGGTGGTCCAAACTGCATCAAGTTCTCCTGGCCACGTGAACAGCAGTGAAAGTGGACAGCAAACGACATTTGATTCACGATTCACATGTGAAATGTCTACCTCTGCCACTTCCTTATGATCAGCAGCACCCGGTAGGGTTTCTGACCCAGGAGAGTGAGAGAGCCACGCATTTTTTTTCCTTTTTCCGATACCCGCGAAGTTGATTGGGGGCAAGAAGAAGGAGTTCCAGAATCGGAAGGGGTAGCACCAGTTGAATCTGTAATTGCCCCTGATTCTGTTGTTTCAATTGATCAAAAGGCTCATGATAAATCTGATGTTGCGGATGCATCCTCCTCTGTTTTATTTACTGATCAGGAAACACCTGGCCATGTTTGTTACAACCTGCGGCCCAGAAAACAACTAAGCATGGGCGAATTTTGCGAATCTCGCGTTCGCAAATTTTGCGGATTTGCGAACTCGCAATCCGCAAAATCCGTGAATTCTCGCAAATTTGCGGATTTTTTTTTGTGTGTGTTCGCGCGGGTTTCTGCCAGTTCGCGAGGGTTTTGTACAATTTCGCAAACGCGAACTTACCTGTCGGGTCGCAAGTTTTGCGAACTTGTTGTTTCTACGTGTCCAGCCTGTTTGGGACACTCTTCTTCATCACTGCCACTCTCTGTCACCACTGCCACTCTCTGACTACTCATGCCACCCTCTGGCCCACCCATGCCACCCTCTGTTTCATCACAGCACCCTCTGGTTGTCCAGTGTACATTATTGTGGCAAAGCAAAGCACACCTTCCCTGCCTCAAGTGACCTGAATTAATTTGGGGCTGATTAATGTGCCACAGAATATTTTTTTAGCTGGCACCTGCTTCCTTAGTGCTTCCTGATTAGTGATCTTTTGCACTTGCTAAGTGCTTTCATTGTTGCAAAATTAGTTACAACACCTGCCCTGCCCCAACTGACAATAATGAATTAGGGGCTGATTAATGTGTCACTGGATTTGAACTTCCAGCCTGGCTCCTGCTTGTCTGCCTTAGCTGTAACTCAGGACCTTTGTGTAACTATTCTGAGGGTCAGAGCAGGGTCACATAATAGTTGCAAGTAGGCAACTGAACTCTGGAGGGGCCCCTCAGGAAGCACTACAGGAAATGGCTACTAATGATGAGCTTGAACTTTTGAACCTGGTAAGTAGTTTCAGTTTTGCTAAGATCGTATTTCTGCAATTTAGCGCTTATTCGCGGGGCGCGAAGTTGAACTGGGAAGCCGCTAACTCACGCGAACAGTGCGAGCAAGCCATAAAATCCGCTGCTCGCGGATTTGCGGATTTTGCGGGAAATTCGCGAATCTCGCGGATTGCGAATTTACCGAAAATCCACAAAATCCGCGAGCGTAACGGATTTTCCGCCCATGCTTAAAAACAACACGGTACCCCGGGTAGTGATGGTAGGAGATAAGGAAAGACTTGAGTACTAGGGTTTGCTAGAACTCTCCCTGGGGTGCTGAGCGAGACATTGGACTGAACCCGTTGAGAGCTAGAACATTGGTATTGCTCTTTTCAGAAAGAAAGACTTGTAGCAGAAAGAAGGCCCATGTTGTGTTTTTTTCCTTCAAGGGTTGTAGAGGGACATAACCCCAATGCAAGGAGTTGTTTGGTTTTCTTGAGATGAACGATAGGAGCCTCTCTGTGAGGCTCTGAACGGACACAGGAAAGAAGAGCCCTCTGGCAGGTCGGACTACATTGCCCTAGCTTAGTTTTGGACTTTTTCCTTTTAGTTAGCATGTACCCTTTTGGTCGTTTCATTCCCAAAGAAGAATGCCCCCTTGCACCTCGATATTTGCCTTCCTATGTGCCTATGTTTTCTGCTTGGACCATGAGTGGAAAAATCGCTTTTGTAGTGATTATTGCAATCATACTGATTATATTAATGAGTGTATTCGTGTATTTAGAATTTCGACAACCAATGCATACTGTGTTGGAAACTACTCCTGCACCTCCAGAATGTATGTTTTTCATCTTAGTCCCCCATAAAGAAAGACATCGTCAGACCTATACTAAAAATGTATTCGTTGAAATGCTCCACCAAACGCACAGTGCTACTAACGTGACGAATTGTTGGGTATGTGGCCTTTTGCCCTCGGTAATGCATAAGCATGATTTATTCATATCTTTGCCTTTGTCGTATTTAGGTAGTTGTGAAGCCTGGATTAAATTATTTTCTGCTATGTACATGCACTATACTATAGACCCCAAACGATATTCAGAGAAAGATTATAACATGATTTTGGCTTATATAGAAATGCATCAAGGTTTTGAGTCAAAGGGTAATAATGGGAAAGGATCATTAGACCCAAAGGCCTGTATGAATTTATACACCACCCATGAAAATGTTACTTGGCTGCAAACTGAATTCCTCGATTTCATCGGGTTTAACCATACCCAGTATTTCTAAAAATGTATCTAGAGAAATGTCACTGATGACAGAACCATGCCGATACCCATTTTAAACAGTTCCTCTGCCTTTTGTATACAGGGAATAGGCCATATCCGGGTTGGAGAAAGTAAGTGTAATTACACCTACCAATTGCAGATTTTTAGTAGTCCCCCGTTATTGACCCCTCCAAATGTATATTTTGTTTGCGGAGAAAAAGCATAAAAATGGCTCCCACGTGGTTGGGCAGGCCGATGTTACTTGTCTTTTCGGTACCCTCCAGTATATATACCTCCATCAAACTATCACAAGGATCACCGTTTAGATGATCCCAGCCTGTCACTCACTAGAAATCAAAGACAGATAGAATCTCTGATGTGGATCAGACAGACACTTCCCTGCAATAGTTTTATGATATTGCAAAGGGTTTAATTCCTATATGGGGCCCAATAAAAACAAGTAGAGAGGTACGACGTTTGTCCAGGGTAGTTGAGCGGGTATTAATCTCACTACAGTTATTTTAACCAATTTAACAGTAGAGCTTCAGGCTACGAGACTTGTCTCACTCCAAAATAGGATGATACTAGATGTTATCTTGGCTGATAGAGGAGGAGCATGCCACGTGATTGGCAGCTCCTGCTGCGTATACATACCAGACTCTACCCCCACTGTCCATTTGGATATTCAAAAATTACATGGTTTAGCTTCAGAAATTCATGCAGAAAATGGTACTTGATCATTCTCCGGTTGGTTCTGGGGATTACTATCCACTTGGGGTGGAAATTATTAATTATCCTGGCAGGCATAGTTGGTATTATATTCACTTGTTGCCTCTGCATACAATGTGGGCCAGCATGCTGTTCTTACTGTGCCACTAAACTTTCCTCTGCACTGGTTCCATCTCCAACAGCTGTGAAGAATCAAATGCTTCAACAGGAGATCCATGAAATAATGAACATTGATGAAGATATTTAGTTAGTTAGCTACATCATGCTAAAAGGGTAGATTTGAAGGATAAATGTCAGATTCTTCCCTCTCGATGATAGCTTTAGACATAGTTATATAGTTGTTAGCATGATGTATCTATATATTTTTCTTTGCTTAACATATGCATATAGATTATTATGCTTACCTTAGCCCAATAATCAGTATCTGAGTGCTTTCTTTCATGTTAGTGACATGGGCTGTAAAACCATGTAGCCGCCATTTTGTTGGCCTAGCCAGACTCTAAGCCAAAAGTCACATGTCTCTTTGTTCAGTAGGCAGGATCCCTATATTTGAGTTACAGAGAAGCAGCTGAAGGTGGGTTGCCTTTTCCCTACTTTAAAACCTTCAAGGTTACATCTGGGTTTGAACATGATAAGCACATTCCGGGAGGTGCCTTGTCTGCCCTCCCGAGCGCTAGGACGAAGGGAGTCAACTTCTCTGACCTTGCTATAATGAATAGAGGAGCATATTATCAAGGGATTTTATCTCCGCTTTTTTGGCTTTAAAAGCCAAGAAAACTGAGATAAAATTATCTCCCTATTACCTAGCTGTCGGTAACACCAGTTACCGACAGCTAGTAGGAGATAGCGACCAACTTGGGCCCCGCTTTGCATGTCAGTGATATTTATCACTAATGACATGCAAAGTGGGCGTGCCAAGATGTTAGCAACTGGAAACAGTCGCTAACATCGCTATCTCCTATTACAAACTTTTGGAGATATTCGTGCTAAGCGCGAATATCTCAAAAAGCTAACACCTGCCCCTGAGCAGTTCTTAGCCATGTTATCCAATGGTAGGTGGATAACATGGCTAAGGCCATTAGCTCGGTAATGCATGAATATTGCGGACTTTTCAGCGATATTCATGCATTTCGGCCGTTTTTATCGCTTAGGTGATAAACCTTGATAATAGCAAGGTTCCTAAGCAGTAAAAATCGCAGCAGCTCGGCGATAAAAATATTGTCGCTACACCAACATAGCGATAATTATCGCTAGTTGTTGGTAATATGCCCCAAAGTTATTATGAACCAATTCTGTGTGCCATATATGGTCTTTCCCATGAGCCCCTGAGCCAACTTGTACTTTTCCTTACTAGGGTAACTGTTTGTTTAATAAACAGGTCCCTTGCTCGCTAAGTCACTGGAGTCAAGCTATCCTGGCTGAAGATGGCTGAGAGCCAAAAAACGGTCCTAGGATGCTTGAATCCGGTCCAGGAAAGACATGGATTGGCAGTTCGGGCTGGACTGTTCCCATGAGGCACAGGGTCAAGACTGATTTGCATATGTCCTTGTCTGAACTGGGGTGGCTTGGTGAGCAAAATAACGATGGATTAAACCCAGATCTGTGACTGGGGGAGAATGTTTTGCCATTGTGCAACATTCCGTCTATCATCTTGTGTGTTTTGCTGTTCACCCTATGTGGGAAGGGTATGCCCAGACGTGGGTCCCTTGTCGCTAAGCCACTGGAGTCAAGCTATCCTGGCTGAAGACGGCTGATAGCCAGAAACCGGTCCTAGGATGCTTGATTCCGGTCCAGGAAAGACATGGCTTGGCAGTTCGGGCTGGACTGTTCCCATGAGGCACATCAATCAACCAATCAAACACTCACACCCAGTCAAAAGATCTGGGTTTAACCAATCACCGTTCTTTAGCCCACTCTGCCACCCCAGTTCTGACATGGCTATATGCAAATGTGAGTGTTTGATTCATTCAGAGGCTCCGTCCATCACCATCCCCTTTTGTACAGCTTTTGGCCGCCATAAGTGTGGGAGGGTATGCTCAGACGTGAGTCCCTTGCTCACTTTGCCACTGGATTCAAGCAATCCGGGCTGAAGACGGCTGGAATGCCGGAAACCGGTCCTCGGAAGCTTGTTTCTGGTCCAGGTAAGACATGGCTTGGCAGTTCGGGCTGGACTGTTCCCATGAGGCAGAGGGTCTGACTGATTTGCATATAGCCATGTCTGAACTGGGGTGGCAGAGTGGGCTAAAGAACGGTGATGGATTAAACCCAGATCCTTTGACTGGGTGTGAGTGTTTTATTGATTCAGATGCTCCGTCCATCACCACCCCCTTTTGTACCGCTTTTGGCCACCATAAGTGTGGCAGGGTATGCTCAGATGTGAGTCCCTTGCTCACTTTGCCACTGGATTCAAGCAAGCCGGGCTGAAGACGGCTGGAATGCCGGAAACCGGTCCTCGGAAGCTTGTTTCCGGTCCAGGGAAGACATGGCTTGGCTGTTCGGGCTGGACTGTTCCCATGAGGCACAGGGTTAGACTGATTTGCATATAGCCATGTCTGAACTGGGGTGGCAGAGTGGGCTAAAGAACGGTGATGGATTTAACCCAGATCTTTTGACTGGGTGTGAGTGTTTGATTGATTCAGATGCTCCGTCCATCACCACCCCTTTTTATACTGCTTTTGGCCGCCATAAGTGTGGCAGGGTATGCTCAGACGTGAGTCCCTTGCTCACTTTGCCACTGGATTCAAGCAAGCCGGGCTGAAGACAGCTGGAATGCCGGAAACCGGTCCTCGGAAGCGTTGTTTCCGGTCAAGGGAAGACATGGCTTGGCAGTTCGGGCTGGACTGTTCCCATGAGGCATAGGGTCAGACTGATTTGCATATAGCCATGTCTGAACTGGAGTGGCAGAGTGGGCTAAAGAACGGTGATGAATAAAACCCAGATCTTTTGACTGGGTGTGAGTGTTTGATTGATTCAGATGCTCCATCCATCACCACCCCCTTTTGTACCGCTTTTGGCCGCCGTAAGTGTGGCAGGATATGCTCAGACGTGAGTCCCCTACTCACTTTGCCACTGGATTCAAGCAAGCTGGGCTGAAGACGGCTGGAATGCCGGAAACCGGTCCTCGGAAGCTTGCTTCCAGTCCAGGGAAGACATGGCTTGGCAGTTCGGGCTGGACTGTTCCCATGAGGCACAGGGTCAGACTGATTTGCATATAGCCATGTCTGAACTGGGGTGGCAGAGTGGGCTAAAGAACGGTGATGGATTAAACCCAGATCTTTTGACTGGGTGTGAGTGTTTGATTGATTCAGATGCTCCGTCCATCACCACCTCCTTTTGTACCGCTTTTGTCCGCCATAAGTGTGGCAGGGTATGCTCAGACGTGAGTCCCTTGCTCACTTTGCCACTGGATTCAAGCAAGCCGGGCTGAAGACGGCTGGAATGCCATAAACTGGTCCTCGGAAGCTTGTTTCCGGTCCAGGGAAGACATGGCTTGGCAGTTCGGGCTGGACTGTTCCCATGAGGCACAGGGTCAGACTGAATTGCACATAGCCATGTCTGAACTGGGGTGGCAGAGTGAGCTAAAGAACGGTGATGGATTAAACCCAGATTTTTGACTGGGTGTGAGTGTTTTATTGATTCAGATGCTCCGTCCATCACCACCCCCTTTTGTACCGCTTTTGGCCGCCATAAGTGTGGGAGGGTATGCTCAGACGTGAGTCCCATGCTCACTTTGCCACTGGATTCAAGCAATCCGGGCTGAAGACGGCTGGAATGCCGGAAACCAGTCCTCGGAAGCTTGTTTCCGGTGCAGGGAAGACATGGCTTGGCAGTTCGGGCTGGACTGTTCCCATGAGGCAGAGGGTCAGACTGATTTGCATATAGCCATGCCTGAACTGGGGTGGCAGAGTGGGCTAAAGAACGGTGATGGATGAAACCCAGATCCTTTGACTGGGTGTGAGTGTTTGATTGATTCAGATGCTCTGTCCATCACCACCCACTTTTGTACCGCTATTGGCCGCCATAAGTGTGGGAGGGTATGCTCAGACGTGAGTCCCTTGCTCACATTGCCACTGGATTAAACCAATCCGGGCTGAAGACGGCTGGAATGCCAGAAACCGGTCCTCTGAAGCTTGTTTCCGGTCCAGGGAAGACATGGCCTGGCAGTTCGGGCTGGACTGTTCCCATGAGGCAGAGGGTCAGACTGATTTGCATATAGCCATGTCTGAACTGGGGTGGCAGAGTGGGCTAAAGAACGGTGATGGATTAAACCCAGATCCTTTGACTGGGTGTGAGTGTTTGATTGATTCAGATGCTCCGTCCATCACCACCCCCTTTTGTACCGCTTTTGGCCGCCATAAGTGTGACAGGGTATGCTCAGATGTGAGTCCCTTGCTCACTTTGCCACTGGATTCAAGCAAGCTGGGCTGAAGACGGCTGGAATGCCAGAAACCGGTCCTCGGAAGCTTGTTTCCGGTCCAGGGAAGACATGGCTTGGCTGTTCGGGCTGGACTGTTCCCATGAGGCCGGGGTCAGACTGATTTGCATATAGCCATGTCTGAACTGGGGTGGCAGAGTGGGCTAAAGAACGGTGATGGATTTAACCCAGATCTTTTGACTGGGTGTGAGTGTTTTGATTGATTCAGATTGCCTGTCCATCACCACCCCCTTTTGTACTGCTTTTGGCCGCCATAAGTGTGGCAGGGTATGCTCAGACATGATTCCCTTGCTCACATTGCCACTGGATTCAAGCAAGCCGGGCTGAAGACAGCTGGAATGCTGGATACCCGTCCTCGGAAGCTTGTTTCCGGTCCAGTGAAGACATGGCTTGGCAGTTCGGGCTGGACTGTTCCCATGAGGCACAGGGTCAGACTGATTTGCATATAGCCATGTCTGAACTGGAGTGGCAAAGTGGGCTAAAGAACGGTGATGGATAAAATCCAGATCTTTTGACTGGGTGTGAGTGTTTGATTGATTCAGATGCTCCGTCCATCACCACCTCCTTTTGTACCGCTTTTGGCCGCCATATGTGTGGCAGGGTATGCGCAGACGTGAGTCCCTTGCTCACTTTGCCACTGGATTCAAGCAAGCCGGGCTGAAGACGGCTGGAATGCCGTAAACTGGTCCTCGGAAGCTTATTTCCGGTCCAGGGAAGACATGGCTTGGCAGTTCGGGCTGGACTGTTCCCATGAGGCACAGGGTCAGACTGAATTGCATATAGCCATGTCTGAACTGGGGTGGCAGAGTGAGCTAAAGAACGGTGATGGATTAAACCCAGATTTTTGACTGGGTGTGAGTGTTTTATTGATTCAGATGCTCCGTCCATCACCACCCCCTTTTGTACCGCTTTTGGCCACCATAAGTGTGGGAGGGTATGCTCAGACGTGAGTCCCATGCTCACTTTGCCACTGGATTCTAGCAATCCGGGCTGAAGACGGCTGGAATGCCGGAAACCGGTCCTCGGAAGCTTGTTTCCGGTGCAGGGAAGACATGGCTTGGCAGTTCGGGCTGGACTGTTCCCATGAGGCAGAGGGTCAGACTGATTTGCATATAGCCATGCCTGAACTGGGGTGGCAGAGTGGGCTAAAGAACGGTGATGGATTAAACCCAGATCCTTTGACTGGGTGTGAGTGTTTGATTGATTCAGATGCTCCGTCCATCACCACCCCCTTCTGTACCGCTTTTGGCCGCCATAAGTGTGGCAGGGTATGCTCAGATGTGAGTCCCTTGCTCACTTTGCCACTGGATTCAAGCAAGCTGGGCTGAAGACGGCTGGAATGCCAGAAACCGGTCCTCTGAAGCTTGTTTCCGGTCCAGGGAAGACATGGCTTGGCTGTTCGGGCTGGACTGTTCCCATGAGGCCGGGGTCAGACTGATTTACCTATAGCCATGTCTGAACTGGGGTGGCAGAGTGGGCTAAAGAACGGTGATGGATTTAACCCAGATCTTTTGACTGGGTGTGAGTGTTTTGATTGATTCAGATTGCCTGTCCATCACCACCCCCTTTTGTACTGCTTTTGGCCGCCATAAGTGTGGCAGGGTATGCTCAGACGTGATTCCCTTGCTCACATTGCCACTGGATTCAAGGAAGCCGGGCTGAAGACAGCTGGAATGCTGGAAACCCGTCCTCGAAAGCTTGTTTCCGGTCCAGGGAAGACATGGCTTGGCAGTTCGGGCTGGACTGTTCCCATGAGGCACAGAGTCAGACTGATTTGCATATAGCCAAGTCTGAACTGGAGTGGCAGAGTGGGCTAAAGAACGGTGATGGATAAAATCCAGTTCTTTTATCTGGGTGTGAGTGTTTGATTGATTCAGATGCTCCGTCCATCACCACCCCCTTTTGTACCGCTTTTGGCCGCCATAAGTGGGGCAGGATATGCTCAGACATGAGTCCCCTGCTCACTTTGCCACTAGATTCAAGCAAGCCGATCTGAAGACGGCTGGAATGCCGAAAACCGGTCCTCGGAAGCTTGTTTCCAGTCCAGGGAAGACATGGCTTGGCAGTTCGGGCTGGACTGTTCCCATGAGGCACAGGGTCAGACTGATTTGCATATAGCCATGTCTGAACTGGGGTGGCAGAGTGGGCTAAAGAACGGTGATGGATTAAACCCAGTTCTTTTGACTGGGTGTGAGTGTTTGATGGATTCAGATGCTCCGTCCATCACCACCCCCTTTTGTACCGCTTTTGGCCGCCATAAGTGTGGCAGGGTATGCTCAGACGTGAGTCCCTTGCTCACTTTGCCACTGGATTCAAGCAAGCTGGGCTGAAGACGGCTGGAATGCCGGAAACTGGTCCTCGGAAGCTTGTTTCCGGTCCAGGGGAGACATGGCTTGGTAGTTCGGGCAGGACTGTTCCCATGAGGCACAGGGTCAGACTGAATTGCATATAGCCATGTCTGAACTGGGGTGGCAGAGTGAGCTAAAGAACGGTGATGGAGTAAACCCAGATTTTTGACTGGGTGTGAGTGTTTTATTGATTTAGATGCTCCGTCCATCACTACCCACTTCTGTACCGCTTTTGGCCGCCATAAGTGTGGCAGGGTATGCTCAGACGTCAGTCCCTTGCTCACTTTGTCACTGGATTCAAGCAAGCCGGGCTGAAGACGGCTGGAATGCCGGAAACCGGTCCTCAAAATGTGGTTTCCGGTCCAGGGAAGACATGGCTTGGCAGTTCGGGCTGGACTGTTCCCATGAGGCACAGGGTCAGACTGATTTGCATATAGCCATGTCTGAACTGGGGTGGCAGAGTGGGCTAAAGAACGGTGATGGATTAAACCCAGATCTTTTGACTGGGTGAGAGTGTTTGATTGATTCAGATGCTCCGTCCATCACCACCCCCTTTTGTACCGCTTTTGGCCGCCATAAGTGTGGCAGGGTTTGCTCAGACGTGAGTTCCTTGCTCACTTTGCCACTGGATTCAAGCAAGCCGGGCTGAAGACGGCTGGATGATGGATTAAATCCAGTTCTTTTGACTGGGTGTGAGTGTTTGATGGATTCAGATGCTCCGTCCATCACCACCCCCTTTTGTACCGCTTTTGGCCGCCATAAGTGTGGCAGGGTATGCTCAGACGTGAGTCCCTTGCTCACTTTGCCACTGGATTCAAGCAAGCTGGGCTGAAGACGGCTGGAATGCCGGAAACTGGTCCTCGGAAGCTTGTTTCCGGTCCAGGGAAGACATGGCTTGGCAGTTCGGGCTGGACTGTTCCCATGAGGCACAGGGTCAGACTGATTTGCATATAGCCATGTCTGAACTGGGGTGGCAGAGTGGGCTAAAGAACGGTGATGGATTAAACCCAGATCTTTTGACTGGGTGAGAGTGTTTGATTGATTCAGATGCTCCGTCCATCACCACCCCCTTTTGTACCGCTTTTGGCCGCCATAAGTGTGGCAAGGTTTGCTCAGACGTGAGTTCCTTTTTTCACTTTGCCACTGGATTCAAGCAAGCCGGGCGGAAGACGGCTGGATGATGGATTAAACCCAGATCTTTTGACTGGGTGTGAGTGTTTGATTGATTCAGATGCTCCGTCCATCACCACCCCCTTTTGTACCGCTTTTGGCCGCCATAAGTGTGGCAGGGTATGCTCAGACGTGAGTCCCTTGCTCACTTTGCCACTGGATTCAAGCAAGCCGGGCTGAAGACGGCTGGAATGCCGGAAACCGGTCCTCGGAAGCTTGTTTACTGTCCAGGGAAGACATAGCTTGGCAGTTCGGGTTGGACCGTTCCCATGAGGCACAGAGTCAGACTGATGTGCATATAGCCATGTCTGAACTGGGGTGGCAGAGTGGGCTAAAGAAAGGTGATGGATTAAACCCATATCTTTTAACTGGGTGTAAGTGTTTGATTGATTCAGATGCTCCGTCCATCACCACCCCCTTTTGTACCGTAAAGTGTCATATAAGCAGACCTTTCCCATCTGTTGAATACTCATGCTCTATTGATATCTTTTATTTTTTCATGGAATTTGACCCAACCTCACAAGGTCGAAAATTGTGTACTCAGTATTTGAAGCAAACAATAGGTGCAATTTTATTTATATCAGCATGTGCATTTAGGTCTCAAGAGGTTCAATGCTGCTAAAGTGACGTATATATCAAGTTGCACCAAAAAGACTCTGTTACCACCAGGAGGTATAAAAGACTTCATAAGACAAGCAGTAATGAAATTCTTGTGCAATCATATTACTTATTACTCCAATTGGTACTGTCTCCTTAGTATTCCTCTTTTGGTGTCTCATTTGATGGCAACATTTGAGAGTTATTTTACCAATACGTGAAATTCAAAAAACGAAGTCAAAGATTCACTTAAGAACACTGAGCCATGGTTATGGAAACATGAATCAGTAATTGTGAAAGGGGAGGTACAATGCACCGATATACATACATTCATACAGGAAAAAAAAGAACTCCAAAGATTTTCAAATATAAGACCATTAAAAACAACAAAACTCCCACAAATTAAGAAAGCAGATATAATGTGCCTCCTGTATTGTAGTAAGCCTATTTCCTTTGTTCAGCATTGTCAGAGACCTCTTTTCACAGCCTGCACAAAATAGGCAATAAAATAGGAAATAAGGGATTCTTTATGCAGTCCTGCTGCCAGGGAAATACTCAACTTGGTCTTCAAAATGTTATGTTATGTTATGTTACTGGGGGTTTTGTAAAGCGCTCAGCTGCTCCGAAAGCGTCCCTCACCTCCTCGTTCCCAGCAGAAAACAATATTTAGAATGTACATCAAGTAAAATGCATGACAACAAAGTTAGCAAAGCCCACAACACCTCACCTTCTTCCTCCGCTGATGACATAGCTTACAGATCATTGTTATGAGATGGCTGGAGGCAGTGTCACAGCCGTTATACTTTTGACTTATCATCACCCAGCACTAGACAACAGAGTACCCATTCTGAGTCTTGAGGGTAACACGCTGGATCAGCTAACATGTTTTTGAAATAGAAGAACCCAGATCAGTATTTATCTCTGGCCTACGGGGTTTGTCAGAGCTCAGCTCTGAATCCGACACTTTTCAATGCTCATGTCATCCTTCTGCTGCCCTCATTAGATTTTATAAATATTCTATGTTTAAAACAGAAAGGGCCACATGTATGAAGAAATTTAGCGTTTCTCAAACAGGCCAATTCACAGAATCGGCCCGTTTACGAATGTTAAAAATCATTTTCCCATGTATCAAACCCTATTTTGCTATTCAGTACCCTGTCACCGAATCGCAGAATTGGTTTGCGATTCGATATTTGGACGGGCGTGTTTATGGCATCTCTTCCAAATACTGAATCGCTGCAGTATGTATGAATGTTTTGGGACTGTAAATGCGATCAGAAAACATTTTCATTTACCACCAACTTCAAGCTGGTGGTAACCTATTGCAAATGGGAAAGGGTCTCCAAGGGATCCCTTCCCCTGGGGAATGGTGGTGGAAACGTTTTTTAAGTACAGGCAGTGGCTCTCCAGATTAATGAAGTAGGTTGATTTGCGACCACCTCGGAATCGCTAAATGAAACTAATGGAGTTTCATACATTTGGAATAGCGATTACCTAATTGGGATTTACAGAAAATAGCGATTAGGTAATCACTATTCCAAATGTAGATACCCCACCACACACTATGCAAAAAATGACATTCGATTAATGATGTTGCCAAGTGGATGTCCAATAAAATTGAACTCCCAGAAGACAAAGGTTGTTGGGTGTGGTGACTCTCCTGTAATTTGGTGCACAAACAGATTGCAAGTCTTCCTGTACTTATCGCCAAAGTAAGGAACAAAAGGTCAGATGTACGACCAAGGAATTTGCGACTCGCAAACTGCGTCGCAATAGCGACTCACAATTTGCTAGTTTCAAATCGATATGTACAACAGTGTCTGCGACACTGATTGTGATTCCCATTGCGGTTGCAAATTGCAATCCTCATGCATAATAATGGGGCACTCGCAATTTGCGACCCCATTGGGAATGGCTCGTCCTCCAAGTTAGGTTGGCCTGCTGGGCTCAGCAGACCTCCATGTCTGGGACTGCTTTTAATTAAAGCAGTTATTTTTTTTATGCAAACAGTTTTCCTTAAAGGAAAACAAGATGCATTTGTTTTAAAAAATGAAACGTTTTCGTTTCATTTTATAATGGCAGGTAGGGGTGCCTGGGACCCCTGCCTGTCCCTAAAAAATATTTTCCCCTGCATGTGCCAAGGAGAAGGGATCCCTTGGGGACCCCTTCCCATTTGCAACTGCATTACCACCCTCTTGAAGAGGGTGGAAAATTGTTAGAGTTTTGCAACCGCAACTGCGGTCGCAAAACATTCATACATAGGACAGCGAGTCGCAATTAGGAAGGGATGCCCTAGAAATGCCCTTCCTGATTGTGAGTCGCTAAACACTATTTTGCAAGTCACAATTTTTTGCGACTCGCAAAATAGTGTTAGTACATGGCCCTATCAGATTTTACATGCGCAAACGGGTCGCAAACTTGTTTGTGCATGCAAAATCTCGCTGTAAATCTGGCCCTTAGTTTTTCTTTTTACTGTGCCCTAATTTGTGCTCCTAACATCCAACAAAGACTTTGAAGAAAACGCTTGCTTTTCTCTACACCAACAGCTGGAGGTTTGTAATCCAAGCAATTGCTTCCTCCCATCTGGACAATGTCAATTCCTTTTATTGGGCTTACCGAAATCACTTGATCGACCACCTTCAATTGTTTCAAACCATGGGAGCTTGTTTGCTACCATAGTTACCTGATTGCCTGTTGACAAAGTACTTATTTGAAAGCATAATGTGTAGTTCACCCTTTCCTAGTTCTTCATACCAATGAGAGAGATGTATTTGTTGCTTTCTTGCCCACCATCTTTGTTCTTCCTCTTTGACACTCTTAAAGGTTCTGCGTTTTATTCGCTCCAGATTTTCAGGCTGCACTTTTCCTACCTAGCTCTGATGTGGTGGAAAAATATGTGCTCAAACCACGGCTTACAGAGAATTATTTAACATTCCTAAGCAATCTAAAACGTGTCTATTCCTTGCCTAGTATTCATTAGTTTAGAATCGATAGACTCTGCAATTAGCATCATGAGGGCTGCAAGTAACCACGCACTTTAGAAGCTTCAAAATCAACCAATCAACCAATCAATCAATCATTCAATCAACCTTAAGAGACTGACACAACTCTCAATCAATGTAAGATGAGCTCTAGGCCATGATCTGCATAGTGACAGGACACAAAGCTCCTCTGCCAAGAGAAGTGGCCGGCACAGCCTTCTCGGGACCATTAAAACCTATAAAGAAGGCCAATAATGTGGGTAAATAAAACAAATACAAGTGCACACGCCCATCTGTGTAGATATACTGTGCTGAGATATGTACAGCCTGGTTGCAGAGAAGTTTCACTGTTATCAAATAATTGGTGTAAAGACTTTTGTCTTCACAATCTTTGCATATATCATTCTATTGGGTTTTTTGTTAAATATTTCTTATCGGTTTCACAGTGAGTTTTTTCCAATAAGTTGATTTTTTCGAAATAGTTTCAGTAGGGAGATATGTTCTTCGTTTTAATTAGGAGCTATTTGATATATAAAATTCAGACATTAGAGCGCAAACTATGTTTTGTTAAACAAGGTGTCTGTTTCAGATAGTTGAGCCCATATAATCCTATAAGATTTCTCTGTACAAGTTGCATGTTGTTGCTTTGCCTCGTATATCCGAGGTGCCCCATCTAATTATTTACCAGCCTAAAGAAGGATTTAACTTTTTACTTTCATGTGTAAAACCATTTGTGAATCTGTAAGGAAGCCCCTGTGTTTGAAGCCACTACAGGTGTATGCTCATGATGGGCGTCATGTGTGTCATTCTACTGCGTCTTCAGGGGCATATTATCAAGCCTGTGCGCTAAAATTATCGCCGCTTTATCGGCCGAAAACGGCCGATAAAGCGGCGATAATGGAAAGGGGCGACCACTCGGTCCCCCCGAACGTATAGTGGAGTACCCCGATCCCCCCGGGAGGCCATCTTGGGCGGGAGGCGAGTGTCCGCTGGTATGCCCGAAGCGGCGTAGCCGGGGCGCGCCTTTTCCCGCCCTGGAGTGGGTTGTCCTAGACGCTGACGCCGCCGACCACGCCCCCGGGGGGCAGGCGGAGGCGGGTTTACGCCCGCCCGAAGACGGATAAAAGGAGCAACAAGCCAAGAAAGCATCCTCTTGTTCCTGTGCTCTGAAGCTGCACCTCCCCGCTGCACGTGAGCTCGAGACGGAACGAAGAGCCAATTTTGAGCGTTGTAATTTTGTTCTTGTTTTTACAGATATCTTCGTTGGAGAATGCCGGGCAAGAAGGTCGGAAAGCGGGTCGGTACCGATCAGATGCTCCGCATGCTCATAAAGGAGGTCGCCGAGTTGAAGAAACAGATGGCGGTAAAGAACGGGGAGGGAGGCCCGAAGCGAATCGTCGGACCAGCATTGCCGGGAGTAGTCCCTAGCGGGAGAGGCAAGAGGTCCAAGAGGGGGGCACCTGGGGGGGAGGCCCCGGTTCCCGATACACCGATAGAGGAGCCAATCCTGGTTCCGAAGGAGGGGCATCCGATCCCCGTGGTAGTCACCCCCGTGAACTGAGAAGATATGCCTCCCGAGTTGGCTGCACAACTGGCAGCGTGGTTGGGAAAGGATAGCGAGGGTGCCACGGCGGACGACGCCAGGGCAGTAATGAGGCAATTGCAGGAATCTAGACAGGCTGCGAAGGCACCATCTTCTGTTCCCCCGCAGGTTCCGGTGGCTGAGATCGCAGCAGGCGCAAGTTCGGCAGCAAGTACAGCACCTAGTTCAGGTAAGCTGCTACTGCCGATTGCGGGGGAGGGGTCTGTACCCTCGCGAAGGGAGAAAGTGGCCCAGCATGTTCCACTCGAAATTAAGGAAAAGATTTGGGCTAATAAGTATGTGAACATGTTTTCTTTGCTTACTGACCATTACGAGATCGAGCATGTGAAGGCCCAAAAAGAGCTTATGCATCCGAGTGTTTGGCGCGCAAAAATGGCCGCCTTTAAGGTCGACGAGAACATAGGTACTTGGGGCAGAGCATTTGGCATTTTCACCTCCATTATGGGTGAGCGAAGGCCTGAGTTGTTGACGGAATTGCCTATTTATCAGACACGGATTATGGAGTATTCTCTAGCGTACGAGGGCAATCAGTGGTTTTGTTATGACAATATTTTTAGGAAGGCTAAGGAGCACGACCCAGCTCTAACTTGGGATTGTTATGACTCCATTTCTTGGCAAAAAATGGAGAACTCAGGCATGTTAAAGGTACCATTGTTGGGGGGTAGCGGGGGTGAGTCTTCCCGCCAAACCTCTGGGACACCCTTTCGGGCGGGTGCAGGTTACGAGCATCACTCGAAGTCGAGTGGCAACGCAGGGAAAAGGGGGATTTGTTGGAATTTTAACAGGGGAAAATGTACAAGGCCTCAGGGGTCATGCAAGTTTAGACACAAATGTGGGGGTTGTGGACAGTCCTCTCATCCCGAGACCATGTGCAGAGCCAAAACGGGTGATAACGGTGGTAGGGGAAGCGCCAAACAGGTCTGAAATAGTCCGAGGGGCGCCTTTACCTACCCCGGTTGATACCATGGCAATGATTCCTTGGCTCAATGAATACCCGGATCATGTCTCCGCTGGGGTGTTGCGAGACGGGTTTTCGTATGGTTTCCGCATTCCAGTGGGGGATTTTCAGGGTAAAACAAGTTGCAAGAACCAACTGTCGGTCCTGCAGCATACGGCGGTGGTACAGGTAAAGATTGGGAAAGAGGTGACTCGAGGGCGGGTTGCCGGTCCATTCGATTTACCGCCGGTTGCTAACTTTGTTTGTTCCCCCTTAGGGGTGGTCCCCAAGAAGGACCCGGGGGAGTTAGGCTAATACATAATTTGTCAGCTCCACGAGGTCTTTCCGTGAATGATGCGATAGACCCGGAAGTGTGTTCGGTGCGGTACGCATCTTTCGATGAGGCCGTCGCCATGTTGAATCGCCTGGGGCCCGGAGCGCTGATGGCCAAATCAGACATCGAGTCAGCGTTCCGGTTGCTCCCGGTACACCCAGACGATCAGCGTCTCCTTGGTTTCACGTTTCAGGGTCGCTATTACATGGATAAATGTATGCCAATGGGTTGCTCCATATCTTGTGCTTATTTTGAGAAGTTCAGCTGTTTTCTGCAATGGGTATTCACAAGAAAGACGGGTTTTCAGCATGTGATGCATTATCTCGATGACTTTCTGTTCCTGGGGGCAGCCGGGGATCCAGAATGTGGACAGGCTTTAACAGAGTTTTGTGTCTTAATGAATCACTTCGGCGTGCCATTGGCACCAGGTAAGACTTTGGGTCCCTCGACTTCACTCGAGTTCCTGGGGATCGAGCTCGACTCGGAGGAAGGTTGTTTTCGGTTGCCCAAAGAGAAGGTGTTGAAATTCCGGGCATCCCTTGAAACATGTATTAGAGAGACTAAGGTGAACCTGCATCAATTGCAACAAACGGTGGGCCAGTTGAATTTTGCCCTTAGAGTAATCCCAATGGCCCGCCCCTTTTCCCGCTCGATTGCACAAGCCATGATCGGCCTTAAGGAGGGACATCACCGCACGAGGCTCTCGGCAGAGATTCGCCAGGACATGCGCATTTGGTTGGCATTCCTGGCGGATTTCAATGGTCGAATTGTCTGGAACAAGCCGGTGGTGTCCTCCGAGGAGCTGGGGCTGTGGACTGATTCGGCGGGGAGTATAGGTTTTGGCGCCATATTCGGTACGCAATGGTCGGCTCGGAAATGGCCGACATGGTGGCACGAGTGCGGGCTGACAAGTAACATTGCTTTCCTCGAACTCTTCCCTATTTTGGTGGCCCTGAAAACATGGCCTGAGGGGTTCCGAGATCACTCTGTGGTGTTCTGGTCTGATAACATGACCGTGGTTGAGTGTATCAATAGTCAGGCAGCACGTTGCAAATGGATTCTGAGACTGCTTAAAGAAATTGTATTGTTGTGTATGCAGTTGAATGTGATCTTTAGGGCGCGACATGTCCCAGGGGTGCAGAACCAAGCGGCTGATGCGCTTTCTCGTTTCCATATGCAGGCCTTCTGGGGTTTTCTGCCCACAGCGGACCCGGTGGCGGCACCCTTTCCCGAAGCTCTCTGGTCTCTCGGTGCCCCGAACTACAAAACCTCGTGGGAGAGAGTTTAGCACCCAGGACAAGGAAGGCATATGAAGGGGCGTTCCGTTCCTATTGGTCCTTTTTGGGTTCTGCTAGGGGGGAGCTTTGGGGCCAGGAAGAGCTTGTTGTAAAATTCTTGCTGTCTTTACATCAGGCAGGCAAATCAGTAGCTACGGCCCAGAGGCATCGGGCCGCCATTTCCTTTATGGCAAGGGCTCATGGAATCCAGGACCCGACAGCGTCTTTTGTGGTACAGAAAGCGCTACGGGGGTGGCAACGCCTTGAGGGTCGCAGAGTAGATGAGAGGCACCCGATAGGTCTGGATAGGTTGGCCCTGTTATTATCCGTACTCCCTGCGACATGTTCATCCCGGTATGAAACAGTGTTATTCCGGGCCGCCTTTGCGTTAGCATTCCATGGGGCAATGCGGGTAAGCGAACTGGTGGCAAAGAACAAGCGGAATACGGCGGGGGGACTGTGCCGAGAGCACATTCAGGTAAAGAGGGAGACAATGACTGTCTCATTTGTCAGGTCCAAGGCCGATCAGGGTGCGATAGGGGATTGTGTAGTAATACATCGGATTCCCGGATCTCCCATGTGCCCTGTTGTTTGCTTAGAGGAATATTTAGCGCAGAGGGCGTCATCATGGGGGGGGACCTTGCTGAGACACGCTGACGCCACCCCACTGACGAGGTTTCAGTTCCAGCGGGTGCTTGCAATGGCGCTTTCGGCCGCGGGCTTGAACCCCGGCGAGTTTGGGACCCATTCCTTTCGGATAGGGGCTGCTACTGAGGCTACAGCCAGGGGTCTGAGTATAGAAAAAGTGAAACGTTTGGGGCGTTGGTCCTCGAGTTGTTACAAAAGGTATGTGCGGTTGCACATGTTGTGAAGCTGCTATCATGTACTCACGCTTCTTGTTTTTGTTTGGTTTACAGTTTCGCAAGCTTACGAGGCGGGGCGGACTGTGCAGTTGACCCGACACCTGGGAACCAGCGGTCAAACATCACCGGCTGCGGAAAAAGTGGTGTGGGTCGTGGGCCACTCATACGTGAGGCGTGCCGCGGACGTATTCAAAGCAGGTGACATGATTCACGTGGCTGGGGAATACGGGTACAGGGTGACCTTCTACGGAAGGGGCGGGCTCTGTATTGACCAGTTTCAAAATTTTATGGAGGGTTTGTTAGGGCGGACAAGGTCACCGCCGTCTATAATCATAGTCCATCTTGGGGGTAATGATTTGGTGACCACTGGTAGATGACTGCTTCTCGAGGCAATGCTTTCCACTGTAAGTTGGTTGGCGAGAAGAGTTCCAGGGTGCACAATTGCATGGTCCCATATGATTCCACGAAAAGTGTGGCGGGGGGCGATTTCGGTTTCTGCTCTGAATCACTCAGTGAAGAAAGTAAATAACAAGTTGGGTAGATTGTTTCGTTCAAGTACACTGCATTCTATTCCGCATGGTTGTATCAAGGGGGACAGTATGTATTTGGGAGATGGGGTCCATTTGTCCCGGGTGGGGAATGAGTTACTCATAGGAGACCTCATAGCTTGGCTAAAGAGTTTAGAACATGACCTTTAGGCAGGAGTTGTTGTGGGGGGTCCGGATAGCCGGTTAACTATCCGGCCTGTGGCGGTAAGGTCATGATCGGTGAGCAGTAATTGGAAGATCCCTATGGTGGGGGCGTCACCCATTACGGATGGGAGCGCCCGGGGGAGGTGGCCATTGGCCCCTCAACGGGGAGGCGGTCCCTTCTAAGGATGGGCCGCCGAAAGAAAAGGAAAGGCGGTCAAGGCCCCTTCCTTGATAGGAGGGGCTACGGGCCCCTCCTGGGGAATTTCCCGGGGCCAGGACACCTGCGACGGCAGATGTGGTAAGTTGTGTGGGGTGGGGAGGGGGTTTACGCTACCTTCTAGACACCTCACACGAGTCCTCGGACGACCTTTAAATGGCGTCGAGTTCATTGGGGCCCCCGTCAAGTCAAGGGAAATTGGTAGATGCATTTGAGGTACAGCCTCTGTGCGGTCGCCCCTCCCAAGTGGGGGGGGTAATTATGGTTTAGGGATCTGACACCGGTTACGACCTTGCCGTTGGCCCTTAACGTTAGGATGTACAATTTCAAGTTAAATGTTTTGCAGGATGTTAGTTCGGCTAGGAGAACCTTTGTATTAGAAATATGTTAAGGTTAGCCAAACATCGTAATGTGGAAATGAAATTGTACATAATATGAAACTGTTATTTTAATGTTTTGAATTTTGTTTCATATTTTAATAAATACGGCCGGGAGGGTCACTCCCTCCCGCCTTCCAAAAGTTCAGAACCGTTTCCGTTTTCCCATCCTTGGGCATTGCGTCGAGAGGGGGTGGCGGGTATCTCAGCCATATGGAAAGGGGCGACCACTCGGTCCCCCCGAACGTATGGTGGAGTACCCCGATCCCCCCGGGAGGCCATCTTGGGCGGGAGGCGAGTCTCGGCTGGTATGCCCGAAGCGGCGTAGCCGGGGCGCGCCTTTTCCCGCCCTGGAGTGGGTTGTCCTAGACGCTGACGCCGCCGACCACGCCCCGGGGGTCAGGCGGAGGCGGGTTTACGCCCGCCAGAAGACGGATAAAAGGAGCAACAAGCCCAGAAAGCATCCTCTTGTTCCTGTGCTCTGAAGCTGCACCTCCCCACTGCACGTGAGCTCGAGACGGAACGAAGAGCCAATTTTGACCCACCCACCAGCCCCTGAAGACAGCAAGTGGTTTTTAAATAAAGTTTTGATGTGGTAACTCTATTTCTTACAGGTTGCGATGATGGACGTGTTATTTGTGTATGCAATAAAGAGGATGATCATCTAGAGTATGTTTTTTCAAATAAAGTTTTGCACTAGTATCGATCAGTAATCATACGTGAAGTAGTTATGGTTGTCTTTAATTTAGTAATTTAGTTAATTGTCGTATTTATTTTGGTCGGGCGGTAAGGTCATGATCGGTGAGCAGTAATTGGAAGATCCCTATGGTGGGGGCGTCACCCATTACGGATGGGAGCGCCCGGGGGAGGTGGCCATTGGCCCCTCAACGGGGAGGCGGTCCCTTCTAAGGATGGGCCGCCGAAAGAAAAGGAAAGGCGGTCAAGGCCCCTTCCTTGATAGGAGGGGCTACGGGCCCCTCCTGGGGAATTTCCCGGGGCCAGGACACCTGCGACGGCAGATGTGGTAAGTTGTGTGGGGTGGGGAGGGGGTTTACGCTACCTTCTAGACACCTCACACGAGTCCTCGGACGACCTTTAAATGGCGTCGAGTTCATTGGGGCCCCCGTCAAGTCAAGGGAAATAGGTAGATGCATTTGAGGTACAGCCTCTGTGCGGTCGCCCCTCCCAAGTGGGGGGGGTAATTATGGTTTAGGGATCTGACACCGGTTACGACCTTGCCGTTGGCCCTTAATGTTAGGATGTACAATTTCAAGTTAAATGTTTTGCAGGATGTTAGTTCGGCTAGGAGAACCTTTGTATTAGAAATATGTTAAGGTTAGCCAACATCGTAATGTGGAAATGAAATTGTACATAATATGAAACTGTTATTTTAATGTTTTGAATTTTGTTTCATATTTTAATAAATACGGCCGGGAGGGTCACTCCCTCCCGCCTTCCAAAAGTCCAGAACCGTTTCCGTTTTCCCATCCTTGGGGATTGCGTCGAGAGGGGGTGGCGGGTATCTCAGCCATATGGGCTTGATAATATGCTTTGTGGAATTCCAATCGAAGCCCATGTTAGATGTCCTCACATCTAACATGTGCTTCGATTGGAATTCCATAGAGCATATTATCAAGCCCATTATCGCCGCTTTATCATCGCCGCTTTATCGGCCGTTTTCGGCCGATAAAGCGGCGATAATTTTAGCGCACAGGCTTGATAATATGCCCCTGGGTGAGGTGTGGGATTCACTTAGGGGCAACACCCTTACCTGATGCACACATAAATAAATAAAATGAATTTAGTTGCGCGCACTGCATCGCATTTGGTGATGCAGTGCACGCAACGAAATTCGTTTTATTTATTTAAAAGTTTACTTACCTGTTAAACTCCGTAATCCATACATAACTACCCCCCACCCTGCCCCTCCCCCTCCCCACGTCACCACCCTGCAGGAACTCCTACTGCCGACACCGGCTGTTGGGGTATACTAGAGTGGATTTTGAAACAAATGGTGTGGGCTTCCACTTTAAAAGTTGAGATGAAACTTTAAAACCACTTATTGAGGTGGGTAGTAGTGCAGAGAAATTCCTGAATAAAATAATAACATGGAAGAACTGTAGTAAATGTGCCAATATAAAGTGGCCAGAAACGGGAACAGATGCTCCCCCTCCTCCTTTCTTCTAACTATAAATGAAAGCCTGTCTACTCTGCTTGTGTGATCATGTTGGAAACAGAAATAATAAAAAGCAAAACAATCTGTAAACAACATAAAATGACCTTCCTAGCAGCACAGGAGAGAAACTGTGTGGGTGACTTTGGGGCCCCAAATAAAAAGAAAAACAATATATGAAAAATTGACTTCACATAAAGTTTTCAGTGCATTACGTGACCTTATCAATGGAAAAAGATTATTCAAGGCTAAATCTAAAATGTCTGGCAAGTACAACGCCACCACTCTAGCAACCAAAATGAGGAGTGCAAGTCTTTTCTCTAAAATGATTAATAATCGCAAGCATGGACTTGGTAAATATAATTGTGCATAGCGGGTCTCCAAACTTTGGATTTCTATGGTGATTCAGTGTTGAATATATAAATTAATATAAAACAACAAGAGAGTAAGGGTATAGTTAAGACCACTCTTTTACCCCTTCCGAAATGTATAATAATTAACAGAAGAGTGCCAAAGTAAATTAAATAACAAAGAACAAGACACAAAACCAATTTGTGTCAACAGACAGGAAAGAAATTACCACCGTCTGGAAAAACAGAAATTTAGTAAAGAAATAAGGTGCATGTGCTCAGTGAAGAAAAAGAACCCTCAGGCACCGACTGTGGAGGTCGGTAGCCAATTGTCTTCATTGGGTCCAAAAAGGTTGAGAAAACGGAATAGTGATAAAGAAGTGCTTTAAAAAGAGCGTGGGCTACTCATCACACAATAATTTTATTAAGAGGGTAGCTCTAACTCTAGTAAAAACAGTGCAAATTAAAGGACTGGTGATTGGTTGAGTTAGTTTGAACCAACAAGTCCTTACTGGAGTGACAAGAAAACAAAGATGGTCAACATGTTTCTGCTTGAGAGCCCAGGATCGGCTCAGCATTCGTCAGGACCAAAGAACTCTATCATATACCTTGGTGGGCACTCGCTAGGGTGTCCAAAACAAAGGTGTAGAGAAGAAAACACAAATATAAAAAAACTAATACAACCTGATTAGTGTAGACTTCCTATATTGGGTAAGTCTTCCAACAGTCTCACCCCAAAAGGGGAGACAAAAAGGTATTTAAAAGTCCTTAATGGGACCTCATGGGCTGGCGGTGGGGGGAACCCTTCACGCTCGGTCCATTTTCTCCGATGCGACTCCCCGCCTTCAGACCTATTTAGACTGCGACCGCCGCCCGTAACTACACCTTTGTTTTGGACACCCTAGCGAGTGCCCACCAAGGTATATGATAGAGTTCTTTGGTCCTGACGAATGCTGAGCCGATCCTGGGCTCTCAAGCAGAAACATGTTGACCATCTTTGTTTTCTTGTGACTCCAGTAAGGACTTGTTGGTTCAAACTAACTCAACCAATCACCAGTCCTTTAATTTGCACAGTTTTTACTAGAGTTAGAGCTACCCTCTTAATAAAATTATTGTGTGATGAGTAGCCCACGCTCTTTTTAAACAACTTCTTTATCACTATTCCGTTTTTTCAACCTTTTTGGACCCAATGAAGACAATTGGCTACCGACCTCCACAGTCGGTGCCTGAGGGTTCTTTTTCTTCACTGAGCACATGCACCTTATTTCTTTACTAAATTTCTGTTTTTCCAGACGGTGGTAATTTCTTTCCTGTCTGTTGACACAAATTGGTTTTGTGTCTTGTTCTTTGTTATTTAATTTACTTTGGCACTCTTCCGTTGATTATTATATATAAATTAATAGACATAATTGCCTAATTGTGCTTTCCTATTTAGGTGTTTTTAAGGGTCTCTGGTAAAGGAATATAGTTAAGGCTTGCCTGCAAGTGCGAGGGAAATATTTGTTTAGGGCCTTCTCAATATCTGTGTCAAGGCTTGTGGATTAATCTTGGTTTCTGTACTTCACTGAAGCACGTCGAGTTTTAAATATATTGCTTTAATGGCGTTTTCTGCAGGGCATATATGCTCCTTAGAATCCATATTTGCCTGGCATTCACTTCTTCACGACTTCACTCAATGGAGTGTGAGTTTGTCTACAAAAATAATTTCCTTTTGGCAAGTTCCACATGTTTCACATGCATTGTAGCCCAATAATCCACTAACCTCTGTGCTCAATTCTTCTGATATAGTTTTTTAACCTGAACATCTTCTTAATTTCTTACTTTTGTTAGTTGTTTTAACTTATGGCTCGGCCAAACTAAGGGGGCCATTATGATGTTGGGCGGATCGCCAGCGGCCGACTGGTGGAAGCGATCGCCCGATATCTATCCCCGCCAGGCCTTCAATTACCGCCCGCCATATTACACTGGTGTGGGTACAGCGGCATACGGAAAGACCGTCCACCGCTTTACCGCAGGCAGGCAATCGTTACGATTGCCTGCCGTGTGGTTCTGGCCCATAATATGGTGGCGGTTCCTAGTAGGCACTGCCTGCCATATTATGATGTGGGCGGATTAGGGCCTATCAATGGCGGCGATGTCGCCATGGAAAGGCATGCAGTCTTTTGCATTGGGGGCCCTTTGCGGCCCCCCACGTGGCGGTTGCATCCTGATTGTCCCTGCGGGACCGCCGCACCACAGGCAGTCGGTCCCGTTTGCCGTGATGGTGTCGGGCGGACTACATCATAATGGGGGTCCTAAATGTGCGATATGTTATAGTGTTATTTCTAGACTACAGACTGCTTTACTCTTAACAGCTCTATTTTTTCCAGAAAAAGAATAATAAATAGCATAAATATAGTTCCTTTCAGCCAAATATTTTCATTCATTGGTCTGTTCGAGTGTCATTCACAATTTGCTTCTTCCCACCACAGCATATTGCATGGAATGATGGGTCAGCCCGTTTTATCCCATGGTTTGTTTCACTGTGAGTGACAGCATTTTACCTGATTACATATTCATACCCACCTAATAATTAAGCACCCTTTTAACCCAGGCCTGGGCTACTGAAGTCATTCTTTATTTTTAAATGTGTATAATGCCCCAATTTGTTTAGCATATTGCATATGTTAACAAATCAATATACATTTTAAAAAGTGCATATTCACCATGGCCAGACCTATTGGCTTTGCCAGTGTGTGTTTTCTCTGTCACAAAAAGTGGGTCATAACAGCATTGTTGATGTGACCCACAGCAGAACCATGTAAGATAACTAAAGCTCTAACACCACCGACTGCAGCCATGCCATTCTTACAATTGTAATTAGACCTGTGGTCAGTGTTCTCAAATGGTAAATGTGAGCAGTGAAGTGAAATGCAGAGAGAAACTTTTGTGAACACTAGCGGAACTGAGGAAAAGTCAAGCCAAAATCTAATTTCATGTGTAAATAAAAACAAAAAAACATTAAATGCTTTGTGATGTTGCCGACGTGCTGGCAAAATATTGCTGCTATGCCAATATTACAAATAGAACATATTGGCATTATGGACACACAACTCTGCGCTGAAGGCATTTTTATTGTAATATACCATAGAAATTCTAAACAGAAAGAGTATGTAATGTAATATGTGCAAGTGGATGTACAAGTGCTGGGAGCACTTGTCAGGGGAGATGTCTCAACTGCACACCAGTCAATGCACTGTTCTCCCAGGCACACCATCACTGCAATAGTCTTAACTATAGAGTTTTTCAAGGTACTTGCTCCTCATCCGCCCTCTTCAAGCTGTTTTGATCCATGGAAAAATAGGGTTTAGTCACTCCCTCCACAACTGCATCTCCCCTGGCGTATATTCAGGACTTATCTACAGCTGGGGCTGCATTCTGCCACTCAAAGCACTAAGGATTCTCTGTAGATCTCAGCAGCCCTCCTTAAGGTGTTAAAGTCTAAGGCCTAGATGTATCAAGCCATTAGCGAATCGCAAACGGTCTTTTTGCATGTTTTGGCATGCATCAAAAAATTGCAAAATAAGGAATCGCAAAAATTTGCGATTCCTTATTTTGCTATAGCATTTAAGGAATCACAATTTTGCGATTCCTTAAATGCTATGTATGCAGCATTTTCCAATTGCAAATTTTGGTTAAGAAATCCCAAATTACCATCAACTTGTAGTTGATGGTAAGTTGCGAATTCTTTTAAAAATGCATAATTTGGCATTTTTGAAAGAGGCATGTGACGCACATACATGCCCATAGGGCATGTATGTGCGCCATATGCACACACATGTTAATTTCAGGGGTGCAGCAGGGTGTCCTTGAGACACCCCTGCACCAATGCAATTATTCTCATTTTGCGATTAGCAAATTGCGAATCGCAAATTGAGATGTATTTCACAATCATTCCTATGGGCCTCCTGGCCCATAGGAATGAATGGGAAATAATTCCTTATTTGCGAATTCGCAAATTGCGAATTTGCAAATAAGAAAGATTAAGAAATCGCTAAAAAATAGCGATTTTTTACATACATCCCATTTTGCGATTTCTAAATAGCGACTCCTTAAAAATCGCTATTTAGAAATCGCAAAAGGGGAATGTTGATACATCTACCCCTAAGTTACCTCTTGCTCCTCACTGCCTAGCCTAATTGATCCTGGATTCAATTCTACTTTTAAGCCAGAAACTTGACTCATCAGATTACCTTCCCATAAGACTTTAGCATGACCAATTGTTTATCTCCTGACTGAAGATGACTTGCAGTGAGGCGGGTTAAGTGAGCTTGTCAGCTCCCAGTTTTCAACTAGGTAAACTCACTAAATGATAAACCTCAAGTGTCCCAGAAATGTTATTCTGGTCATCTTATTCAGTCACCCCAGGCCACTCATGTATTCCCTGGCCTAATCGGGCAGACTCGCCTGATTCTTTTAGAGTTATCAAGACCGAGAACATTTGTCTTGTGCAGCCAAGTTCTAGTATAAGCAAGTTTTTTCTGTTCTGCTCCTCCTCTTTCTATGACCCTTCCTAATTGCTCATTCACAATGTTACCTTCCATCTCAAGGCCCTGTAAACTGCACCCAGGGCTTGTAATACTATGCATTGGCCATGGATTCATTTTTTTTGTTTTGTGAAAAGCAAAACACACAACGAACAGCCTTTTATAGTGCCTTTCAACAATTGAGAAAATCCATGAAATTTCACTGGTTTGTGATGTTCAGTGCAGTTTTCTTCTGTTTCATTGTTTTTCGGGTATTGGGGGAGGGGAGGTTTAAACATAATTCCAAGAATTATATAATTTGTAAAAGAGTAGCAAATTAGCGGGGATGCAGCAGTAATTGTGCGCTGCAGCTCCGCCACCCATGATGCGCCGCATTTACAATGCAGTGCACCATGGGGCAAAAACGGCACAGATGCGTCACACATCTGTTCCGTAAAGGTGGCGCATTGCTGGAGTTGCGTTGCAAGCACGACGCAGCTCCAGTAATGCTCTGGGGGGCCTATTCTTCCAATGCTGCATCAAGCGTTACGCAGGGTTTTGACGCAGCATTGGCCTAAAAGTGACTGAGTGAAATCTTGTACATTTCACTCAGCCACTTTTAGGAGGCGTTCCTGCGCAGGAACGCCCCCCCCCCCGCGCCGCAATGCCTCCTTATGGCGCAGGGTTGTAGATACCCCGCACCATGGCACATCTTTTGCGCCGCGGCGGCGTAAAAGAGGCGCAAGGGGCTTGTAAATCTGCCCGTCATGTTTAAGTGTTTCACCCAGCTGTACCAGTCACAGTCCCCCCCACTTCACAAACACACATATGGTTCATAAGATTTCCTGAATACACAGGCTTCGTCTCCCCCAGTCCAAAGAGCAATGTTTAGTAAAATTGCACCGGAAACAAAAAAGTCCCCTCAATTTCAACAAAAGTCTCAGTACGCTGTATACTTATGTTTCATATATCAACACCTAATTTGAAGGAGGTGGCCATATGTGGTTCCAGCAGCAAGGGGCAAGTCATCACTCCTGAAAGATTAGGGTGGAAAATATAGCACAGACCATGGGAAAAAATAAACCTTGTTTGCTAGAAAAACCAACTGACTATTTAAATAAAAAATAGAATAGCCATATTATGCACGTCTGTACATAAGAAGGATAAGGGATGACAAGGATAGTATATATTAACTAGGCATTTCTTCCCCTTTGCTACAAAAGTCCAGAAATCCGAAATGTTGTCATCTGGGGCCCGATGTAGGTAAACGCGATTTTCCGATTTCAAAATACCGAGGCGGGCCGAATCGGTATTCTGAAATCGGAAAACGAGATGTAGGGAAAAAAAAACGAATGAATACCGATTCGGTCGGCATCGGTAATGAGATTCGGTACGTTCCGATTCTGCTCGGTCCGATTCGGAAAGTACCGAATCGGCCAACAACGAATCGGAAATCACCGAATCGGCTACCACCGAATCGGATATTTCCGATTCGGCGAATACCGAATCGGTAAAAGCCGATTCGGTAAAATCCGATTCGGCAATCATAGATTCGTAGCCATGAAAACACACCCATGGCGAAAAAGCCCATAGGAATGCATTGATTGAACCGAATCGGCTTTTACCGAATCGGATAATACCGAATCGGATTTTACCGAATCGGATATTACCGAATCGGATTTTACCGATTCGGATATTACCGAATCGGTAAAAGCCGATTCGGCAATAGGCGATTCAGCCAATGAGGTGGCTCCCCCTCCCCCACCCAAACAGGGAGTGGCAACCCTGGCAGGTGCAGCTAATTAAGAAGTTTCTGGAAAGCCTGCCTGAGCCCAACACTCACAGTTAGCAGCAGTGGGAGAAGGAGGTTGCCAACTGAACTGGAGAACATGGCAGAGCAGTCTGAAAGCCAGAAGTCCTCCCAGAAGAGGAAGCCCAAGTTCACCACCACCGAACTTCAGGTGCTGGTCGAGGAGGTGGTGAGGGTGCACCGCCAGCTGTTTGGCAAGCTGTCCCTCAACGTGCCAGACAGCACCAAGAGGAGAATCTGGGCCGACATCGCCCAGAAGGTGAATGCTGCGGGTGTCACCCCCAGGTCCATAGAGGAACTGAAAAAGAGGTTTTATGACATCCGCAGCCTCACGAAGAGGAAGCTGGCTGACATACAGAGGCAGGCTGGACTCACTGGAGGAGGCAACAACCCGGCGCCACCCCTCACCGAGCTGGAGGAACTGGTCTCCAGCACCATTGAGAGGGAGAGTGTCGTTGGAATCGGGACCCTGGACAGCTCTGCGAGAGCTCCAGCTACAGGTAAGAAGCATGCGCATCATGACACACCCTACCAGACACCTCCCCATTAGACACAATGCATAGGCAAACCCCAGCACTGTACTGTCACCAACATACAAGAGACAAGCATCATGGTACATGTAGTCAGCAGAAGTTAGCCAAATATGTCAGTGCAGAATCACAAGACAGGAAACAGTGTGACACAGTGTAAGGAGATGCAAGGACATGTGGAATGCCATAATTGTACTGACTGTAATACATCGGCACTCAGTTTACAAATGCTTCTTTGTACCTAGGGGCCCCATCAGGCGGAACAACAGTGACAGCAGAGGGAGCAGCAACGTCCAACACTGCAGTCGCAGGGCCGAGCACCAGCCAGGCTGGCCAGGAGGAGGATGAGGAAGGAGACACCCCAGGGCTAGGTATGGAGGGAGTCCTGGTCATTGACTTCCAAGCAGTGCACTCCCCAGTACTGCCCAGCACACCCCCCTTGCAATTCTCCCCAGACAACTCCCCTACAAGGCACACCATTCCGCCTACACCAGCTCCTGCCACAACCGTGGCCTTGCCACCTGTTCAACCTGTCCTGGGAGCAGGGGCTCAGGGACCGGCCAGCTACACACCCCCACCAGTGGCACCCCAGCCCACTCAGCAGGCCGGAAGCAGCAGTGCCCGACGTCGTGCCATCACCACCACTGCTGCACCAGCACGGGAGGGCAGTGTGTTCCTGGGCCTGGAGGGACAGATGGTTAAAATCCAGAGGCAACAGGCAAGATCCACCATGGCCTGCCAACGCCAGCTCCTGCAGCACAACATGCAGATGGGAGAGTTGGTGAAGGGATTCCAGGCTGTTGTGGAAACCAACAAGGAGGTGGCAGCAGGGTTAGGCAGGCTGACCACTGCCATCACCCACTCATCTGCCAGACAGGAGGAGCATGAGCTGGTGCGCAGGCGGGATGCCCGGGTGCTGAACCGGGCCATGGCCCGCCTTGCAGCGGCGACGGCACAACTGTGCCATCGCAGCTCCAACCAGGAATCTGTGCTTAGTCAGCATACGGCTGAGCTCACTAGGGGGATGGCCAGGATCACCACGGCTATGGAGGCCATGATAATTTCAAACACCGCCTCCAATCCTGCCCTGGACCTGGGTGATGCTGGAGACAGCAGCAGCCGCAGCAGCCCGGCCAGCGCTGCGTCTGAGCCACGGAGGAGCACCAGGCGATCCGCTGATGCTGCTGGGCATTCAGAGGGGGCTGAGGGACACCCCAGTGGGTCTGGCAAGCGGGCAAAAAAATAGCCTGGCAAGGGCGGATGAGGCAACCAGAACCCTGGACTTTATTTGATTTTACATACTCCATTTTTTGATGCACATCAGTGCTGTAACTGTGGTGCAACACTATTAAAATTTGTTTTTTGCAAGCAACATTTAGCTGTCTTTGCATCTGTACTCAGTCAGAAATAGTTCTCAGTGATCTCCTCACGTCTGTATCTGCCATCACTTGGCGTACACACCCCAGCTGGCTGTGTCAGTGGCACAGCTTCGTCGTCGTCATAGTCCTCGTAGTCAGACAACTCCACCTCAGTGCCCTTCTTGACCGCAAGGTTGTGTAACATTGCACATACAGCTATGATCTTGCAGCAGGTGATGGGGGTATACTGCCTTGCACCTCCACTCTTGTGCAGGCATCTGAATCTACTTTTCCAGATGCCAAAGGTCCGTTCAACAACATTCCTTGTGCGTATGTGGGCCCGGTTATACCTCCTTTGGCTGGGTGTGGAGGGGTTGAGGTAGGGGGTGAGTATGAATGAGCAGAGGGCATATGCACTGTCGCCTGGAAGAGAAAGGGGTCACATTAGACACATGCATACATGTATTCCACCTACCTACTATGTGTTATGGGGGTCTGATGATGTGTCTCACCTAGGAGGTATCCTTCTCCAAATTCGCCAGCCATCAGCCGTGCATATATGCCGCTCTGTTGGAATATATAGGAGTCATGGGTACTCCCTGGAAATTTTGCTACCAGGTCTGTGATGGTGCACTTGGCATTGCAGATCACCTGCACGTTGATGGTGTGTGTAGATTTCCGATTGCGGTATATGTATTCGGTGTCCGCTGGTGGGCAAATCGGAATGTGCGTGCCATCTATGCAACCGATGATTTGGGGAAATTGTGCCATCTGGTAGAAGTCTGCTTTAGTTTGTTGCAGTTCTGCGTGGGTTGCAGGGAAAGAGATGTATTGGTCCATCCTGTCTATCATGGCGTCAAGGAATATGTGGAAGAACCTTGACAGGCTGCTCTGGCTCACCCCTCCTGCTGCTGCTACTCCACTTTGATAGCTGCCAGACGCAAGCAGGTGTAGGCTGCATAGCACCTGGACGTGCGCAGGGATGGCGTGTGCCCTTGGGGTGTGGTGGTCCAAGAATGGCTTAAGGTCCCTGATGAGCTCAAGTATGGTGTCAGAGTCCAGCCTGTATCTCTGTAGGATCTCAGCCTCAGTGAGCATGAACAGGGTTATCCTCTGTCTGTAGACCTGTTCATTTCTTAGCCATTCCCTCTGTCCTTCCTGCTGTAGCCGTAGCCGCCTCGCAATGACATAGAAAGCTGCCATCCTGCAAGTTGCAATGCATTTTGGGACTGTTTATATGGGTTGGAGTTGGTTACCACCTGATTGCAATCCATGGTAAATACCGAGTGAATTCTACCGATTTTGAGCCGATTTCGGTGTTTCTGTGCCTCCCTACATCTCCCCAACTGTCGGAATCGGGGAATTTCCCGATCGGAGATTCATACGAATCGGCATGTTTTCCGATTCGGCTCATGTCCGAATCGGTATTTGTACCGATTCGGTAAATGGACCGATTCGGTGATTTTCCGATTCGGTGTCACTAACGAATCGGTAATTGGACCGAATCGGTGATTTTCCGATTCGGTGTCACTACCGAATCGGTAATTGGACCGAATCGGTGATTTTCCGATTCGGTGTCACTACCGAATCTGTAATTGGACCGAATCGGTGATTTTCCGATTCGGTGTCACTACCGAATCGGTAATTGGACCGAATCGGTGATTTTCCGATTCGGTGTCACTAACGATTCGGTACATGGACCGATTCGGTCTTTGCATCCGATTCGGTGTTTTTCCGATTCGTTACATATCCGATTTTCGGTATGTACGTATCGGATTCTTTCCCATTCGGTACTCATTCCGAATCGGTTTTCTATCCGATTCTTTCTGTTTTTGGTTCCCTACATCTCGATGGCTGTTTACCGATCGGTAAGGGCCAAAAATCGGTATTTTCGGCCGTTACCGATCGGTAACGCCCTACCTACATCGGGCCCTTGGTCGCTTAACAACAAATTATCTAAAACTGTAAGTAAATATATATTATGTCCGCTTTAAAGAATGAAATACAACATTTAGAAAAACATTAACACGACAATAGAATGAAGTTTAAAAAATGCACTACATATTGCTTTTGCTAAATAGGTTGAGCTATTCTGCGAAATAAAATGCTCCTTTCAATGTCACCAATTTAGTGCTTTTTCTCAGTTCCTAATGTGCGTTGTTAATACTGGAAACGAGACATGGCACCACCTTGATCAAATTGGCTGGAAACAAAAAAAGCACAGCTCATATCAATGTCTTGTTTTTTCTGCATTTTTTCTTTGAGATTCAAATCGGGACAGAAAATGAAACATATTTCTTTTCATTTTACATTAGCCCAGCCTCGATAATACAACAATTTAGTCAATGTTCTAACTTTTGAGAAACAGAGTGCCAAATCGCTTTTCTATTCTTTCTGGTGATAAATAATTACAGTTCTCAGAATGAGACACTTTCAAAATAAAGACTCAAAATAGCAGTACATCGAGTTATTTTCCATTAAGACGACTTTCATGCACTTTTTACAATTTTAGTTAAAATTGGCATTCAGAGTTTTATGGAACATTGCAAATTATCCTTCTGAGTGCTGCTAGTTCATGGTTGAAAGTCTTATAATTCACGGTAAAGTCACATTTTCCTACCCTGCAGTGTTATCATATAAGAGTTTAGCATACATCCTCGGGTTGGGCTTAGGACACTGGGTCACTTGGGCTAGTGGAAAAGGAGCCTGCTTTCCAACCATCCATCCGGATAGATGTCCCCCTTTCACAGTTTAGTCCGATGAGGTGCTCCCCCATGACACTAAGTAAATGCTCCATGGCCTCATTGATGTCACAGAAGTTCCTAGTATCATACATATAGATTCAACATCGGCATGTTTTGCGAGTCTGTAATAGCGATTATTAAGGAATCCCTATTACAGACTCGCAAAACGGGATTCATGTAGAAATCGCAATAATCATTGCGATTTCTACAGCTTCCTTATTTGTGATTAGCTAATTGCTAATCGCAAATAAGGAATAACTCCCCATTTATTCCTAAGGGTCTAAAGGCCCATAGAAATGAATGGGAAGACATATCAATGTGCGAATCGCTATTAGCGATTCGCATGTTGAGTTTGCGATTTCAAGGGTGCAGGGGTGTCCAAAGGACACCCTGTTGCACCCCTGAAATGATATTGGATGCTGGTGTTACGCACACACATGTCCCAAGGACATGTGTGTGTGTAACATACAACTTAGAAAAATGCACTTAAGTGCATTTTTCTAAGTTTCCGCTATTTACCACGCTGTAAATAGCGGCCCAAAATTGCGAATTCGCAATTTTTAAATGTTTCATGAATTGCATTTAGGGAATCTCAAGTAGAGATTCCGTAAATGCAATTCCTCGCAAATTTGCGAATTCTATAATTGCAATTTTTGCATTTGGGATGATAAATCCCAAATGCAAAAATTGCGCCCGCAAAGGGCCATATTCTCAGAATCTGGCCCTTTGCGAGCCGATTTTACTTTGATGAATCTAGCTGATAGTTCACTCTTATCTACTAGCACTTCGAAGAACTACCTAGGCATCTGTGTGGCTCAAACGTTCCAAAGTTTCATTACATGGGCATGAATCTTTAGCTCTCACCTATTATGTGTGCCAAGCATTAGTCACCAAATCTTTGCATTTACTTTAAAAAATCTATACCCTGGGGGCCTCATTTATGAAGCTCTGCATCACTTTTACGCCGCCGGTGCGTCACTTTTTGTGACGCACCAGTGGCGTAAAAAATGCGCCTTGTTGCGCCATATTTACAAAGTGACGCATCTAGGTAGATGCTTCACTTTGTAAACCCCTGCGCCACATTATACCTGCGCCAGGTATAATGTACGCAAGGGGGGCGTATTGACGCAAGGAAGAGTCGTAGATGTGACGCAGTGAAATCTATGAGATTTCACTGCATCACTTTTAGGACGCCGTTGCGTCAAAATCTTGCGCCTGCCTCACAGCAGGCGTAGGACTGACGCAGGCCCTTTCACATGGGGCTTGCCCCATGTGAAAGGACGCATTGCTGGAGTTGCGTCACTTTTGTGACACACTCCAGCAATGCGTCACTTTAGCGCTTACAGATACGTCAGAAATACTGACATATCTGTAACTCCTTGCGACATGATGCGTCATACATTAAATATGACGCATCAGGAATGTCGCAAGGAGTGTGCACTGAGAAGTAACGCATTGCTGCTTTCACGCAGCGATGGGTCATTTCTCATAAATGAGGCCCTAGGTATCTGGTTTGACTTAGTTTGCCAAGATGAGTGTCTTTTTGGCCTTGGAACATTCTTCATCTTCACTATCCCATCCTATTGCCAATCCTGTTCTGGAAGGCAGACTGGGATTGATGTTTGAAAAAATTGAAAATGATGCCTCATTGTGCTATTCTATGGTGAATATTCCTTGCCTTCTCTGAGTTTTGTGATTGGGAGTTGCATTATTAACAATGTAGTGGAGGGATTGACCTAATTTCTAGGCGAATACAGTGCAGTGCATTCTCAGAATAATGGTGCCTATCTCCAATGTGTACAACATTTTCAGTCATTTTTCACGCTTTCTCACTGCATCCTTGGCAGTCCTATAGGTGCTTATACAGTTGAGGCAAGGTCAAGATGTGGGGCTGGAAGTGCAACTCAGAATCATGTTGGGTTTGTGTGTGATGAAGCTGTACCTTGAAACCATCCATGCTGAGAACCTTCCAGCAAAGGAAAGGCTTGCGGTCATACCAGAGTGTGGGCAGTGACTGGAGTCAACTATGTCTAAGTTGAAAGTACAACACACAGTAGAATATCAACATTGAGCAATCTTTCCCAGAGGGTTATAGCCTCTTGCATTCCTAGAGAGACAGCAGACATCTTGATTTGCTTGTATTACTTTGTTTGTGGTGCATAGGGTCAAAGAATGTGTGCTGCAATTTTGCAGCAGTCTAATTTTCTTAGAAATCACACAACTTGAAGTGAAGAATGTTTTCAAAATCAATAAAGGGAACACGAGAGTAATGAACAAACAAATATTACTTTATAGTAGACATTTGTTAAAGAACTGGTGCAATTTACAGTATCATTAGAGGATGCTCCGTGTACGGTGATAAAGTGCTTGTGCGTGGAAAAAGGCGTAAATTACAAGAACATGATTATTTTGAAAATATACATCACTTTAAGTTGTGTGTTTTCTGAGACAATCAGACAGAACCATTTTTGAGGCATAGTGTATGAAACCCAGGTTCTGAGGACCACAGGGGCACACACAGAATGGTAGCAGCAATTTAGCTGCAGTAAGACACTGCTACAGGGATGTTGGTTTTCCATAGTCAAGGAGCCTAACCTCTTAAAGACTGGGTTAGGAACATTTTGCACATCCTGAAAAGTGTGCTATTTGCAACTAGTGTGGAATTTTGTGAATTGATCTATGTACTAAGTTGGTTCCCAAAATTAGAATTAGAATGGGTCACAGTCTGACCTACCTCATTAATAGTTATGAGGTAGGACGCATATTGTGACTGACGCTGATTGGAGGCCAGGATGATGGCCTGTCAGGATCAGTAGACCACCATGTCCGATTTGTTTTCAGGAAGGAAACCTTTTTTTTTTTAACAGTCCATTTTTCTTAAATGGAGCCACTTAAAAAAGCATATCTCTTTTTTCAAAACTTCCTTTGAGAGTTAGAAGTGGTCACTGGACCACTGCCTACTCATGGAATCTACTTTCCTCATTTGCAAAGAGATAGGAATCAAAGAGGGAATACTTTCCTTTTGTGAATGGGATACCAATTTGCAGGATGGTACCTTTTGAATGGGCTGTGACCAGAATTACTGTTGAAGACCAGTGATACATTGCTTACCAATTCTTTATTTAGAAGGGAGACCTGCAAGATGCCTCTTTCAAATAGCGAATAGGTTTGCAGTTACAATCCTAATTTAGGATATTCAAGAATTTTATGTTAGTATTTCGATAATTCCCAGTGCCATTTCAAAGAATCTAGATACTGCTTTAAAGAGATATTCTATGGTATTTCATTTCATCATGACAGGTATGTTTAGTGTTTCATTCAGAAATTACATAAGGTATGTCTTTGCCTACCAGAGATCTCCAGAATATTCCGCCTTCCTTGACCCTAGAAGTTATGAGGTAGATGAGGAATCCGGTGTGACTGTTTTCTCTCTTATTGCGCTCCATACTACCTACTACCACTGGCTCTCACATTCTAGTATGTGAAGTTCTAGTATACTTGGTCACCGGTGTAATGGCAAGAGATGAAAAAGATCATCACTTCCACTGGATCTTGTGCAGAAAGTTAGTGTAAACCATGGCAGATATTACCATCATCCATTTCTTCATTAGTAAATTTGGAATCCATAATTTCAACCTGCTGTGTTTCATGATGTTTTTGTATGCAGTGGTATAATGTATCATTTTTGATTGCTATAATGACAACAAAGTTTACTTTATTCTATTTGTTCACTCCTATTCTGGCAAATATAATTACTCTCTCTTGAGCATTTTTCAACTTTTCAACACAGCAGTCACTTGGTGATCGCTGCAGTTGTTATATCTGTGCCGAGATCAGTGTCAAGAACTCACTGAAGACTCTGTGCATTCAAAGAAGGGAGAAATGATCCTTGCATGCACTACCTCTTTGCTCAGTGCATAGTTAAGTGTCCAAAGTGTCTGGACTGCTTTG
The DNA here is from genome assembly GCF_964263255.1 of Lissotriton vulgaris. Taxonomy (NCBI): domain Eukaryota; kingdom Metazoa; phylum Chordata; class Amphibia; order Caudata; family Salamandridae; genus Lissotriton; species Lissotriton vulgaris. The sequence goes on along the minus strand of NC_141696.1, from coordinate 1,105,074,042 downwards.
TCATCTCTGTGCTCATGGTTTCTTGGGGATGTTTCACAATATGCCTGGAGCACCAGGCTTAAAAGACTGCAACGAGACTCTAGAATCAAGTGTGAATCAAAGAATGTAAAACTGTGGTCTCTGCTTAATTTACCAAACGAACACCATTTTCTAAAAAGCGATGTGGACAACCATTATGAATAAGATAGTAGCCTTCCTTTAGGATATCATTCAAGATTAGTAATCTAAGATGAAGTAGAGTCTTTTCCTGTCATTTCAGTTCCTGTTTGAATCATTATATTAAGAAGACAGTCAACATAAGAAAATGTATTGCCAGTCATTGGTTCTCTTATTTTTAATAGCATTTTCCACCCTAGTGATTACTTTTGTCCCAGATTTTTGTTTCTAGTTTTTCTGAATTCTACAAATGAAATTCTTACTTGGCTCTGCTTTTCTTTCTGATGTCAGAGGAAGTTTGGTGTCTTGCTAATTTCTTCGGTATTAAAATTAACCTTGAATCAAGATCTACTAGATTACCAAAGAGATTGTTTCCACTTATTTTTTCCTGCTAATGGGACCTCTCTCAAGAAGGCCTTTGGCATCTTTTACGCATACTATTCTGTGGAGTAGTGGCACCATGGATACTGGGAAGAGTCACTCTTTATCAGGCATTCAAGATGGGGATTCAACAGACCTTCTCAGGATTCAGTCGTTGAGAAAGTGTGATACTAGTTACTCCTTAGGCTTGGCACCACTACTGATCCTATGCCACACCTAGAGCAAGAGTTACAACAATTGCACTGTGAACATTTGGTGCTCAAGCATACCTTGGTGTTATGATCTATAAACTTTGCATTAGTCCCTTTCAGTGCCCCATGCTTTTGTAAGGATGCTAAGAGGTCTTTTGATGCTATTCTGGTGCCTATTGTCTTTCTCCCTGCATAGTCTAATCAAGCTCAAGTCCAAGTGGGTTACCAGGTTGGTTGCCTTACTGTTCCTACCTTGGCCTGGTCAACTGCTTAATAACAAATTTGAGTGCCAGGCGGATGCCTTCTAACTAACATTTAAGAAGAAATGTGAATATCCTGACTTGGACGTTTCTGGTGAGCAAGCATTGTGCAATTTTCAACGAGGTGGAATTGGTGTATTAACTTACGCAAATTCTTTTCATCAATTGACAGATGAACCTACCTGAGTTGAAACTATTTAGATGAATTTCTTTTGGCTTGGTTTGAAAGAAGAAATTAAGGAAAAATTGATCCGTTTGCAACATCTTACTTTATTTTCTGAATGTATCAATTTAGGGCTTTTAATTTAACATAGATTACAAACAGATGAAAGAAAAAAAGGAAGTCCTCATTAAGTTATTCTAATATTTGTAGAGTTTCTTAGTCTTATTTATAAGAAGTTTCAGAGGACCTTTGTCTCAAGAAGAGCATATGCAAGTAGCAGCTGTCAGAGGCCCTTTGACTGAAGTGAAAAGGTCCTATGGCAAAAAGCTTGACTGTGCCTACATTGTGGTGTTGTTGGAGATATTATTCAAAACTCAGCTGAATTGCTTCAGAGAACGGTCAGAAGAAACCAATCATCTCTGGAAAAAACACATGAGTTTGTTGACTTCCTTATATTGCATCTATAAAAAATAATACTGACAATCATTTGTTTTTTCCAATAATTGTTCTGAGAGATTGGTAATGCCTATTCATTGATGGAGAGTGGAGCCTGTACAATCTTTATTGATCAGAAGTAGAACACTAAAATAGGATTACTTAGAGAGTGAAGAAGACTTCAGAAGCTATTTGAAGTGTTGATAACTCACCATGAACTGCAGGTCTGATACAAGACGCCTCTCCTCCATGGCAGCTGTTATATGGAGATCATACAGAAGAATTGCCTTTTGACATTATTGCAGTTTACAATGACATCTTTTGATGATCTTGGACTATCATTTCTAATAGAGATACTCAAAAATGTTCATGCTCTTGGAGAGCTTTCTGCAAGGCATTGAGAGTTGACCAAGTGATATCTTCTAGATATCATCCCAGTCGAATTAACAAACTGAGCAAACAGATCAAAGTTTGGAGCAAGCAAAACATCTTGCGAGAATCCAATGGAAGACTTCAACAGAGAAACTGTCATGCTGAGAGATGCTTCTATGCAACTAGTCTCTTCCTGGAACCTCACAAGGTTTTTTTACGCAAGGCATGCGTTCTGGTAGAAAAGCGTAATCTGAGACATCAGTAAATAACTTTTAGCTAGAGAGGCAAATTTCTGGAAATCTTCATAGAATTTTGTGAAATTTCATGAAAAAAACGTGGGATTCTTTGTTTGCCAGGAGAATGCCTTCCTTTTCAGAAGAGCAGCATGGACAAGCCAGGCCTTCCCAAGATGTTGTTCCGTCCATAGGACTTTTTGGAAGTTTCCAATCTATGATGAAGTAGAGTCTTTTACTGTGATGTCATTTCTTGTCTGAATCACATATAAAAACATCTAGCATGGAGGAAGATGTGTTGCAATGTGTTTGTTCCCTTATTTTTTCTTGCATTTGTTGCATACTTGCTAATATTTTTGTCTCTAAGATTTTAATCTGGCAGTTTGAACATCAGTACTCTTCTTTTAGTATTCTTGTTTGGTTTATTTTCTATCTTCCTGATGTCAGAGGAGGCTTGGTGTCTTACTGAGTTTTTCAGTATTCATCTTTATCCCCAATCAAGAGATACAAGATTGCAAAGGAGATTTTTACCTTTTGTGAGTTTTTCCTTCTAACTGTAAAACACTTAAGAAGACACTTGGGGCCTCATTTATGAGCCCTTGCGTCACTTTTACGCCGCCAGTGCGTCACTTTTTGTGACGCACCAGTGGCGTAAAAAATGCGCCTTTTTGCGCCATATTTACAAAGTGACGCGTCTAGGTAGATGCGTCACTTTGTAAACCCCGGCGCCACATTATACCTGCGCCAGGTATAATGTATGCAAGGGGGCGTATTGTTGCAAGAAAGGGTCGTAGAAGTGACGCAGTGAAATCTATGCGCCTGCCTCACAGCAGGCGTAAGACTGACGCAGGCCCTTTCACATGGGGCCTTCCCCATGTGAAAGGATGCATTGCTGGAGTTGCGTCACTTTTGTGACACACTCCAGCAATGCGTCACTTTTGCGCTTACAGATACGTCAGAAATACTGACGTATCTGTAACTCCTTGCGCAATGATGCGTCATAATGTAAATATGATGCGTCATTGGTGCCGTAAGGAGGGCGCAATGAAAAGTGACACATCGCTGTATTCACGCAGCGATGCGTCACTTTTCATAAATGAGGCCCCAGATATCTTTCACAAATACGCTTCTGTGCAGGGTGGCACCATGGCTACTGGTAGGGGCCATCCTTCCCTCTGGTAATTAGGAACGTGATTTAGCAGACTTTTGCAGCAACCAGTTACTGGCAGGTGTTGGCACAATTGTGTATTACAAATGGAGAACCACATTTCCTCACTAGGGAAGATGCCCTCTATAAAGTGGCTTCTTGGCCTAATGTAACTGGATTTGGACATGTGTAATACCCTCTTTTGTGGGGTTCAGATCTGCCTCAAAGGTTTCATGCTTTCCAGGCCTTTTGCTTCCAGTGTTAAATACTGTAATTCTACACTTGTTTTATAAGTAGAAATTTTGATATAGTTATTTGAACAGAAAATATTGAGAAAAGGAGTTTGCAAAGTAATAAAGGGCATGCAAAAATGTAATCTTATCATGTTAATTAAAGATAAGGTAAAAGTGTTCAGTGCTCAGATGGTGACACTTGGATGATGTTGTTTGAATTGACCTAATGTGAATATGCAGAAAGAAGGGAAACACAAGACCATACAGGTTCAATATTAATGATGCCTTCTTTGTTACAAATTGCATAAACTACTGTTTGTGTTGGCCCAACTATCCTACTAGTCAACAACATTTTGACCAATGTTTCCGATAGGGTCATCATCAGGACAATAGGCTATGGAGCAAATTGGAGTTAAGGGGACTAGGAAGGTCAGGAAAGTGGTGAAGCTCAACAAGGGAAAACCCTACAGAAAGCATTGATTCCCCTCATTGCTAATGGCGGGAGATCCCCAAGTAATTGGGACTTGATGACTTGTGGGTTCTGCAAGATGTTAGTGAGCAAAGGCATTGATATGAGGGAGAGAGCAAGTACCAAATGGGGCAGACTACCTGGAAGACTATGCAACCCGGGAAGTTCATCTAAAATGAAAATTGAAGGGAAAAGCTCTGACACAGGCATAGCAACTATAAATGATCCTAGTTGTCAGAAACAAGTTGGAAAGAATCCTGAAGCTAATAAAAGCTTGTAAATTGTCAAATTCCCTAAGCCCAAACGGGCTCTCAATGGCAATATTTAAACTTACTTGAATTAGGAGCACCGTTTTGAATCCTATTTGGCAAATCCTTACATCATGGAAGTGCTCAATTATACGGTACAGAACGGGAATATCGTTGCAAAAATATCGACTTACCTAAATATCGCTGCAAAAATATCTACAGGAAGAAATATCGATGACAAAAATATAGTCTGACCAGAATATCGACAGACAGGTAAGTAATATCGATTACATTAATATAGTTGTAATAAATATCGTTTACAAAAACATAGTTTACAAAAATATCTTTTTTTAAATAATTATAAGTAATGTAGAGTTTTTAATGAGTATTTGTAGTCAAAGTAGTATATTTTGTAGTATTTTATTAGTTAATAATGTATTTTATGTTGAATTTAGTATTAATAGTTCCGTAGCGGGTTGTGGGTTTATAGGGGAGTAGGGTGGGAAGTAATTTAAATATAATAAAAAAATAGATTAATTAATGTTTTAAATGAATATAAATAGTGTAATAAATAATAGTTAATTAATTTTAATTATTTAATTGAATAATAATTATGTAATTAAATATGTTAATTTTTAAATTAATTTTAGGTGTGTGTACTGGAATTTTTTAGTGAAAATTTAGTAAATTAATTATATTTTAATTGATTAATTATTTAATTAATGATTAAATAAATAAAAATAAATATTTGTTATTTTATAAATGACAAAATACATTTATTAATTTTTACCCCTACGTTATCCAACGCTTTCCCTACAGTTGCACCCTCTGGAGTGGGAATATTAATTTTTACTCCTACGCTATCCAACGCTTTCCCAACTGTTGCACCCCCTGGAGTGGGAATAGTAATTTTTACCCATACGCTATCCAACGCTTTCCCTACTGTTGCACCCTCTGGAATGGGAATAGTAATTTTTACCCCTACGCTATCCAACGCTTTCCCTACTGTTGCACCCCCTGGAGTGGGAATAGTAATTTTTACCCCTACGCTATCCAACGCTTTCCCTACTGTTGCACCCTCTGGAGTGGGAATAGTAATTGTTACCCCTACGCTATCCAACGCTTTCCCTACTGTTGCACCCTCTGGAGTGGGAATAGTAATTTTTACTCCTACGCTATCCAACGCTTTCCCTACTGTTGCACCCTCTGGAGTGGGAATAGTAATTTTTACTCCTATGCTATCCAACGCTTTCCCTACTGTTGCACCCCCTGGAGTGGGAATAGTAATTTTTACCTCTACGCTATCCAACGTTTTCCCTACTGTTGCACCCTCTGGAGTGGGAATAGTAATTTTTACTCCTACGCTATCCAACCCTTTCCCTACTGTTGCACCCCCTGGAGTGGGAATAGTAATTTTAACCCCTACGCTATCCAACGCTTTCCCTACTGTTGCACCCTCTGGAGTGGGAATAGTAATTTTTACCCCTACGCTATCCAACGCTTTCCCTACTGTTGCACCCTCTGGAGTGGGAATAGTAATTTTTACTCCTACGCTATCCAACACTTTCCCTACTGTTGCACCCCCTGGAGTGGGAATAGTAATTTTAACCCCTACGCTATCCAACGCTTTCCCTACTGTTGCACCCTCTGGAGTGGGAATAGTAATTTTTACCCCTACGCTATCCAACGCTTTCCCTACTGTTGCACCCTCTGGAGTGGAAATAGTAATTTTTACCCCTACGCTATCCAACGCTTTCCCAACTGTTGCACCCTCTGGAGTGGGAATAGTAATTTTTACCCCTACGCTATCCAACGCTTTCCCTATTGTTGCACCCTTTGGAGTGGGAATAGTAAGTTTTACACCTACGCTATCAAATGTTTTAACTAATAATATATTGTATATTTTAATTATATGTATGTATTAGTTGTTATATAAAGTAATGTGTAAAATATATGTATATGTACACAGTTATTAAGTTTATAATGAAAAAGTGTAGTTAATTTGTTTTAAATAGTTAAAAAATAAAAGTAATGTAATGTATTTTGTTAATAGTACTTATATATTATTTATTATTTTATGTAATTTTAATTAATTTAAAAAGTCGATATTTTTTACATCTATATTAATTACAACAATATTTTTGAGTAGATATTTATGTACTTACCTGTTTAAGTATAGGGTGTCGATATTTTTGTAAACGATATTTTTACAACTATATTTATGTCAGCTATATTTTTGTAATCGATATTTTAACACCCTACCCAATTATACAAGTAAAGACCCAATTTATAGCCAAGCAGTTATCTTCCCTAAACATCTATGACCAATATTATCATATTCTCTCCAATATGATTTAGATCACAATGTTGTACTATAGATATTATCATGGCTTTATTGATATTGGCGAATAATAGACCTTTTGTCTCTATATATGCAATTAATTAGCAGCATTTGTTTAGCCAATAACAACTATTTATGGTTTAACGTCCACTCACGGGGAATCCAGTTGCTGCGTTTTGTGCCAGCCCAACTTGCAAAGCGAGAGCGAGAGAGAGAGAGAGAGAGCGGGCGCGGACGCCTTGTGGATGCCGTGTTGCTGTGCTTCTGGCTTGGTGTTATTGGTGCTACTGGGGTTATTGGCTCCCCCTACCATCACATCGCCTTGCCTTGCCTCTCAACCGGGAGTCACTGGTGACTTTTGCCGCTTGTCAACCTCCTCGGTGTTCGGCATTCGGCGGCTGGCAAGTCCAACAAGTCCAGCACCCGAGGGGGTGGAGCAGCTGCAGAAAGGCGAAAGGAAAATGAAAAATGGGGACCAGCGCGGAGGCACTGTGTGGAGACCATCGGTCTGCAGGCAGTGCTGCTGTACTCCGCCCAGAGTGAGAGGGCCGACGGTTACCAAGCTGTGCTGAGAGGTGCAGTAAGCACAGCCACCGGAGCAGAGCAGTAGTGGAGCTGAGCCACAGGACATCCAGGCTCCAGGCAACAGGCTATAGGTTACAGTGCTGACTTTCCCCCCTCTGTGCTGACTGCGCCAACCCCTTATGTCTTCAGTCACCACCACACATCCACCGGGCCCTTAAGTCTTAAAGCTTGTATGTTTTCAGCTGTGGTTTTGTCTGGCTCTCTGTGCTTTCCCGGCGAGACTCCCAAACATCTGAATCCCCACAAGGGCCCACAAGGGCCCTACGAAGTTAGGCTCGTGGGCAGGGGTGCCTGATCCAGACTTTTTTAGAGTCTCTGGGCGTCTCTTGGAGCACACACAGCTATGAGGTCAGGCAGGAAAAGGGGCCAGCTCGTGACCAAGTCCAAGGTCAAACAAAACAGAAACATCAAACAAGCCTGTGTGAGTTTGGATACGTCTCCAGATGAAGCTAGGACTCGCAGTGATCCAGCTCATTAAGGTTGGAGTCCACCATCCTTATCTCCGTCAACTAAAAATCACCTCAAAATTCCAACTCCTAAAGGACCCACCCTCATCCATTTTTTCATCCAGTGGTAAAATATTGGGTCTTCAGGATCCTCTACTTACTCTATCCCCGCAGGAATCACCAGCATCACTATCTTCAGGTCAGATTCCCGACACCACCAATATACCATTACCCATGGCCTGTTCGCCCAAACTCGGAAAAACGGGCAAAATGGAATTTGAAACAGGGGCATTAGCAGCTCAGTCACCCTGCAAAAAGAAGGCAAGGGAAGCAGTCCCCCTCCGGTTCATCGTCTCCCCTTAAGTCCACCACTGTCTCAATTACCACATACAATCGGAAGGAAAGACAACCTTCGCTCAGCTTCATAAAAAGCAGTGGCAACCATCTCAATCGAGGGCAAGAGGTTCTTAACAAATCAAATTCAAATAACCTCTCAAAGATCACCAACGTCTCCCCCCATCATTTGGATGCCTTCAAGACTAACCAATTGCCAACCGAAGTAATTGTAGATGGAAAGGGCTTCTCCGAGTACCCGAAGGAGGCTGCAGATACCACACACGGCTGTTAACCTCACCTACTTGGGATCGCAGGAATGGGCTGACTTAATTGCTTCTTATACCCTGGTCACACCCGTCAAACAACCTCTGACCTCCTCTAAAGAAATAGTTTTAGATAAAAGCCTGTTGACACTGTATATACTGCTCACTTTGTCACTTTTTCACTTTGCACAACTGTCACTAAACAGTATTTTGTACATGATTTGAGGTTTTTTTTATACAACCAAACAGCTCATAACTGAATGAAGGAATTCTGATGAATAATGAGCACAGACTTAATGTGTACTGATTTTCTTTTCTTTTTCTTTGTGTGTGGAGAGAGCATATTCTGTATTACATTTAATGTACTTTGAAACAATATCAGTTCTACCCGACAGAACTGCTTTTTCGTTAAACGTCTAAACTACCCAGGTTCTGAGGGACACAGGGTTACCCCATTGTTTGAACTACCACTGATAGAGCTAAACAACTCATTTCCAAGGCACAAATTAGGAGCATGAATAGTGCAAAAGAAACGTGTACTTTTATAGCGCTAGGTACAGCACGTTTCCTCTTTCTAAGCACTCTAAATAACAGATGTTATTATTTCCTATGACCCTCAAGATGCACAGCAAACCTATCAAACAGGAGAAACAAGGAGGAGGAGGGGGGCTTTAAAATAGAGCAGAAAGGAGACAGTAGGTGCAGAGATAGTAGTGCGCCACACACTATGGGGGTAGCAGAGAAGAGTGAAACAGAGACGGAGGAGGAAGGAAGGGGAGAACAGAGAGAAGAAACTGCTGCTGGGTCGGTGAGTGCTAACGAGAGGGGGGCTGGGGAGGTAGCAGGGGTTTGTGCGAAGCAGTCGCGTGTGTGCCGAACTGTGCAAGATAAAGGGGTGATGCCAGGAAGAGACCGGAAGCCCACATTGATGAAACAACATGAATGTTGGAGCAGGAAAGGGATGCTAGAGAGGGGGAGGGGTTAGCTAAAGAGAATTGAGGACAGCCAGCATTACCAGCATCACGAGCCCAGACGGGAGGGAAGAGCAGCGATAAGGGTAAGAGAAGAAGATAAACCAAATCGGGACTTGAAAGGATTACGTGGAGAGGCGTAGCGAGGCGCACACACTTGTGAGCGTAATAGAAAGCTGGTGGCCGCCTTTGGTAGCACTTTAAAAACCTGCTTACTAAATTAATAGCAAGCTGGTGACCGCCTTTCGTAAAACTTTAAAAACCCGCTTACTAAATGTCTGGCCAGACCAGCACATGTGATGGCTCTAGCGAGACCTAAAGACCAGCCCATGCGCTGGCTCTAGCTAGACCTAAAAAGAACACAGGAGTCAAACATGGCACAGCACCTCTGTGATCACATGAGAAGTGCAGCGCATAGATGGTTTATAGTAAAAGTTAAAATACACAGTAACTTTCCCTCTAGGACTGCAATAAGCTTTTCTTGAATGAAAAATAAAAGAATAGGAATGTCTAAGACCCTTGTGGGAGGGACATATTTCTAGTCAGGTTTCAGGTTTTAAAGTCTTTATTTCGATTTTTACATCATAAAAGACAATTAAAAACAATAGAAATTGAGCATACTTGATATAGATAAAATTTGATTTAAAACCATCACAGTTACAGTTTACAATTTCATGGATTTCAAGGAACATTTCAACACTAATATTAGAATTAAACAGTATAATAAAGACCTAATACAAATAGAAGAACGAAAAACCTGTTTTAAAAGTTGGGAAACGGAGACAGAATCAAAGTGCCTGCAGATATCTTGCTCTAATCACCCAAGCCCACCCCAGGAATTTGGCTACGGCCACAACTATCACCTCGGAGGTATTAGTACAAAGTGCCCATATAGCCTCTGCACTCCCTCTTACTTTAAGATGACGACATATGGGCGCTATCCATTTGCTTCTTGGGGCATGATAAGCCGGACATACAAATAGGAGATGACCCACACTCTCCTTATGTCCAGGGCACCGAGGACAGGAATCACTCACTCTGTTGGACCATTTCCTGGTAAAAGATCTTAAGGGCAGAGTACCTACTCGGAACTGGTGATAAAGCTTTTTGTCTAATGGCTTAGTTATGACGTCCCAATAATTCTCTAAGTGAGGGTCCAGTTTATGGCACAAAAACCTTCCTGTTAGGCTAACAGAATCTGAAGCAATAACTAGCCCTTTGCGAATAGAGGCCCAATAGAGTGCTTTATATTCCTGTTTTGAGGGAAAGCTGGTGGACCCCGGAGAAACCCATAGCTGATTGAGGCCCATGTCATCCAAGATCAATTTCACTTCACACAACCAGGGTATACTGCTAGACCCCCAAATAGATCTTACTTCCTCAAGTTCCCTAGCAAAGAGGCTTAGGTCTGGGGAGGTCCAGATACGTCTCCACATAGCTACTAGTCTGTATCTAGCCATTTCATTAATCGGGTTACAGCCCATATCCAAACATAGTGGTTTGGTTGGAGCCGATTGAGGAAGTCCTACTAGTTTCCGCATAAATTTGTTCTGAACTTTCACCAGAGTTGATAGGTCCATATGTCCCCAAAGGTCTGCCCTGTACAATATTGCGGAGCTTACCTTAGTGGCATAAATCTTAAGTGCGAGTTTGATACGTTTAGTTAAGGACCTTTTTTGCTCCTGTAGAAGACAACCCGTAAGGCGAGCAAATTTTAGATGTAGTGTGTTAACCTGTGGTTTCCAGTGGAGACGGTAGTCCAAGGTTACTCCCAGATAGGTCATAACCTCAACTTGTTCCAGGCCCACTCCATTCAAGCTCACTGAGCTCTTAATGGGACGACTTTTAGTTAGGGCCATGAATTTAGTTTTGTTTACATTGATTTTTAGGTCGTTGATGGTACAAAACTCCTCAAAGCGGGTCAGTGCAGTTTGCAAGCTGCTACGAGTCTTTGAGAGGAGTAAGGTGTCATCAGCAAAGATGAGCATAGGGAACTTGGTCCCGCCCAAAGATGGTGCATCGGTAGGGGTATTTGCAAAAAACTTGACCACCTGGTCAATGAACAGTATAAAGAGCGTTGGTGCCAAAACACAGCCCTGACGGACGCCACGAGTTACGGGGAAGCAATCCGTCACCTGCCCTTGGCCTCCCCACCTCACCCTGGCAAAATTGCCCTCATGTAATCTAACAATCAGGTCCAATAATTCTAATGGCAGTCCCAAATCCAGAGTTTGACCCTTGGCACAAGGTCAAAGGCCGATTTCAGATCGATGAAAGCGGCATAGGTCGTTCCGCCGCCCAACAGCACCACCTTCCAGTAAATCAGACAAAATCTGAAAACCTGGTCGATGGTCGATGGTGCTGGTACCTGATCTGAAACCGGCCTGTAGGGGGACAAGATGCCCTCCAACTACATCCACCCCTGGACTCTGGCAAGGACCATCCTTGCAATGACCTTTTGAAGTGAGTCAATTAAACTTATTGGACGGTAATATCCCGAATCTGAACGGTCCCCTTTTTTAAAAATTGGGAGAATCTCCGCCTCCTTCCAGGACACAGGGATCCTCGCCCCCATAGCAATGGCATTCGCTATTTTGGTTATGTAGGGAACCCAGAGTTGAGGATTGACATTAAATAAATCGGCCGGGATGCAATCCATCCCTGGCGCCTTCCCCCTTAGGACCAGGCGGAGCGCAGACTTAGTTTCCAGTGGCGTGAAATTTAACTCTTGGTTAGGAATGAGGGTAATTACCTGCCTGGTTTGAACTGTGTCGATTTCTAAGTCAGGGTCCATAAACTGGCCAGAATAGAAATCAACCCATGCTTCTGCGGACACATGGTTAACTGGGGTTTGAGAGTCGGGATTTCTGCCCCACTTAACAATTTCCCAAAACTTAATCTGATTTGCAGAAGTGCATGCATCTAGTAGGTCAGACCAATGTAGATCGCCCCACTCCCTTTTCGCCTCCCACTGGGTTCTTTTGTACATTAGGCGTGCCTCCTTTATATCACTGGAAATCCTAGATTTCACTGCTTTGACTAAACGGCTATGTGCCTCCCTGCAATTTTTATTGTACCATTTTTCCCGAGGACCATGTACGTTTACGGTGCCTTGCGTTGGTGGAATCGTCAAAAGGACCTTAAGATGAGCAAAACACCGTTCGTGGAGGTCACAAATCTGATCATCAACAACCCTAGTGTGAGCAAGGGACAAAATGTCGCTCAAAGTCAATGAGGCTACCTTCATTATGCTATCTAGAAGAGTCGGGTTCTCCACAACCTTGGACCATCTAAGCCTTCTTCTATCATTTGTTAAGATAGCATCCCCTGTTACATGAACAGCAGGAGCGAGCCTACCAAATCCACCTGGGAGTCTCAAACTTAATGACAATGGGTTGTGGTCGCTTTCAGGGCGGGGCACTAATTCCATGTCAATCAAAAGTGACCAATATTCAATTTTTAGCAGGATATAGTCTATTCGACTTTTTCTCACTCCATTATCAAAAGTGGGTTTGCCAACTTTATCAGAGGTTGTATGACCATTGGTTGCCCTTAGCCCCCAATCTAGACACAGCCCCATCCAGTGTAAGGCTGCCTCTGAGCCTCTTTTGATAGTATCCAGAGACAGCATCGGGATGTTCCAGACAATATCCTCCGCAAACCCCAGGTCCTCCCCCGCAGCATAAAGCGGCTCGAAGGTGCAGTTGAGGTCCCCTGCTAGGACAAGTAACCTGTCTCTCCCTACCCCTTCAAGATATGAGTCTAACACAGCTAGGATGCTAGGGCAGCGCCCACCCGGTTGGCCACGTGCATAGATGTTAATGACTACAATGTCCTGACAGTTTTCTTTGCTTAATCTAATTCCCAAGAGGTCCGGGTTATCTACAAAGATTTCCATTGGTCGGTAGCCAATGGACTGTATAACCCCGGTCACTAACCCTCCCGATGCCCGACCCTTGTTGCCCCTTATTGCTGGTTTAAAGAAGTTTAGGAACCCGACCCTATGAATAGGATCAGGGGCCCAACTTTCCTGAAACAGTAAAATATCAAAAGTATCAATAAAATCCAACCAGTCCTCTGAGTCCATACGACCCTTCATCCCTGCCACATTCCATGATGCTAATTTAAGTGCCGCAACCTGACTGGGTGTTGTAACTCTATGCGTACCACTATAATCCACTCCCAAGGGTGCGGCTATACTCAGTTGTGGACCCACCACCTCGGTATCCTCCTGGTGAGGGTATACAGAGGCCACCACCATCTCCCTCTCAATGCTGGAGACCCCCTGGATAGACACCTCAGAACAAACTCCGTCAGCCCCACCTACTTGATTGCCCAGAGCCCTCCCGTTGCCACTTTCTCAGTGAAGTCAATCGATACACTCCAGGCCAGAGAGGGGTTTGTAGCGAATAAACAATAATGGGTGCTGTGGGATGTAAGGTGTTCTATCAGCATGATATCTTCTAACAGGAATTTTTGGGAAGGTCTGACTGGAGGGGAACTCACAGGATCGTCTGGGATAAAAATACCCAAGGCCTAAGGTCTGCACATCCCCCAGCCTCCCAAACCTTGCTTCCCTATGCAGAAAATCTACCACCCAGGGATCCTTAAAGGATATAATGATGCAGTCCCCTTCTAAGTCCTTGGTACAGTGGCCCACCCATTTAACTCTTCTCACAAACAGTATTTCAGTCAAGGAGGGGGGAAGAGGGCGGTTTGTATGTAGCCAAAATACAACTTTGTTTCGGAGGTCCCTGTGTGATTCATTTGAGCCCTCCCTAAGAGGGGCAACCCCTGTTAAAACTATTGTATAAGGTGTTGCTTCTAAAGGTAGATCTGTGCATGGGGGTACCCTTTTACTGGCTTTCGCAAAGGGAGTAGGGGGATTGGTGGATCTGCTCCCCTTTGCGCCATTGGTTAATTTGGGCTGAGACAATGTGCTTGGAGCACACATTACTCTGTCCTGAGGCCGAGTAGCCGCAGGAGGTATAAGGCTACTCGGCTGACGTTGGTGGTTAGATTTGGAGGGAGCCTTCTTTGGCACCTGCAGCAAGGAGACTGGTGCAGGCGTACAATCATGTTTCCCAGAACTCCCCCCTGCCACTGACCCCTTGTTTTTACTAAGATTAGTAGATACTGAACCAGCAATTACAGACGATGAAAATTTACCTATGGTTACATTTTTCTGGCCTTTGGAGTTACTCAAGGAAGAACTAGGATTCCCCAAAACAATTTGGGAGTTTGCTATCTTTTTTAATAACCCAGTATTGGTGTTTACAATGGTCTCGAGTGCATCCAATTTCGCGGTCATCAGCCGTGTTCATTTGAGTACAGGGAGTAAAAGAGTTTTAAATAAAGCTTCCATTTTGGCCAGCAAGCTGTCATCACTACTGTAACAGGTGGGGCATGGGTCGGAGGGCCCATAGGAGATGTGAGGAGGACTCAGGGTATTATTTAAAACTGGGACAGGATGTAGGGTGGAGATGACTTCGAGAGTTGGGACAGTGGGAAGCGCAGGGGCATTAGGTTTTTGAATCTTGGTAGCACCCCCCCCTCTGATGGCCCTTACATCTTTTCCTTTTTCGTGGTACTTTTCTCAGAGAGTCCTCATCCATAGATGAGTCCGACTGAGATTGACTGGCCAGAAGCACACTGTCCTCGCCCCCACTACCTTGTGTGTCATCGGGGTTAGAGTCGCTCTCTATCATAGTCGGAGGTAGGCCTTCCCCCTCTGCCTCACGGTGCACATCCACCGCTATTTCGACAAGATGGTGGCTCGTATTCGGGGCCCGTACATCAGGGCTAGGTATTTTGGCCAACCTTCCCAATGAAGAACGTTTCCTGCTAACCAGATCTATTGAGAGCCTTTTTTCGACCATGGCTATCTCTTTTTCTAGGATACCTGTGGCCCTAGTGATGAAAGCGTCTAAAGGGCCAGAGACTACCCCCTTTGTGGTCTGTAACTGTACATTGCGTTCTTTACCCGAACGTAAAAGCATGATTATGACAATAACCGTACAATATTGGCACAACAATAAATACAAACATAGAAGCAGGGGGGTGGCCCAACCCAACCTCGCCCGACCACGGACGGCCACAGACGGTCCTGCCCTTGTCCAGGGCTTCTCCCAGGACGCTCCCGCGCACTCCCGCGCCGCTGGGAGATGAACCTGCTAAATGAGAATTAGTGACAGGCGGGGGGGCGGGGCAAGCAGGGAGAGCGGCCCAGGTGGAACAGGTTTGGGCACACAGGGACTCCTGGGAGATGGAGTCCCTGTTAGAAAGCTCGCAGCCCTGCCTCCACACCGCACTCCCCGGGACCTCCTTTACAGCACAGTCCCACTCCTTCCGTCAGCTCCCGCCGATGACAGGTGCAGCGGTACCCGCGCAGCGGGTCCGGCGAGCTGGAATTCACAGTGGCAGAAAGGCAGCAAGTTCAGCAACAGCACTCCCATGGCAAGACGATAAGGAAAACACAGAGTCCCTCTCTAATCTCGTCTGCAGCTGCAAAACTGAGGGGTTCGTAAAAAGGAGTAGACACGAGAACGTGCCCCTCCCCCGCCCCTTTGTAACCCAAGTCTTGGGATTTTTCAATCGCTCTGAGAAGACGGTTCGCCTTGTGGCCTGAAGTCATAAACCACAACAAAAAGAATGCAATGCTGCCGTGCGATAGAGAAGTGACTTGTTTTACTGGAATTTATAGGCACTGTGAGCATAATATGCAAAAATGTCAAGATTCTTCATGAGAAAATCTAGATATAAAGAATGATGTTACAGGGTGTTTGTGGAAAACTTGGTAGTTCAGTTTAAAAAATGAAGTTCTTTTAAGCGAGATAAGAGACAGGCATGGTGAGAAAACCTGAAACCGGTGCCCATGGCAGGGGTGTGACAGGGGTGTGCCAGGGAAGCAGGCGGGAGGCAGGCTTAGGGACACAAGTATTGGCAACAGGAATATGGATTTTCCCAACAGTCTGTAAGGGCGCTCCTGGCCCACATCTATAATGTTATTTGTAAGCAGCTCTAGTTGTTCTAATGTGGTGCCCCTGGGGTCCCCCTGCAGCCCCCAACCCCCTCGTACATTTCTTTCTCTCTGTCTGGCTCTGTTCCTTTCTCTGCTCCCCATCAGCTGTGAAGCTGCATTATCACATTTGAACTCTTTCCTCCTCTGTGCAGCATCCCAGCTCACTTCCGGCTTCATCCACAAAGTCAGTGACATTACCTGAGGGTGTTCAAAAGCTACTTCACCCCATGAGAGGCAAGTGGGAAAGTGATGAGAATGCTGGTCTCTGCCACCCGGGTGTAGCCAGATTGCCCCCTGTTGACCCAGCACCATGCTTTCAATGCTGGGCTTGCATTTAACATTCTGGTGCACTCTGGGAGTTGTGATCATTGTTTGCTTAGGTGTTTTTTTCCAGTGCAGTTGAACCTTGGCCTGCTGTCACTTGTTAGTCACTCTGATATTTAACCATTCAGTCTTTGGCCTGATGTGAGATTTGGTCCTTTTACTGCTTGTGTCGAGTCAGTCAATGGCTGCCCAGCTGTGGAAAAGCCCTCAGGGTTTATGTCACTGGTGCCGATTAGCTACCTAGTCGTAGTGTTCAGCCCACTGGACTGAGCACGCTGCGACCTGCACACTAACGTGTGTATGGGAAAGTGAAACACCAGCTCCCTGTAAAGCCCAGAGCTGCGTGTGAACCCACAACTATCACAAGGCACCCTGACAATAGCAGTGCGATGGGGGCCTCGTTAGTGGTTCTTATTGTGCCTGTGCTGAAGTGCAGACAGTACCTGGGTGTCTGAGTCGGTTATGCCCTCAGCACTTGTCACTGTTGGATCTACAACCCCCACCCTACAAACCTGCTTCCGCTGGGCTCTCAGCAGTGTTCCGGCCACCAGACACCCCAACATGCCTGGAACATTGGGCTTAGCTGTCCACCCAGAGATGAACCGGAGGGCCACAGAAGTCTCTAGAAGGGGCAGTAATGGACGTCCGCCTGCACCATCAGCAGGACACCGTGGCATTGCAACCGGAAACACACCAATGGGGCCCATGAAGAAGCATGTTTGGCGCATAAGGATTGTCCATTGCTCGCCGATGTTCATGGCTCACTGTGAGTGCATGGCCGTAGCTTCTTCTCACTGAGGGTGCAAGCAGACCTTTGGGCCAAAGGGCAGGTCAGATCCTCATAGTGTTAAAGCACATGCTTGTGTGTAGGGCTTTTGTTTGGCTGATGTTCCCCATGAGCGCGCGAAGCCATCGGCACCTCTAAAAAACACTAACAAATGAGTAAACAAGCGTGCACCTCATGCTACAAGTGGGAGGGGTGGAGAGAGTGCAAGAGCACACAAAGCGTTTCCTTTGTGGGAGCGAGCCAGGGGCACCATGTGTTTATAAGTTAATTACAGACATATGGTGTCAAGCTTGCTCCCGCAAGGGAATCGCCAGACGTGCACGCGTTGCCATTGAAGGCATTATACTCGTGCACGTTTTTAGGACAAAAGCTGCATCAATGGCTAAAGGTCTTTTTCGAAGCAGCTAGGCAAGACCTAAAAATGAGCTGCTATAAAGAAGCTGTCATTACAACTGTTACAGCACAGTTGTCAATTATGCAAGAAGTGAATACCTTAACTAAAGCTTATCAATTGCTGTCATTGGACTCCCTAGGTTTCATGAATTAACTGCAAAGTAAAAATAAAATAATAGGTGTACCTTAGTCAAAAGACTTACATTTAACAGCCTACAGGTACACAGCATATGTCCAAAACACTTGTACCGTGAAAAGACAATTATACTTTGAGGCTAGGATGAAAAAGTCATTCTTAGGAACGAAATAACTATACATTCCGATCCTCCAAATTGAAAGCGCATGGAAGAATATAGCAAAAGGGCAGAGAAAATCCTCCCCGTGCAGTGTACATAAAGAAACAATAGAAAGCATACTATGTCTATGCC
Source organism: Lissotriton vulgaris (assembly GCF_964263255.1). Classification (NCBI taxonomy): domain Eukaryota; kingdom Metazoa; phylum Chordata; class Amphibia; order Caudata; family Salamandridae; genus Lissotriton; species Lissotriton vulgaris. Next base: position 1,105,055,859 of record NC_141696.1, on the reverse strand, counting down.
ACAACATGATTGATCTGCATAAGAAATATTTGCGCCCACTGATAAGAGCAACCAGAATTAGGACAATTAAGTATGCTTGTAACTTTTATTTTAACGTTTCATTACAGATAGCAATAGGATGTTTTACGGATATTTTCATTTGTTTCACAATCACCTAAGCAATATCTCCCAAAAAAATCAACAAATGTTTACAAAAATGTTAGCTATTTTTAAGGTTTGTGCACATGGATATTTTTTATTGTAGAACCATTAATTAAATGTTTCTTTTTAATCAGATTTTTTCTATTCATTTGGTGTATTGTAATTGATGTTTATAAATCTATAAAATAAATTAATACAATACCAGTTCCACTTGAAAGGACAGGCAAAATATGAGTGCCCTACATTTGTGGGACTTGTGCAGTGGTTCCCAAACTTTATCAACCTGCGGCTCACTCATCCCATTGGCCATTGCCGGTGTCTTCCCAAGTTTACTTTTTTTAGAGGGTGGGAGGGTGGGGGGGGGTGGGGGGGGGATGTAAGCCAGGCCTATGGAGTACTTGCATTTTTCTCCCTGAAAATAATTAGGATGAACCCGATGAAGGTATTATTATCATATATTCAGGGTGTTTCGTATTACTAAGGAGGTGCCACTAATAAAATATTCCCAGCTACACTTCTTTGTCCATGCCTTTTTTAGAGTACCCTCTCCTGCTTGTTTATCCCACTTACAGTGCTAGATAGCACCCCTATGCATGTAGGCCCCATTGCCAAAGTATTTCTGTGCTTGAAGAATATCTGCATCCACTTCCATTTCTACCAATGTCATATGTGCCAACACACCTGTCTCAGCAGGGTGACTCATGATTTTTTAAACCACATACAGCTTTATTTTTGCTGTCTCCTCCCTAAAATTGCCCCCAAATCTATGCAAGCAAAATAAATTCCTCAGATATTCCTTTTTTTTAAACATCCCTCTTTCTTGCTTACAGATGTTGTCATAATGTATATGGTGTTTTACTTCCTGTGCTCATGAAGAGAGCAGGCCAGTCTGGAAATGTGTGTGTATTGAAAGAAATGTGTACTGGATGTACCTATGGTTCAAGTACAAGTGTCAACACTTAATAATACTTAATGTGTTTAATAGACATGACAACTGTACTTTTGCAATGGTGTAAAATGCATCTGGAAATAAACAAAACTATTAACGAGTCTAACAAAATTATTCAGGCATCTTCCGCTTACTTTGGGAGTGTTGGAATGTGGGATCAAGTGAAATATGGACGTTATCTCCCTCGAAATGCCATAAATTAAGCACTACGTTTGCAGCTTTAGGCATGTCACTTACAAATCATCGACATCATGCGTTTAAGTCTAATTAGTTTAACTAAAGCCAACAGACCCTTCAACATTAAATGCAGTAAAGTGCTTGGCATGCGGCTCCACTGGCTTGGTATGGTGGCTCCCCAGGGAGCCATGGTGCACAGTTTGGGAACCACTGGACTTGTGGGATGAGTGCCCTATACTTGTGAAAGCCCAGGAACAGAACAGCAAGGGAAATGTTGGAAGGCATTATGTTGAATGAATAGATTCACTGCTTTATACTGAATCCATGAATTCCATGCCAATATCTTGCAAGAGGTTTGGTGTTCTCCTAGTGCACAGCAATTTGTTGCTGTCATTGGCCCACACAGTGCTGTTAGCAGGATTGATGGGCATAAAAAAAGACCCAGGCTAGACTGGATTCTGGTTTACTGGTCCAGGATGCACAAAGATGCAAAAAGGCGTTTTACTTGCCAATTGAGTGGTATGCCAAGAGGTAAGAAAAAGGTATTGTTGGTGCCACTGTCAGGGGGAAGCATTCCAAACAAGCAGATGAAAGTTGATAGTGCTGATCTGCATCAGGTAACAAGTATATCATGACTTTGGTGGATAATTCCTCCAGCAAGTGTGCTTTTTGCTATTTGGTGTAAATCTGTTAAGTAGGTTTAGAGATATTAACTGAAAACAAATTTGTATATGTAGGGACGTGCACCCTTCGCAGATACACCTGTGGTGAATCAACGGTTCATGCATCAAAGCAAGGTCCTGATTGGCTGGCCGCAACTTCATAGAAAAGTTGCGGCTCCCATGTTATATCTCAAGAAACGGTCCTAGGGGCTCGAAGGCTGCTTGCATACAAATTGAAGGGGTCAGGTGAGAGTTTGCCTGACCCCTTCTGGATATTTTAAATGAGGTCAAAGCATGTTTAAAAGGCAGTAAAATGCCAGAAAATGTTGTTTTATGGCCACTCATGATATCCATGGAGCCGACACGGGTACCAGCATGGCCCACCATGTAAATCTGTGAAACTCACTGCAAAGTTACATAGGGCTGCGCTGAGCATTGCGTTAGATATGCGGATTTCATAAAACAAAATTGGGCTTCAACACAGAAAACATGGGCAGGATTAAAAAAATACTGATCATTTAGAAGTGGAATAACAACAAATCACAAGATTCCCTTCATCTTTTTTTTAACGACTGCAGGGTAAGTAAGAGCACATGGTGAGGGATAGCTATTGTAGCTGATTTTCTACTGAGAGAGGAGGTGGTTTGCAGGAGTTCTGACGGAGATTTCAAATGAAAGCAGATTTTACCAGACATGGAAATAAAACTGAGAGAACAGCAAATAGCTTTTACAGGTATGTTAATTAGGTTGTAGTATATAAAAGTATATTTAGAAAAAAAGAGTGTATTTAAGATTAAGGAAAATGTGTACCTTCTAGACGGTAACCTAGAAGGGAAAATAGAAGGCTTCTTAGATGAATAAATCAACTTAAAATACAGTGAGCAGGAAAGGAGCAAGAGAATTGCTATACTAAATGTATATTCATTTTATTATGCTAGTATGAATGAATGCACCTGAAATGTGAGGTGGATGTTTGCTTACAGGATGTAACGTTATAGTATGTAATTTGCACATGCTCACACAGTCAGGGAGTGACATACAGACCCAGGTACACTCTCACAAAAGAAGTTATATACCCATCACTCATATAGCCAGACAGTGACTGCCACATTTACTCACACACCCATAAGACCATTCACACAACCATTTGCTCATGTATACATCTAACTTTGAGCACTAGTTCACCCTTAGAGCCTGGGAGACATCCACAGATTGCAACCTGCACCACAAGAACAGTTTGAAGAGGACTACTTCAGCACACTTGAAAAGGGAAGAACCCTGATTGCTGTTGACCTCAGAATCAGGACCTCAAAGGATAGTGGGTTTTAGAAGGAGAGGTAGGTGTGGATAAATGAGTGGGTAAAGTCTCCAGAGGAGAGAGGGGATCCTCTATTGGATATGGTGCAGGGAGTACCGTTTCCTCCCCAACCCAGTCCCCTGAGGACCACAATAAAAGACAGGCTGAGTGGGAAAAGAGACTGCAGCTGGCCAAACTGGGTGCACAGGAGAGAAGAGCGGAGGCTACGAGAACCTTAGAGGAGAAAAGGGTCTTGCTGGCTGGAGTCGCACTTGAAGGCCAAAGAGCAAAACCGGAGGGAGCACCACTACTGTGTCCTGTGCAGAAGAAAGAGTGCATAAATTCAGAAACTCTGTGCCCGACTTTAAGGAGGGGGTTGGTAAAGCTGTACCTCTAGGGGTATAGCGGAACTCTGAAGAGGATTATAGAGGAGCCTTTGGACTCATATTCATAGTGATGGGAGGGACAACATACTGGCTGTAGAAAGGGGAATAGGCTGAGGTATTCTACTATAAAGGAGGCCCTTATCAGTAAGTATGAGCAAACACCAGAAGAGTGAAGGTTGAAATTCAGGGTTAGTCAGAAACTGTGTCGATACTGCTGGGAGGATTTTGTGAGTATTTTTGAAACATTTGTTGAAAGTATTGATGTTTCTCAAGAAGGCAATTCTAACAGTTGTATACTTTTGCTTTTTTTAACAAAGAGATCTGTGAAGAAGCAACTTGCTCAAAACAACAGATGGAATGTATATGGAATTTGAATTCTAGGGTCCTCCGGATATAATCTTGTAGACTTGTACTCTGTTGCAGGTATCTGCACAGGGCAGTCATCATACCGTCCACCTAGTCCAGTTCTAACTAGGTGAAGAAAATATTGAGTCTCTAAACATTTCTTCAGACACTCAATGGAGTTCTTTTGGCTTGTTTCATGCGATACAGTACAATAGCATCCCCAATAAACTCTTTTGAATGTAGTCGATGGATATTGTAATGCTCATATATTTTTTCAGATCTACTTCTATCTATTTTTTCAAACTGTGCACTTGAAGGCAAAATTTCTTCCTCGATGCTACTTCAATGTTAGACAACATCTACATCTTTATGGTAAATGTTACCTTCTTTAAGTTATAATGTTGTTTCCTTCCCCTTATTTAAATCCACTAGTGCCTGCCAGATTTATTTGTTTTTCATGGACACGCCATTCACTAGAATAATAAGCGGTTCTTTCAAATCTCTCTCTACACCCACAGTTTCATTTTGCCTTTAACATCTAAAGGTAAATACACAGCTCTACCTTTAAGCCTGTTCTGAAGCTCAGTGGGTGATATCTTTATTGATAGATGTTACTTCTCTCAGAAAGTAATGTAAATGATACCATTGATATTCTGCACAAATCAGGGTTAGAAACCAAGTTGAGTATGTGTTCCTAAATTTCACAACAGGTCCTTAAGCTCAACATGACAATGATGCCAGTACCCACTAGTCTCAATATTTTCAGAGGTAATGTGAATAGACAGAAGCACTGCAAGTACATGGGTGGGGTCCTACTGTATCAATGTATTCCTGGCAAATACTACAAATAATAAGGGATTCCCATTTATACACAGAAGCACGTCTATGCCTTCTTTGTACCTCTTCGCCTATCTCTTCTTCATCTTTTCTAGGAACCATCTATTCTCTTGCAATAGGACTATGGCTTTTACTTTACAAAATCAGACAGTCTACTGCATACACTATTTCCTTCTCTTGAATTAGCTTTCTTCATTACAAAAATGCCCAGTAGTGGATGTACGCTTCCATTCTCCCATGAAAATTTAGCGAAAGCTACTTTTTTTTTTTTTTTTTGTATCCTCATCTGCCAGACACACGTCCCTTAGATGCGAGAGGAACTAACCAATCATCTCACTGCCTCTAGGAACAAGACCCTGAAGATTGAGCCGCTTCACAACTTGGCAGAGAGTTTTATGAATTGATAGGAACAACCGTGCATCTTATGACAATGTCTCAAAGCAACTTAGTGCCAAAATATTCAGTATATATATGTCGGAATCTGGGCAGGCCACCATACTGAACTTGAGTGGATGGGCTTAATCATCCGATATTGGGGGAACAAAAAAAAACAAAAAGGACCTCATTTCCACTCTGTCAAAAGTTTCCAAAATGTGAAATTCTGAGCTCTACATGATCTTCTCAGATCTACTTTTGAGGTTTCATATAATGAGTTTAACCATCCTGAGTGGGCGGGAGGGGTGGTGTCCACCCAGTACATACATATCTGCCGTCTTGCCAGCAGGATGGCGTAAAACAGAAAGGATCGTGCTGCCCCAGTTATGTTCTGGTCTACCCCAAGGATGACAAGAGATAAAGAAAAGGGGATATCGATTTGAATAATCGAGTCCAAAGTAGCTTTAATCTCTGTCCAGAAAGTAGCTAAATGGGGGCATTCCCAGAACATATGAGCGTCAGATGCTGAGGGGAGTTTGCATTTGTTACAACATTTCCCCTCATGAAATTTGGACAGACGTAGGGGAGTGAGATAAGCCCGATGTAAAGTGAACAGATGGCTTCGTCTAAGCCAAGCGGGTTTTACCAATTTATATAAAAGGGTGAAAGATTCTGTCCAACTGTCCTCCTCTATTGCCGCAATTTCTCTCCCCCAAAGCTGTTTTGACAGGTGGAACTCCCCATCTATCTCCTCAAGTATAGACCAATACCAACAAGCCACCTCTTTGCCTCCTATCTGTTTTCCGATTAGCTGTTGTTCTAAAGGACTAGTTCTCCCGATATTAGGGACTTTCCTGTTCAATTCTCTGGCCCAACTGCTGATTTGTATATATTTGAATCTTGACAGTGTCAACCCTACTCTTTCCCAAAGGGCTTCCCACGGTATCAGGGTGCCTCCACCAAGTAGGTCCCCCCATCTAGCAATCCCAGCTGTTAAAAGAGGGGTGGCCATAGAGTCCTGTAGGCATGGTGGAAGCCCGGGAGAGTCCCAAATTGGAGCATGAATTGAATAATACGCCAACCCCACTCTGCGCTTAATTTGTACCCAAGTCTTCAATTGTGTTAATAGAATCTTTAACCTCACCTTCTTGAAAAACTTTTGTTCTCCAAACTTGAAAAGAAACCCATCCAATGGAAGGTTTGCCCCTACCAACATTGCTTTAAATAACTTCCCATTTGAGGTAACGTCTGGTGTCTTCAGAAGCATTCTCGAATGGGAAAGCTGAAACGCCCAGGAATAGTACTGAATATCTGGGAGGGCCAGACCACCTTTTTCCCTCCTCCTCCTCAATTTTTTCCAAGCCAACCTTGTCGCTTTGTACCCCCATATGAAAGAGTTTATTTCTTGTTGACACTTAAGAAGTTGTTTAGAGTCAAAAGCAATGGGAATTGCATTAAAGATAAAGGTCAATTTCGGGAGGATGGACATCTTTACAATATTAACCCTCCCATAAGTTGATAGTCTAAGACCAACCCAGGATCTTAAAAGGGCCCTACACTCTTTGGCAACCAAGTCTAAGTTTGATTTTGCTAGATCGTCAATATCTTGTGTGATTTTAACTCCAAGATAACGTATTGCGTGTGTTGAGGGCGTCACCCCAACACCCGGATTGGCAATATTCCATGTCATCAACTCGGTCTTATCGGCGTTAATGTCGTAGCCTGAAATACCTCCAAATTCTTTCGCTTTTTCGACCACTACGGGGAAAGCATTTGCAGGGTCGCTGGTGTATATTACGATATCGTCGGCATATAGGCCAACTTTCCTTTCCCATCCACCGAATTTAAATGAGGAAATTCTTGGGTCGTCCCTAAACGATTGTGCAAGTGGCTCAATGTATATATTAAATAGTATGGGGGACAGGGGGCAGCCCTGTCTTGTACCCCTAGTGATCCGGAAGGGCTGAGTACACACACCATTCACCATGATACTAGCACTGGGGTTTTGATATAAGAGCCCAATTGATCTTCGAAAATATGGACCAAATGCAAATTTCTTCATAGTTTCAGCTAGGTATGTCCAATTTACCCGGTGAAACGCTTTAGTAGCGTCAAGGGTCATAATGGCCAAAGGAAGGGAAAAAGTAGAGGCAATGTCCACTGCCCCGATCAAATCATATGTAAGGTCCGAAAGTTGTCTACCCTTTATAAAACCCTTTTGGTCAGTATGAATAATCGACCCAACCTCACGTCCAAGTCTGTTTGCCAGCACAGCCGCAAAGATCTTGTAATCACTGTTTAAAAGTGAAATTGGCCTATATGAACCGCATTTGGCTGGATCTTTCCTGGGTTTTGGAATCAAGACAATAGTCGCCTCCCCCCCAAGATTTCGGAGGAGCCACACCATTTATTAGGATGTCGTTAAAGAGTCTTGTCAGTACCGAAACTATTTCCGGGGCTATAACCCGTAATAATTCGCCAGGGAGGCCATCCGGGCCTGTTGCCTTGCCCCTCTTCACCTTTTTAATGCTTTCCTTCACTTCTTCTTCTGAAATAGGCCTATCAAGACGCTCGCTTTGTTCGGAGCTAAGAGTGGGAAGGGTAATCTTCTCCAACCATATAAGATTTGAAATGGGGTCCTCCAAAATTTCTTCCTTGTATATTTTTTGAAAAACTCCAAAAATGCTTCCCCAATATCTTTAACAGATGTTCTTTCACTTGCCTCTCCATCTACCATGATATGTTTTATATGTTTTTTTGCCTGGTCCGATTTAATTTTCCACGCTAGGACCTTACCTGCAGACTCACCATATTCAAAGTTGGAGATTTTACTTACTTCCCATTTTAGGGCGACCCTTTCTTGAAGGATGTTTTCTAGCTTTTCTTTTAACCCCTTACGTTGTTCTTGCTCCATATTGGTTCCGATTCCAGTGCCAATATGTTGGTCCAATAATGCAATGTCCCTTTCAATGCTATTGATCTTAGCTTTGTAGATTTTCCCTCGATAAGATGCCTTATTAGTTATGTAGCCTCTCATATAAGCTTTAAAGGCTTCCCATACTGTGTTTAGCTGGGTGGAATTAATATTTGTATCCATGAAAAGTTTTGTTTCGTGGATGAGAAGGTCTGTTTCTTCTTCTTCTAGAAGAATAGTGCGGTCAAATGACCACAAGGACTGAGAGATTTGCTGGGCCGATTGCAAACAAAAAACAATGGCGGAATGGTCCGATAAGTGTGAAGGTAAATACGTTACATCCTTAAGGTGGTCTCTAAGTGAGTAACTAAAGAGGGCGTAATCAATCCTTGATTTGTGATTATATTTATAGTTGTGGTATGATACCCCAAGTGCCCTACCAGCTCTCTCCCTCCATGGATCTGCCAATCCGAGTGTCGACATAACATCCCCCAACACCTGCCTGGATTTTTTAAAGGTTAATGCCCTTGAATTAGGGGATTTATCCAGCTTTGGGTTGAGTACCAGATTAAAATCTCCCATCCAAATTATCGGACCTTGTGTTGATAGTAACTGGTTCTGGATTTTAATCAAATATGAGGGGTCATCCTGTTTAGGGCCATAATAACCAACCAAATTGTATATACTATTATCTAAACTGACCCTAGCGTATAGCCTTCTACCACTTAAATCTTCCTCATATGCAAGAATCTGGGCTTTGATTTGCTTTTAGAAGATGATTAATATACCACGAATATTCGCATTATGATTAGTGCAAATATAACTGTCAACCCATCTGATTTTACTCAGGATTTCCTTCACTTCATGTTGGAGAAGATGTGTTTCCTGGATTACTATGACCTGCGCCGGTGAGTCCCTCAGATATTGCAATATTCTATATCTCCTACTCTTAACACGCAGGCCATTGACATTCCAGGACAGAAATGTTATTACCATCAGCCAGTGTCCGGACCCCTCCCCCTACTCCAGCTCACTAAAGGATTGTATCTCCCAGTGAGAATTAAGTGAAGTATGCATAAAAGTATACTCGATTGAACTAGTATGTTTGAGACTGTGCCTGAACAGTGAGGATGTTTTATGGTTTTACCCCTTCCCCCCTCCCACCCCACCCTGGAAAACCCCCCCTTAATTAATCTGGCTATTGCTGCCAGATTTGCCTCTCTGTGGAGTTCCGTATGCCCTGGTCATTTACATGATTGAATATAGCCCGGCATGCCTTGATTCTTTCTGGGGGAAGACCATCATAATTATGTAAACTAAAAGTAATGGAGATACTTAAGTTTAGGAATTTAGGTAAGTTTAGGTGTTAGACGCACACCTTCACACATAACGGGAGTATTGTTCTGATACAATTTTCCTTTTTTAACTAATATATATATATATTTTTAATTTCAAATATACATATATATCTTTTTCTTTTGTAAACATTTTTTTTTTTTAATTCTTTATTTTTCCCTTTTTTTTTTATTCGTTTTTTTTTAAATTAAATTTCCCTCTTCATTTTTTTTTTTCCCCCCGCTTTTTATCCCTTCATACCTTCGATTTTTTTTTTTTTCCTCTCTTCCTTTCCCTATTCTCGACCTTATATCCCCTGTACCCTGTACCCTTCACCCTTCACCTCTATTCTTATCTACATATTTTAACTCGGTGACTCAATGCCGTGTCTATATTAACCTAAGAACTATCACTAGATGTTACCCTGTTGATGATCATAAATAGATGTCAAGAGTTCGTCTGCCTCCAATGGAGAATGGATGTTGTGCATTTTATTGTTATACATTACCCGCAAAAAAGCGGGGAACCTCATTTGGACAGTCGCTCCCAGAGCCCTAAACTTCTCATTTTCTGGCCTAACTCCCATTGTCTGTCGAGAGTAGACTTAGATAAATCAGATCTGACAACATATGAGAAGTCTAAAGCTTTTAAAGCAGTAGACTTTAGAGCTAAGTTTAGAATCTTCTCTTTTACGGAGTAGGTCAGAAAATTAACTAGAATTTTCCTAGGTTTAGACCTTCCCTGTTTTAAACGGAAGGAATCTCTATGAGCTCGCTGAATGTCTTTTTCTAGCTCCTCAATGGATTCCTCCAAATTTAGGGACTCTTTAAGCAAGGAAGCTACAAATTTTTTCATATCACTCCCCTCTTTTCCCTCTGGAACTTTTAGAATTCTAATGTTGTTTCTCCTTGAGTAGTTCTCCAAAGATTCCACTCTCTCTTTTGTTGCGTTCCCGTCTCGCCTTAAGTAATAAATCTTTTCATTGGCAGAATCTAATTTAGCTTTTAGTTCAACAACTGTGCTCTCGAGAGTATCTGTCCTGTCAGATAGAAGATCTACTCTCTTATCCAAAGCATCAAACGCTGCTTTAATCTCCAGCTGATTACGCTTAGATTCAGCGAACCCAGTTTTAATTTCGTGCAATAAATCCTCCAGAGAAATCTTCTCCTTCAACTCCGAGGTCTCACCTGCCTTGTCCTTGTCCTTATCCTTGTCCTGAGCGGCAAGAAGTCCAGCTTCTACTGGGGTATTATGAACAGCAGCAGAGTCTGCTTCCTCCTCCACTTCTACCACCTCCACCGGGACGGAATCTTGAGTTTCGGCTGTATCGCCCATCTTATTCTTGTCCTCTAGTGGTCCACTGGGGATTTCTAGAACTTGAGGTAACACTTTAAAGTAAGATCTAAGTGAGGGAGTAAGCTTCGCTGCACTACCTTTAGGTTTTTTAGATCTTAATTTAGTTCCACTTATTGAGTCTTTAGGACCTTTTGGCCCAACCAACTGAGGGATAGCGGCCGCAGTTACTGTAGTAGCAGAAGCAGAATTTGCGGCATGAGTGCCGGAAAATACAAATACAGAAGGACCCCGAATGCTCTTTTTAGGTCCGGATTCTGGTTCTACAGCCACGTCCTTGGTTCCCTCCTTAGATCCCTTCTTAGTATCGCCCGGACTGAGGCCCAACTTAGAAAAGGTATCAATGAGGGTATTATCCTTAGCAGCCCCTCTGTCTAGAGACCAATCCCCTTCACCAACCTTACCCCCTATAGTGTCCACACATCCCTTCCCGAACTCCTTACTAGATGGCAGTGCCTGGACGAAAAATTTCTCAACACCTTCCTCCTCTGATTCTACCCCTGACCTTGTCTTTGTCTTTGTCTTTGTCTTTGGTTTATTGCGATTAGTCCCCCGGGTTTTGCCCAGGCTGAAAGTGTCTGATTGAGCTCCTTTAATTGAGCTTGGGCACTTTAATGATGAGGTAAGGCTGCTGAGATCGCCTCTAGCAGCCGCTCTGCGGCTCCTCCGCAGCTCCACGGCTGCCTCTGCCCACCGGGAAAGTGTGGCAAAAGGCGGAATCTTGCCTCCACACATCCACACACCAGCGAACTAGACTTTTTTTTGATTGAGGTAAAGCAGGTACTGCCACTATCTACTCTGTTGTGTTTTTTCCTTTTTTTTATTTTTTCCCTTTTCCTTCCTTTGTTATTTATTCCTTTTTTTCCGTGAAGTAAAAGAGCCAGGAAGCCAGATGAGTTACAGTAAACCCCCTGTGCCTCCTGAGCCTGTATCTGTCTCGTGGAACAATCGTGCTGCTCACTGGCTTCATTCAGGGCGGAGCCTGCCTTAGCTCCTGTCTCAGGCTGCTTCGGGCGTCAGACGCCGAACACTGTCAGCATGCAGCCTGCGGAAATGTGGGAGAAGAAGCAGCAGGTAACCCTCAGTAACCCCCGGCAGTCCGGTGTCGACAGGTAGAGTGGGAGACCTCACACGGAGCTCCCCAGCTCCGCTCCTCCGCTGCTCCGCTGCGCTGCTCTGCTCCTGCCTCGGTTCCTATCTCGTAGGCGTCTCGGGTGCGTCTCGGGTGCGAGCGAGGATGTGGGCGTCAGCAACCAGGAAGTTACCGATAAGGAGACATTAGCATCGGTGAGGAGACGGAGTAGTCAAATTCCGTCATTTCGGGGAGAGAAGCCAGTTACGCCGATTGCGCAAAATACATGCCGAATTACATGCCGAGCATGCCGAACTCACCGCGTTTCCACAGGGCTGACTGGAACTCCACTACAGAGACGCGACCTGCCCTAACCGGCGGCCGCCATGTTTTCCGACCTCCGCCGCGAAAGCTACTTTTATTAATAAGCCTTTTTTGTCTTTTTTCTTCATGGATAATACTGTTTTATACAGTGTTTCATTCTGTTTGGTATCAAAATAAATAGTGTGTGCTTCAGAGCAAACACTTTATCAACCATGCGCAATATATTATTTTTGGTTTAGTGCTCCTCTTAATGGCTCTCATTTCTGTGCCAAATTATGTATTACCCTACTTTTAAACAGTCTGGGGCTTTATCTCCACTTTTTTGGCTTTAAAAGCCAAGAAAGCAGAGATAAAATTATCTCCCTATTACCTAGCTGTCGCTAACACCAGTTAGCGACAGCTAGTAGGAGATAGCGACCATTTTGGGCCCTGCTTTGCATGTCAGTGATATTTATCACTAATGACATGCAAAGTGGGCATGCCAAGATGTTAGCGACTGGAAACAGTCGCTAACATCGCTATCTCCTATTACCAACTTTTGGAGATATTCGCGCTAAGCGCGTTTATCTCCAAAAGCTAACACCTGCCCTGAGCAGTTCTTAGCCATGTTATCCAATGGGAGGTGGATAGCATGGCTAAGAGCATTTTCTCGGTAATGCATGAATATCGCTGACTTTTCAGCGATATTCATGCATTTCGGTCAATTTTTATCGCTTAGGAGATAAACCTTGATAATATCAAGGCTCCTAAGCGATAAAAATCGTCGCTACACGGCAATAAAATTATTGCCGCTAAGCCAACCTAGCGATAATTATCGCTAGTTGTTGGTAATATGCCCCTCTGTTTTTAGTATTTCTTGATATTATTTCTGCCTCCTTGTAAAATAAGGTGTTTTAAAAAAAAAAATCTTCTAATCTGATTTACTCCTTCTCTACAAATTTGGAGAGGTAAAGTAAGTAGACAGCAGCACTGAAAGTGTATGGGTGAGCTCCTACAGTAGTTAATCAAAAGTTCACGTTTCAATGAGATTTTGTATTTGTAAATAAATAAATGTCAATCAATGTCCTCATTTTGGATCTTTGAGAATGATTGCCACCTTGTTACCAATATAATGTTGTAGTTGTTGACAACTTTAAGTCATCACACACAGACAAGTATTGATTGTTGTGTGATCCTAATTCTTCAAACTTCGGTTTTGATGGTTGTGAGAGTCATTGGGACTCTTGCAGCACTTGGAATGGATGTAAGAGAATTCATCTTTGTTGTCTACACTCCTATGTTGATTAATTTTTATGCTTTGAATTTATGTAACTGTCACGGGTCGTCCAATATCTTAAAGAACATGAAAACAGAGACAGATAATTTAGGCCTAGGAATGCAAGACCTATGCTAATGTCTTTCCCCAATCCCTTCACTGCAGTGCCTCCTCCCAGTATTGCCTGGAGGAAAAACTTAGGGGCATATTACCAAGGGCCTTATCGCCGTTTTAGTAGGAATTTTTCCCACTAAAGCGGCGATAATTTTATCGCCCTATTACCTAGCTGTCGCTAACACCAGTTAGCGACACCTAGTAGGAGATAGCGATCATCTTGGGGCCCGCTTTGCATGTCAGCGATATTTATTGCTAATGACATGCAAAGTGGGCGTGCCAAGATGTTAGTGACTGGAAACAGTCACTAACATCCCTATCTTCTATTACCTACTTTTGGAAATGTTCGCGCTAAGCGCAAATATCTCCAAAAGCTAACGCCTGCCCAGAGCAGTTCTTAGCCATGTTATCCAATGGTAGGTGGATAACATGGCTAAGAGCAATAGCTCGGTAATGCATGAATATCGCTGACTTTTCAGCGATATTCATGCATTTCGGCCGATTTTTATCGCTTTTGAGATAAACCTTGAAAATAGCAAGGTTTATCTGCGATAAAAATCGGTGAAGCTCGGCGATAATAAAATTGCCGCTAAGCCAACATAGCGATACTTATCGCTAGTTGTTGGTAATATGCCCCTTAATTATTTCAGAATGAAGAAAAAAAGTTGACTGATTTGAAGCACACTCAGAGATGCAATGGTGATGAAATATTACCTGGGAACTTTAGATGATATAATAATGCAGTGGTCTGGTCCAAGCAATTACACATTTACAAAAGGTTTATTTTAAACCTATTGGTGGTATGTGTTCTGATGGCGTGCCAAATATTTGAATTAGCATAATAATACTCACCTTCGGTCTTGTTAGAGAATCCATAATCCCCTCGATTGCACGTGTGAAAGTTTTAATACCCGGAGGAGCAAATTATTCCATCTGGAGGATTACTTTGGTCAAGCGTGATGATGCACTGTTTGATAAAATGAATCATGAATACTATGTTTTCATTTTTTTGGTTACCCTTGATTACGTTCAGCAATGGTTTAACTGTGATAGTGTTTGACTTAAGTTTGGATTTTTATGTTGGAGCTGACCTTCTCTACAGGGTTATTTCCAAACATTTTGCTTTCACCCCTTTGGTTTTCTGAATTTCGTTTTTGTTGGCATTAGGACTCGGTGCACTTTACCACTGCTAACCAGTAAAATTGTCTAACACTCAATTGGCTCATTTAATTTACTGTTAAAGTACCTAGTAAAGTGGCACTGTAAGTTGAATGCTACTAGTGGGCTTGTAGCACTTATTACGCCACCCACTAAAGTAGCATTTTTATCTCAGGCCTACCATTGCAGTCTAGGTGCAGTTTTAAACTGCCATTTAGGCCATGAAAAAACCTTTTTCTAGACCCAAACCTTCCTTTGCGATACGTATAAAAAATGTAAATTGATACTTGTATAGCGCAACACTCACCCGCAAGGGTCTCAAGGCGCTTGTACGAATACCGCTGTGGAACCCGTCCTGGCTTTCCCTGTGAGGTGTCCACTCCTGGGCACCCCCAGGGTGAAGGCCAGGCATCCTTAGCATTGTGGGGGCCGTTGTGGAGATTAAGCAAGCTATTGCCCAGAGTTGCAGAGTGGGACTCCATGATTAGAATAGGCACCGAGGCGAGAATTATCAGGTCCGTGGAATTTTTGAGCCCAAGACCCACCGAGGCGGGGAATTGAACCCTGGTACCGGGCTAGACCTCTGCATCAGGGTCTGCCGCTCTAACCATTGAGCCACACTTCTCCACCATATGGTTAGTTCTAGGAAGCACAGGGGTCAGGATGCAGTGTATTTAAACAGTTAAACATGTGCTTTTAAGTTTTACATGTCCTTGTAGTGAAAAACTCTTAAATTCATTTTTCACTTCTGCAAGGTCTACCTCCCCCATAGGATAACATTGGACTTTCCATATTACATTTAATAAGCTGTAACTTTCAAATAGAAACCGGTAATCTGTTCATGTTTGGTGTCTTTGGAATTGTAATGGAAATACTCTCTTATAGCAAAGTCAGATTTTAAATTACAGTTTTGAAAATGCCACTATTAGAAAGTTAAACCAAAGGGGATAATGAACGGAGTGTTGGACATTGCAAGCACTCACCCCCAGTCAACTGATCTGGGTTTAATCCATCATCATTCTTTAGCTCACTACCCAGTTTAGACATGGCCATATGCAAATCAGTCTGACCCTGTGCCTCATGGGAACAGTCCAGCACGAACTGCCAAGCTAGGTCTTCCCTGGACCAGAAACAAGCATCCTGGGACCAGTCTCTTGCTAATCAGCCATCATCAGCTAGGCTAGCTTGAATCCAGCGGCAAAATGAGTAAGGGACCCACGTCTGGGCATACCCTGCCAACTTAGGGTGAACAAAGCACCCTAAGTTGGCAGGGCAACGTATGTGCCACGCCTTATGCAGATTGACTAAACTTATGTTTCAGGTACAGCGGGAGCGATGTAGTTGCTAGTTTCTCTCCTCCCTAGATGCGGCACCCCAAGCGAGTTCTAGTATAACACTCACCTAGGAGGACCCCACCCAGGGAAGGGGAAAAGTGAATAAAGAAAACATAAAGAGCTGGCAGCCTTAAACCATCTACAGGGCTCGACAACAGGAGAGACACCAAGTTGTGGATCTGTATACTGGTTCCTGTATAGAAACACAAAGACACGAAAATCACACTATTCCTAGAATGCCAGTATCACCTCTATATGTATATACAATGCTAGTAAAGTACACTTACACAATAAGGCTTCCACAGTCACTCCATCAAAAACAAGGGCAAAATAGAACAAAAATAAAGTAAATGGAAAAAGATGCAGGGAACTGCCCAAGAACCCCAGTTCAAGAATGAGAAGGATACTGTCTCCGTAGTCACTCACAGTCAAATAAGAACACTACTTATCTTAGTGCAGTCTATTCCATACGACCTGTCCTAGGTTTTGCTGCAGTGTTCTTCAAGAAAGAGTTCCGAGCCTCTCAACGGCTCTGAGGAAATACAAATGTTCGGCCCAAAAACAATCCAGGAAGTGGTTAACCAAACTGAAAAAATAATAGAGAATAAGGCACTCTCTACTGTTGTACAACAGCAAGCCTCAGCTCCAATAACACGGGAATGCTCGAGGTGAGGAAAATCCAAGTTCGAGTCTTCACCGGTTCTGACAGGGTTCAGCAAGGCGCGACTCCCAGCGCGGCTCCCAGCGCGGCTCAGAAGTCAACACGCCGACAGCAAAATGCCTCCAGGAAGCGCGGTGACCCCGCGTGTAAAGAACCAAAATCGGGATGCAAGTCGAAAAACAAACACGTCTTCTCCAGCAAGGTCCAGATTCAGAGAAGCGGCCAAACACAGGTGACAAGCACCGAGGGCTTACACACGGAAGCAGATATAGGAAGTAAGAAAGGAAAAGCAAAAGAAAGTGATAACAGACTAGCCACCAGGCATTCTGGGAACTGTAGTCCCGCTAAAGGAGCCTAATTCGTGACAGTATGGACGAAGTGTTGAACATTCATAAAGCCTGGGGTCTACCGAATGTGGTCGGTCCCCAACCATGTGGTGACTGTAGTGTCTGCCATTTGACACAGCCCAGTAAGACACTGAATTTAGAACCAGCCAAGACATGGCAACAACTTAAACACACGAACTGCAACTCAACCAACCCAATATACCTAATTGAATGCCCCTGCAAACTCAGATATGTGGGGATGATGACCCAGGAAGTGAGAACTAGGATTGTGGAACACCGGAGCACTATCCTCTGCAAAAAAACGAATAGTAGACTCATGGACCATTTCTTACGAGAAGGACATACCCCCAATGACATATCATGGACAGTGATTGAACAGATGCCCTACCACCTTAACAACAATGATAAAATCCTACTGGCAAAAGAGCAACGTTGGATTTACTACTCTGGACCCACACCCTTGGATTAAATGACAATATACCCTGGAACAGCCTAAATCGCTAAAACCTCAACCACCACTGGTATAAGACACACACATTATGTGTCCACCGCACTTGAGTCATCGTAGCACCACTAACATCAGCAGCCCAACTCACAACCGGGCAATACACATTTATTATATATTCACCACACCAGAGTTCTGGTACTGCCACCGAAACCCCAACCACCACTGGGGCAAAGAAAACACATACATTATGTGTTCATCTTTATTTTAGTGATGGTACACAGTCTCTGCTTAACATTTTACATTCAAGACCAGTCCTTAAAACTATGAAACACTCTGAGCGACCATAGTTGCAACCAAAACCCACACACATACCCAACAATGCCTATATACGAACACTGTACCACCCAAACTATAGGCATCACAGGGCATACACAGGGCTTATCCCGGCATTTTGACCCTCATTATGATCAAATGTATTGATAGCAGGGCCAGCCCAGTCCCTTATCTATTTTTACTCGCACTACAGAGATACGATCCACCATAATCTGGGTCTTGAGGTGCCCACATATTTTCAACCTTAACTTTTCATCTTGATACATGAGCAAGTCTGCTTTAATGTTATCGCCTTCAACTAACGCTAAACTTTACTTTCCGAAATAGGCATTAACGTACAATGCTTCACATAGTGGTAGTCTGTTCTCTGTGTTGTTTTCCCTGTTCCTCTGCAGACGCTGCTCAGACAGCAGAGCCACACCTTGCAGGAAACAAGCTACAGCTGTGGCACGGGTCTACTATTTAAAGCCCAACCGGGAAACCGCATACCCACCGACGGAGTCCTTGTCTGGCCGCAACAGGTGGAGAAGCGGGTCCTGAGGAACCACCGCTAATCGGACCCCCTCCAGGGTATTATGGAATTTGCTTCACAAAACCAGAAAGTAAGCAAATTATCCCGCAGCTGTCGCAGTCACAAACCTTGGTCACAAAGACATTTTATCCCGCACTAAGCTATAGCACAAATATCGAATAGATACGCAATCGGCTAGTAAGTCCACATGCCGACACGAACCGTCTGACACTGCCGTTTTTTTCCGCTCACCGCTTAGGCACCACATAACGAATTCACTGAACATGTGCCTGAGATGGTCTACATTTTACATGTGTGTTTACATGTTTGTCTTGTCCACCTTGCTTCACAGGTAAAAACCTAAAGGAAATCCTCCTCTTAGCGAGTGCCTCACTTTGGGACACATACTACATATAGCTCTTTTTAATTCACTTCTCACACATAGGTCCTGAAGAAAGCCAGATTTAACACGAGCCCTGGCCGAAACTAGTTGATCACACCGGATGTAGGAGACCATAAGTCTCTCTGATCACGTCCACTAGCCTTGCTTTTAATGCTGCCAAGGGCCCACAAATAAATTATCCTTTGGACACTGGGACCCTTAGGATAGTTTTTTAAACTTCACTCTTAACACCATCACTGCACACTCACTTAACACCATCCTCTCCACTGTAAACAGACATCGCAGCACACCTGAGGCACACTCAGTGCCTTGGGTGGGGCCCAATGATGAAGCATGCCACCAACTAGGTTGGTGGGTTAGGGCCTTCATAAAAACTAATATGTTTTTCTGACACACACTACATGAGCATCACTAGTATAACCAGCTCTATTTGATTATTACGACCATTACAAGCACTCAACCCCAGTCAACTGATCTGGGTTTAATCCATCATCATTCTTTAGCTCACTCTGCCACCCCAGTTTAGGCATGGCCATATGCAAATCAATCTGACCCTATGCCTCATGGGAACAGTCCAGCCTGAACTGCCAAGCTATGTCTTCACTGGACCGGAATCAAGCATCCTGGGACCGGTTTCTGGCTAATCAGCCGTCATCAGCCAGGCTAGCTTGAATCCAGTGGCTGGACTGTTCCCATACTTCATTTGACAGTGTTGCATTTAGATTCCTCATTGCATGTAATTCTGTATTAAAGGGTTGAGATATACAAATTTGGGCAGCAAAGTGGCCCCCCAGTCATATTCTGGACAGATGAGCATGACTTAGAGGCTCTTTTCGTGTGTCAGAGATGTACTAACTGCACACTCTGCACATCTCTGCCATGCAGATGCACAGGTAACTTGCATTTATACACTATCAATAATTTATCCAGCACAGCTCCCTCCGGGCAATAGGTTTCTTCAAGCAGTGTTTAATCTGTGTCATTTGTTGCTGATAGTGGGTACCAGAGCTCATATTATGAGATGAAGAAATATTTTTCAGCATCAGACTTTGACCCAGAGCAAAAGTGAAACAATGAGACAAAAAAGAGGAAGAGAAAGAAGAAAATCAGTGACAAACGATGAAATCAGGGAGGAGAAATATTCTGCAAGATTGAGACAGAATGTTTAGGGTGGTGGAAGAAAGACATGAGATGAAATAAATACTGGCTCATGGACTATTTCTGAAATTCAGGAGTGCAGGATAAATACAGTAAGTTACAGCAAAGTTATTCTAAATCTGTTTCAAATTATTTTTAGGTTCACTTTGCTAATGGGAGCAGGAGTGGTGTCACATACCCCAGGAACAGGAAAAGACTTTGAAATGTTTTCAATGTAAATTTTACAAATGAGAATGTGTGTTGACCGTTTCACTGTGCACTTTCAGCTTTTTGCATTTTTGTTTAACTTAATTAAATTTGGCGGGCATTAGAAAATTTTACAAAAGAACCAGATTTGGTGGGGGAGATTCAGCGCCTTACACTTTTGAGTAAGTTAAACAATTAATTAAAAATATATAGACATAGTACATATTTATTATTATTTCATTCTAAGATATTTTGTAGGTTACTAAATATTTTATGATTAAATATTTGCATACATATTTTTGAAACATTATTTCTTTATATTTATATGTTTAACTACTTTCAATCATTTAATTCCCTATTGGGTTTTATTTTAGGTCCCCACCCTCATTATTTTCTATGAGAGGGTGTTGCAGTAGCAGTGGTCGACTTGTGTAGTGCTAGGCTTAATGCAAAAGTGTAAGTTATTACAAAGGTGCAGTTTGTGAATGCCGAAAATGTATAAACATATTCAAAAGAGTAAACTTACTCAAAAGTGGAGTTTGTAAATCAGGACCTAAGTGATTTACAAAGAATCATGGGGTGATTAGTCGAGGCCAGGATACAATTCAAGCTCCCCACGTCTAACTTCAACAGCTTTAGCCACTAGGCCACACCGCCTCCATATTTGAGATCCTTTGTAATTAAATGCAAACAAATGTACAGGTTGACTGTTATCATTTCTAATGCAACCTACCTAATACATAAACTACCAATTCCAGTTACCATAGCCGATATGGGCAAGGCTTAGTAAGTCTAGTACTTGTAATCAAGTTAAATTAAAAACCTCACATTGTGAAATAGAATATGATACATGACTATTTGATTTATCGCGAACTTAAAGAAACACAACTAAGAGTAATACAGGTTTGTATTAAATATGTGTAAAAATGCAAACTGAGATGCCAGCTACTCGTCCAAGAGGCACGAAAGCAACGTGAGGCATGATGAATTTCTTCTAAAAAAAATGTAAATCCTTCTTTAAGAGCCCAATCTCGCCACTGTACTCTTTGTTCCCTTGCAAGCTCTTGAGAAAATTGTAGCTCAGCTGAACAGTCCCTGAATCATGGCTAAGTACAGTATTGCTACATTTACATTACCAGTTAAGAGAATGGTCCTGATATCTAGAGCAGAGGGTGGTTTCATTTATACTGTGTGTATCTGTGCATGTACCACCCTTTTCTTCGAAGACCCCCTCTGAGGGGACAGTGGAAGGACCAGTCACAACCGGTGGCTTGTGTGGCCAGTCACGCGACATAGAGTTATAACTGAGCAGCAAAGCCTTGCATACTGCCTCAAGCTTCCTCTCCCACTGCATGTAATCATTACTCTGAATAAAGGCCAGCCTTGTTGTTTCACAGTCCATCTGAGTTGTGATGTCTCTAGATCGGTAGACCACCTTTTCACAGAGGGCAATTACGAGAGATGTTGCTTTTCTTTGATTTCTGCTCCTTTTCTTTCTCACCTTCAATTGATTTGCCCTTTACTTTCCTATGGAATTGATTTTTTCCTTTTGTGAGGAAAGAGCAAATCATTTCTTTTTCATAAAAAAAATAGCAATTGCAGATGTTCACATTTTGACTCATTCATCTTCTGCACTTGGGAGATTTATTATGATGCAATTGGAGCATGTAGGAACTTTTGACAAAGGAATAAAAGAGAACAAGTGCATTTGAGGGGGACATATATTCACAGTATGTCACTGGAAATGTCTCAGAGTGCTAGCTTTGTCCTGATTAAACTGTAATAGAGCATAAATTAGGGGAGCGTTTACAGCGTGTAAGAGCAGCATACATTTACAACTCTCATAGATTTTGACAAAGCTAGAGTCCGGACTTTTACAAAATATTAGCCTTACCAGTTGTCAAAAATTCCACGCTCTTATAACAAAATTAGACACTTGGCTTATAACCACATCAAACGAGTTACCGTGTCTAAATTCTTATACATGTCAATGTATTGTGTGAGAAAACAGAGGAAAATGACCTGTGACATCCCAGAAATATTTTAATACAGTACAACAGTACAAAGCCTTTTTCTAATTTCTGAAAAGCAGGGAGGGACGAGGACAGTAACTCCAATCAGGCTTTAAGGATTGTCTGTTACATAAGCTCTAAATTAAGGCATGATCAATAAAATGGTTTTGGACTGATTGGTATAGTAAAAAGTCATCGAGTAATTTGTTTAAGTAGGCAAATGAACTATATAGAATAAATTCACACAAAAAAACAGATTAAGAAAGCACAATCGCAGTAGCACCAAAGAACAACAAAGACACACAAAACAAAATACCAACAACAGTAAAATAGCATTATAGCGATAAGAAACCAGCACAATTTTGAAACACTAAGACTTAATGAGAAAAATAAAAACACACAACCAACACAACAAAATCTAACACAACCACATCAAATAGCAACAACAAAGTTACATAGCACAACATTACAGTTTACCTTGATTCTCACTCACGTTTTCCTGATGTCTAGGTGTGAAAGAGCCTTAATCAGCCTATATGAATTATTGCTTAAGAAATGAGGTCTCGTCGTGGTGGCCTATTAGCTTTACCAATGGATTTTTGCAATGATGCACTGTAGGAAAGACATCCTTTTTCCCATGATCACCTCCATTGTTTGACTGACACTGGTGCTTACTGGCCTTGAAAGTGCCCTGGGTACTGCTAACCAGACCCAGGACCGGTGCTCTGTCCTTAAAAGATATATATGGAAATTAGTGTTTTCATAATTGGCCAAGACAACTTGCCTGTGAGTTCCTAGTATATGGCAGAAAATGTAGGTTTAGAGACCCCAGTTGACTTAGTGCACTCAAGTGTGCAGTACTGGGGTGTCTGGTATAAATTTAAAACCAGACTTGCCTGGCAGACTGGTTTTAAAATAAAACTGTATTCACATTTGTCTTTGGAGTTAAAGGCAATTCCAAAGTCCAAAACTACTATTTTATTAACTATAAGTCACCCCTAAGGTCTGCCTAGGAGGCCCATGGGTAGGATGCCTTGTTATAATAAACAGGGGCATTATAGAATATGTTTTATATGCCCTGGTGGGGAAAAACAGCCAAAGTTGTCTTTTCCCATCATAGTGCTGCTAGCCCCATAGGCTAACATGGAAAGGCTTTATTAAATTTGACTAAAGTCTAACTTTTCGGTGGAGCTAGCTAACAGCATAATTCAAAGTATCAAAGCAATAGTTACAATAAATTCAGCAACTTCCTAAAGTCAGATTAATTATAACTATTGCAGGAAAGTCGTTTTAGAACTTACTATCCTAAGGTTACCTAAAATAGCCCTGTAGCAGCGTCTTCCAATTACCCAGCCTCTCATAGCCTGAACCAAGCTGCTCCTGAGTAGGTGTGAAGAGGTCTGGGCTCAAATAATACCACCATTTGGTGGGAGGAGATTTTCTTCCTGGGGAAGCCAGGGGCAGGGAGGGGCTGGGAAGATAAACCTAACTTGAAAGGTAGAAGAACAGAAGTCACAGAACCTAGGCCAACCTTAATCCCCAGCCAGATAGGACAGCTCTAATTAGATTACGAGAGGGGCTGGAAGGGAAGTGTAGAGAAAAGGTAGCCACACTTGTTAGTTGGGTTAACCAGACATACACTCCAAGGAGATAATGTTTCAATTTTAATTTTTGGAGAACACGGGATCACTAATAACCAAAATTCCCAGGAAGTGGTCATAGCAGAGGGTGGCAACTTTAACCCCATTGGTTGGGGTTTCACCTCTTGCCATCTCAGAATGGGGAATACATATGTGAGATCTGCAGAAGCCCCTTAGAACACTGCCTGGAGCAACAAGAGAGGGAAGACTGCCCTGCTAGACCCTTGGACTGTACCACAGAAGTCTTGCAATCTGAAGGATCGCATCTGCTGCACTCTAAAAGCTCCACAGAGAAAGGACCGTGCCTGTCTTAAAGGAAAAGAAGTAGACTTCCTAAGCAACACCATGTAGAAAAGTGCTGGAAGAAGCCTTTTGCAACAACCAAATAGAGGACTAATCAAGCTGACAAGCTAAACCTGGATTTTCCTGGACTACAGAGCTGCATTATGAGAGATTGTGTTCTAGCCCTGAGTGGCAATCCAGAGCTTCTGAACCCTTTGCCAGTACTAGAAGGCACTGATCTCATGAAAGGAACCAATAACCAACTAGCCTACTGCTCCTTGACCCATCTGCAACACGTTTCTGACCCCACAGAGGCGCCTCTCAGGTTGTGTGGATCTGTAGCTCTTGAAATCAAGTTTGCAGGCTCTTCGCAAACATGAATGGGCCCATTCACACTGGAACTGTGTAACCTGCCCGAAGAATCGGCAAGAGCCGCCACAAGTTTCTCTTCACACAGCAAGTAATGCCACTTGTGACAGAGAGGCTCCAGCACATCTGTTTGGGGCTCCTGGGTGTTCTTCGTGCCTCATGGACTAAGGCCAGCAAAGCTCTCCTTGCTCTCAGAGAATTTCTTCCCAGAAAGTAGGACTCTTAAGAAGGCAAAACTTCAACAGTACTTATCTGGGACTTTATCTGACTGTGCTACATTGCGGTCGGCTTGAAACTTTAGATTTGACCTGGTCCAGCATAGCCAGATAGCTTTCGTTGGTGTTTTATTCTTTCAGGTACCACACCGCAGTTTCTTCGTTAAAATGTCATATCTCCGGTTCCCTACATTGGTTTTCTGTCATTTTTGTGTCATTTTAAAGATAAAAATATCCTCTATTTTCCTAAATTAGAGTTGGATTTTGTTGTTGTTGTGGAATGTACTTATTCACTGTTTTGGTGATATTAAATGCTTTTCATGCCTGTCTGCTTAGCCTGACTGCTTGTCTGCCAAGCCACCAAGGGTTGAGCGAAGATTAGTTTATTGAGTATGGAATGGATCTTATTAGTGATTGTGATATTATTACTAGCTTAAGGTACCTACCTCCACCTACTGACAAACCACCTTCCTACATGCACAGCATTCACTATGTTGTGCAGTATGGCAAAAGCAAAAACAAAAAGCATTTGGCCACTCACATTATTTTGTAGGAGTGCTCACCAAACCTACGCACATCAACAAAATGACAAATGTGCTTTTTTACCTTACGGCCCAATTAAGAGTTTGGTGGTCTTAGCACCGTACCGCCACTGTGGCGGTTAAGAAGATCACCACAGTAGTGGTCTCCTGCCTGCCATTTTACTTTTGGTCCCGATTGGCCGGCAGCGGTGTTTCTGATTGTGGTATACATTTTTTCATACGTGTTGATGCTGGTGTATATATTTTGAATGCAGAGCACACATACGCATGACATGTGGAAAACACCTTTTACCAGTACCTTCCCATTGCTGGAGTCTGGACCATATGTGCCCAGTCCAGTCAGTAGGCAAATAGTGCAAAACTGACTTACCTGGATTTTGGCACCAACAGGGTCAGTAAAAGGCTGGCCGTGTCAGCTGTGCTCCGGTGGTCGCTCGTTCTACAAACTGTTAACATTGTAATATGGAGGGCAGACCACCTAGTCCGTGGCTGTGAATCTGACACTAATGTGATGGCAGGCCGAAGAATGCCAAAGTTGTAATCAGGCCCTAAGTTACCGATCGAAATTGGATCGGTAACTAAAAATAAACGAAAACATACAAAAGTGTTTTCTTTAAGGGGGAAGGAGGAGGGAGCAGAAACAATATGGGGAGGGTGGGGGAATGGTAAAGGAATGTGGAGAATGTTGGGAAGCGAATGGTGAAGCAAAACAGGAAAGGGTGTGGGTAGCGGAAGCAACACTGGGATGGTGGGGAGAAGGACAAAGCAACCTGGCAGGGGGTGGGTGGTGGGTAATGCTAAAGCAACAAAATAGATGATGTAAAAGCAACAGGGGAGGAGAACTAGAAAGTACTCAAAAGCAAAAGGCGGGTGGAAAAGAAAGCAATATATGGTTTGGTGGAAAGCAACAGGCACGAGTTACGGAAGCAATAGCGAGAAGCATGCAGGTGGACACAAAAGGGTACCACGCGGGCAAAGCAGTCGGGAAACAGAGCAACACAGACTGCTGGGGAGAGACATACACACGTGAGACAGCTCAAAACCGTATGCATTATAATGGAGTGCTTCACACAAAAGAAAAAATGTGTGTATGAAAAGCAAGCAGTGAAAGCACCAATGCCAGCAAATCAAAGAGATCGTAAAGTGGCAATGCACCATAGGAAGGACACTCAAATATTGCCCAGGACATGATTAAGAACAATGCAAAAGCAGTTGATGGACAGAATGCAGAACAATGTCATACATTCATCCCAGTACAGAGATCTGGGCCTAAATCCATCGTTTTTTTGCTCACCATGCCATTTCAGTTTGAACCCAGCCATATGAAAATCATTGTTGACCCTGTGCCCCATGGGAACAGTCCAGCCCGAACTGCCAAGCCAGGTCCTCCCTGGACTGGAAACAAGCATCCTGGGACCGGTTTTGAGCTTTCAGTTCTCATCAGCCAGTATTGCTTGATTCCAGTGGTATGGAGAGTCCGGGACTCACGTCTGAGCATACCCGTCCCACTCTGGGTGACCAATGCAAAAGCAACAGTTGATGGACAGAATGCAGAACAATATCATACATTCACCCCAGTATGACTGAAGTATCAATTCGACATTGAAAGCCTCTTTGTCCCAGTACATTCACCCCAGTACCTAGATTTCCAGAGAAAAGTGCTGGAAACTTTTCACCTAACATTTTACTAAAATATTCTCCTTCATCTAATACAAGAACTTGTTCAATACCATTAGGATCCAGAATCATATTGAGTTTCCTCTGGTCTTTCCATCCAAGAACAGATGGACCTTTTTTTTAAACATAAAGTTTACATAAGGCGCTTCTATTCTTACATCTAAAGATAAGGTTTCTGTAACCTAGATCAATAGGTTCACCATTATAGCTTAAGGGTGCAATATCAGGTTGCAACACATCTGATCCCAATTTTTATAACAAATTTATCTGACCATATTGACTCATTAACAATGGTAAAAGGGGAACCAGAATCTGCTGCAATATGAATACTAACACCACCTAGAGAAATTAAACACATAGTTTTACTATAATCATTTTCTTGTATAATGTTGAGGACAACCTTATTTATGGAGTAAGACATTTGATTTATTTAATCTTCACTGTCATTATTTTTAGATGAGACTTCGATACATTTAACTTTCACATTCCTAAAATTCCTAGCATGGCACACTTTATTGAAATGGCCAATTTTCTTACAAATAGTACACCTTTGTCTAAGTGCTGGGCAACTTTTCTCGTTAGCAAGATGGTTTTTACTGTCACAGCGATAACATTTCAAGTTGAATTGTTGGCGAGAAGAACAAATAATGAATAAGTCACTCAGTCAGACTCTCACCTCTCAAAGTCATTTACTTCACACACGATTGACCGTTGCACCACAGAAGTATGATGGATTTCACCTCTTACCGTTGTCTCCTTACGTTGTAGAAAGCATCAAATGTAAACGTTAAATGCTAATCTTGCCGCAGATATGAAACGCCATCGGAAGAGAGATAGGGCGTATTCCGCGTAGGCAAAGGACGTTAATGGAGCAACGTTGGAGGTGTAACCAATGAAGATAACCGATGAAACAGGAAGGATATCCAAGGAGGCAGGTTGAATCGGAGGAATAGATTTCATGTGAGAGTCAATGAGAACAAAGAAGTGAATGAAGAGGCTTCAGACATTGGCCAAATCATCTCCGGTTCGACGAAAATCCACTGGAAACTGTTGAAAACTGCATGAGTCTGATCCGGTTGAGCTCCAAGTCGCCAAAATGTAAGTGTAATGTTTTGAAAGTCCAGCCTATGGTTTAATCTATAGTTCGACATACGAAGATAAACAATTCTGATTTAACCTCGCGATCCCTCTCAGGCACGAGAGGCTCACGAGACAAAGCAGAACACTACAGTGCCTTTCTGACAGTGTGCAGTGTCACTTGCTCCCAGATAGTGGACAAAAGGATTGAGTGACAAGAGGTGTTGTTTCTTCTTCTTTGAGCAGGATGGCCTGGGGAGTACTGTCACATCCCTTTCTGAGCTTCAAATAGTGCCTACCCTGTCACTGGCAGATGTAACTCACATCTAGGCCTGCTTCCCTTCATCTTCCCAGTCAGATTGGGTCAAAACCCAGTGTGGGGGGAACTGGTTTGGTGTGACAATAGTAGAGGGTTTGCCCCATACCACAGGCAAACCTCTGGGTGGGCACAGGCAGCTCTGACCAAGTGAAGAAGGGTTCTGCCATGTTGGATTTAAGAAGTATGGTGCACTCTGATACATTTTACGGTAAAACACACAGGAAGTGCTATAAAAATGTGTAGGACATCCCAATACCCTGGTCAGATCACTTATAAACCTGTGGAAGAACAGAAGAGAACTGACCTCCTGTTTGTGATCAGAGAAGAAGACTGGGCATGTTATTCCTCTTGTATTCAGGACAAAGAAGTCAACTCTAAGGGTTATAAGGCTGACCTCCTGTTTGGGCTACAGGGACACAACAAACTCCAAGAGGCCTTTTTACTTCACTCCTAGCTGACCCGTTCCAATTGGAACTGCCCAGGTCCCTGCTCCATGCCTTTGCTGGGGTATGTCTTGACCCCCAACGGATATCTCCTAGGCCCTAGTCCTTTGACTGGTGTTCAATGTGTACTCCTCTTGAGGTTTCCTGAAACATGGGACTTAGAAACGTTTTGCCTTCTTTTTGATCCAAGTACCGAAGTGGGACTGGCACCAAACGGCCAAACCATTTGACAAAGGAGCTTTGCTGCTTGGCCAAGGATTCAGGTGGCTCCCACTACGTTCTTCTCTGCACAGAGCAAATCCAATTCAGCAGGACCTCCAAGACAAGGTGTCTGGCCTTGTGGAACCCCCGTTCAGCTATAGACTGCAGATTGCCCCACTGAAATAATCGAAGCTCCAAAAAAGCGAATAAGGGCCTGATTATCGGTATTACCACCATGGTGGCAGTCCCAAGAAGACTGCCACAGTGGTGGTCTTCTGCCCACCATATTCCAATGTTACAGCTGGGCCAGCAGTGGTCTTTCTTATGGCAGGGAATATTTTTTCATGTGTTGATGCAGGTGTGTGTATTTTGACTGTAAATGTGTTAAATGTAGACATATGCATGACAAATGTGAAAAAATACCTACTACCAGTACTTTCCCATTGCTGGGCTCTGGACCATAGGTGCCTTGTCCAGTCAATGAGTAAATAATGCAAAACAGACTTACCTGGATTTCAGCACCAACAGGATTTTTTTCTTTGGGGTCAAGATGCTGCGGTGAAGGGGACCTCGAGGAGGGGATCACATGAGAGACTGAAGGGCAGAAAGCAGATGGGTAAGCATGCATCCCAATTCCTTCGATTCTGCCAACTCGAAGAAGGCGGTCTTCACGCCATGGTCAGCTCGTCAGAAAAACTACTTGAAAGTCCGATGGTGGCGAACTTCTCTGTACCGTCCTCTGACAGCTGATTTGCTCCTACCACCATCAAGGCAGTTGGCGAACTGCTGGCAGTGGCAGCAGTGCTCCGGCGGTCTTATGTTCAGTACACCACCATCTTCGTAATACGGCAGGCAGACTACCAACTAGGCGGCAGGGTTTCCGACTGCAGTTCTCTTACCGCCAAATTCATAATCAGACCCAAATTCTGATAGTGCACATCTTAACAGGGTGAATGTGCGCAAAATGTATCTGGGCAGTGAGGGACTTTTTCTGGAATCAAAAGTTAAATTTCTCCAGCTCTGAATGTTTCTGGCAAAAGAAAAACACCTTTCTGAGACCTCGTGCAGAGCATATTTGACAACATAGAGATCTTTTTGGCAACATCCTGCTGATTTGCCCCACTAAGGATGTTTTATTTTCATGCCAGCGACTAAATCTGAAGGTAAAACTTTTCACCAGGATGAACCTGGTGCATATATTGGTCTTAGATTTTGACTTTATCTTGGTCGGGCACAACCAGATGACCGAAGTTGACCCAGAAGCCTTTCTGGTACTAGTTTGAACCGTAAACTTTAAAAATTCATAACTCCGGTCTACCATTTGGATTCTTGTCATTTTGGTGTCATTTTCTATATTGGAGTTTACTCTAATTTCCCAAATTGGTTTGGGATATTTATTGTCATGGGTTTTCACTTTATTACTATTTGGGTACTGCATAAACTTCACACTATGGGACATATGTACAAACCCCTTTCGTCACCGCACATCACTTTTACCGACGTTGTGGTGGCAATAGGGGCTGTGCCTTATGTACAAGGCAGTGTTAAGCCAACGGGGCTTAACGCTGCCTTGTACATAAGGCCCCCTTTCACTCTATGGTTAGCTAAAAAGGGGTGGGCAGTGGGTGTTGCAGTGGGCGTTCCACCACAACACCCATTCATTTTGACGCTGTCCCCTATGTACATGGGTGGTGTACATAGGAGACAGTGCCAAAATTAAGACCAGGTAAATCCTGATCTTAAGTTGGCGAAACGAGGAGAAATGTATTATTTCTACTTGTTTTTGGTTTTTTGCAAGTGTGCTGCCCAGTGCAGCACACACAGAAAAAGCAAAATGCCATGGTTTGTTTATGTACAGGAAGGTGTCCCTTTAACACCTTGCCTGTGTCAGGAATTCCAGCCCGGTTCTGGACATTCCAATTGCGGGTGAGGTCGTGACAGAACCCAGCCGTCATGAGCACAGGCCACCCATGGCTCATGACGGCTAGGTTCCGTCAAGAGCATCTAAGGGGTTAATTGACACATGTAAAAGATGTGTATAATGAGACAATCTGAGATTGCAAAATGTCAGCCTATAAAGATGATGCAGCGATAAAAAAGAGATATATGTAAAAGGCAATAAAGTTTGTTAAAAACAAAAAAATACAGGAAGGTGTCCCTTCCTAAACATAAAAAGCCTTTTAAAAATATGCCATTTTGTCACTTTCATGTGTGCTGCATGAAGCAGAACATATGAACGTGACAGAATGGCATTTTAGGATTGTTTATGTGCAGGCAGGGACACCATCCTACACTTTAACAATCCTCCCCTGCACACAGACACCTTTGCACTGTGGTGCAAGGGTGCCTGCGTTGGCACTAAGTTGCTAAATTTAGCACCATCGCAGGGGGAAATGCAAGGCTGCACCACATTCTTGTAAATAAGGTGCAGCCTTGCGTTTCAGAAGTGGCGGAGTGTGGCGTTAAGCCAAGGATTCAAACACAGCACTCCACCACTTCCTTGTGCATATCCCCCTATGCCTCTGAATTAAGTCGCACTACTTTGTGCCAACCTACCAGAGGGTTAAGCACAAGTTTAGTTAGGGACTTTTGTGGTTCACCCTGACAAGGACTGTGGTTATCATTTGAGGTGGAGCCTCAATCCCTCAACTTATTCCCCAATATCTCACATTGCCCTTGCCAAATAGTGATTCATAATACATTTCTAAACGCATTTCATAATGAGGAAACACTTTTCAGTGTGATTAATAAAAACAAAATCGATTTTAATGGTTGCACACCCCCGTACTTAATAAATCAAAAGATTTGCATCTGTTAACAAGTTTTATAATTGGGCCTGTGTTTCATCTTTGCACTAACTTCATCGTGAGCAGAGTATGAACAATACAAACATATATATATTTTTCTCTTCCTCTCTATCACTGACGTGAGTGTACATGTTGCTACAGTGTAGCACAAAGCACCCAAAATATTCCAAAACATGTGCTGTAGCCATTATCTTTCATTTCCTGCCACCACCTTTGCAGAGCTACTCTTCATGCCATTGCAACAGTGATTGCCCACGCTCTATGTTTTGAAGGACCTGCACGCCCTTTGAAAATGCAATTGCAAGTCAACGGTTCTTTCCTCCATGCTGACTTCCTACATGTAAAAGGTAAATGCTCCAATAACTCCCAAATCATTATTGTGATGGCTAGCTTTGTCTCTCCTCCAAATATCCCAAAATTATCTTCAGCTTCTCCAGCTTTCCTACCCATAATTTTACCTGAAAAACCCATGCAATCTCTTGATGGTCCTGGCCCCGAAAAGTATTGGGGCCAGAACCACCAAGGTTTTGTCTTTTCCACCCCCAAGAGGTATAGCACAGCCTCATCGATGCTCAGGACGGCTCCCAGCCATCATGAGTCCCAGTAGTCACGTGCTCATGATGGCCGGGAGCCGTCCTACAGTTGCTGCTCCATCCACGCGCGGTTAATTACCCGCCTGTGCGGGCGAATTTATTGGTGGGCAGAGTTTGGACGGCTCCCGGTCGTCATGAGCACATGCCAACTGTGACTCATGACGGCTGGGAGCCAAACTGAGTGTGGCAGCGTCCTGCCCAGCCTCGCACCCTCTCGCACCGCGCAGAATTTGCTGCGCGGAGAAGGGCTAAAAATTACTCTGAATTTATGAACGTATGCACAACTATGATAACAAACACACCACTGGGCCAGCCTTTAAAAGACTCATTCCTATAGTAGATAACTGGATATATGCTTTGTTCACCATCAAAACCCAGCGCAAAATGTGCTAAAAATATCTGACCAATTAACTTACCACTTAATTATCTTCAAAGCATTTGCACTCTTTGCTCTTGTTTACAGGGTAGAAAATATTAACCTCATTTGCTTTGCCTGTGATGCAGCTTATTAACAGCTCGATCCTTTGATACACATATAAACCGATTTTTTTTAAACATCTTGAGTAATAAAACAGAATGTGCACTAATTACACATTGAAGAAAACATTGAAAATAGACATGAGAGAACTTAGGGGCATAATATCAAGGGGGTTTATCTTCGCTTATTTGGCTTTAAAAGCCAAGAAAGCGGAGATAAAATTATCTCCCTATTACCTAGCTGTCGCTAACACCAGTTAGCGACAGCTAGTTGGAGATAGCGACCATCTTGGGCCCCACTTTGCATGTCAGTGATATTTATCACTAATGACATGCAAAGTGGGCGTGCCAAGATGTTAGCGACTGGAAACAGTCGCTAACATTGCAATCTCCTATTACCAACTTTTGGAGATATTCGCGCTAAGCGCGAACATCTCCAAAAGCTAACACCTGCCCTGAGCAGTTCTTAGCCATGTTATCCAATGGGAGGTGGATAACATGGCTAAGAGCATTAGCTCGGTAATGCATGAATTTCGGTGACTTTTCAGCGATATTCATGCATTGCGGACGATTTTTATCACATTTGCGATAAACCTTGGTAATACCAAGGTTTATTTGCGATAAAAATCGCCGCAGCTTAGCGGTAAAGTTTTGTCTCTAACCAAGCAATAGCGATAATTATCGCTATTGCTTGGTAATATACCCCTAAGTTACTGCATTGTTAAAGAAAGCAGATAAATGTAGAATAGATGAAAGTATATTCAAATTATAATATAGGTTAACTCACTTTATGAAACTCTTAATTCTACTCACAAAATATTAATGTGCATGAAGAACTAATGAAACGTAATGTGATTCAACTTCTTATGTGTGTCACTGGAGAGTTCATTCTGAATTTCATCATTGCACATGCTGAATTGTGCACCAAATAAGAAAGGAAAAAATGGTGCTGCTTAGGTATCCTGCATGGCAAATTTACCAAATTATCAATATTAGATCTTCATGTATGTACTAATGTAATCCACTTCAAATTATATTAATATTTTATCATTTGAAATAATTGTATACGTTGGAACTTTGAAAATGCAGTAATACTTCATAGTTGCATGTGAAATTTGCATTACGACTAATGATTCGTTTTTAGTGTTAATGCAGTGAAAGAGTATTAGTGCCTCACTTTTTATTCATGAAATGTGTATTTTCATTACTTTATATTCTGCACATCTTTTAAAGCAAATATACGTGGCTCGCATTTTCTTCTTTCCTTAAACTGTTTTCTCATTGTGAGATGCAATGTGAAACAAGACTGTGTCTAACTAGAAGAGTTCTTACTCGCTTACACGGATCCATTGTTACAAATTTGATACTTTGGGAATATTTTCTATGGGAACTATTCATTTGAATTTGCTCATGTGCCTATTCCAAATGGATCACTGTTTTGTGGAGTTTATGTATACCGGATGATTCAACAATTTACATGATCCCCAGTACGTCTGTCCTACAAAATATGTCTTCTTTAAGTCTCACGACAACCATCCTATAGGAACTGACCAATGGACTGAATGGTCGAAATAATGAGGCGATCAAGGAGGTGTCACCACCGGAATTTAGAGGATTATATTATGCATTAATCTAAAGCAGGAGGAGAATGATTGATGCCTGAGAAGGACACTTGAGAGGACTCTTTCTCTGAATTGAGCAGGACCTGCTCTCGGAGACTGCCTTTGAGATCTTTGCAGAATTCCTTCTTTTCCTTTTCCCTTTCTGCTGACACATACGCTGTGTGCTCCGTTCCTGAACCTTTACTTATGGGATGCTTCCTTTAGCTGCCTTTGGCTTATGTTAAACCTACCAGAGGTACTTGTCACCTTATGGCAACCTTAAGCTAATCAGAACTGCCCTGTGCTCTTTAAATCCTTAATGCTAATCAATAATGCATCTGACTTTGAATACATGATAACATTTAACTGTAACTAAACTGAAGACTGTCTCTCATGATTGATTCCTTAATTTGATTGTGTATTTCCAACTGAAGACTGTCTGTCATGATTGATTCCTTAATTTGATTGTGTATTTCCAAATGACTTATAGAGAAATCTCTGAATACCAGATACTGATGTTATTCTTCTGTATCTACCTAACAGTAGTTATTTTTGTATTTTTTTGGTCCGACTGAACTTCTTCTGGAAATTCGGACTAGCAGTGATAATTCTGTACGTGTATTGCCAGGTATTGGGTGTCATATATATGAATTTGACTACTAGCCTGTAAATGGTTGCCCAATTCCTGGTCCTCGTTAGATAGCCTGACAATGGATCCTCTATATCCAACCCCTGATTGGCACAATACAAGGTCCATCAGATGGCCTAGTGAGTATCATAAGAGACAGTGATAAGAAGCTAAAAGATAAAAGGGCCCAGCAACCCTGGAACACCTGCATCAGAAACATATGGTACGCTCCTCTACTTGTGGTGTTAGGTGAAATCAACAAAATATTTTCAGTGATAAATTTGTCGTACATAGATTATGCAGTCAAAGCATTTTATAAGATCTCATGCATGCAGTCGAAAGAAAGAAGAACAAGCTTAAAAGGGCAGAAAGATATAGAAGCTGATTCCATTGGTGTAGCTAATGAGGTGGTTGAACTGTAGAAATGGAAAAGAGGGACAACAATGCATAAAAAAAGCAGTGCATAAATACAGAAAGTCACTTGTATTTAGGCATTCTGCAGTGAGGCTCACTAATGTCTAGTAAACAGGATAGGATTTTATTTTTTGTGTTGTAATTTTTTATTGAGTGAAACAAAAGCAATAAACATGAACACCTTTTGAGATCAAAGTGTTAGAGTACTGAACAGTGCAATGAAATGCAATGCAATACAGTTCATTAAGGAGGGGAGGGAAGGGGGTATGGAGGTAATCAAAGGCCAAGTGAAACTGATATCCTGGAATAACCCACTACCCCACTTTCCTTCAGGAGGCATTTGTGTTGATGGGCAATTGGGCCAAAGGCCTTCGAATGGGCGGGTGGAGGTGGAAGATGTGCGGGAAGGCGTTGACTGAAAAGAGGAGTGGCGGGGAGCAGGATTGCGTCTCCAGGGGCTGAGTATTGCAGAAAGCACAGCTGAAGGGAGACAAGGACCGCAAAAAGGTAGAGGAGAGCCACCCTCTGTCAGTTCAAGTAGTTCCCATGCCCATTGCTATGGGAATGGGTGGGCTCTTGGCAAAAGGTGTAACAGACAGAACAAGTGACAGTGTTCGTTCCCCTAGAGGAGGGAAGGTGTCCCACAGATCTGTGAACCTGCATGTCTGGGGAACAGGAGGGAGAGAGGTGGGTGAAGGATGGAGGTGGGTGAACCAGAGGGAAATTAAGAAGGGGGTGCTGCAGAAGGAAAGAGTATGGAAGAGGCTAAGGGGAGAGGCAGAAAGAATGCAGGGGGATGATGGAAAGGGGTGGGAAGGAGAGAGAAAGAGAAAAAGAAGAAAGGGGGAAAGAATAGAAAGGGAAGCCATGAGGGGAGGGTAGAGGGGGAGTGGGGAACTGAGGGAGTGAGGAAAAGTGAGGTGGAACAGGGCAGAGGAAGGATGAGTTATCGTTGCATGAGTAGTGAGAGCAGGGGGAGAGGCAGTGGCTGCCAGTAGATACAGTGAGGGCGGATTGTGCGATTCAAGGGGATGGAGGTCCTGGGGCAGGGTACCTGTTAGCTGACTCATCCCGGTGGAAAAAAGCCCACATCTGCATAAATAGCTCAGCTTGGTCCTGTAAGTTGTAAATGATATGCGGATGCAAGAAAGTTTGGATCATGGCCAAGTCCAGTCTTCCTGGGTTGGGGGGAGGGGCAACCTCCACTGGTGGGGATACATATCTTAGCTGTAGCCAGGGCTGTGTGGAGGAGGCAGCAATGCAGGTAAGCAGGAGAGATCCAGAGAATCCCCTATGTCATGGAGGAGGATGACAGAGAGGGTGAGAGAGATGCAGCAGGATGGACGTATCCAGGACTGTTCCAATATGTGACTAGAAGGGTTGAACTGAAGACCACTCGCAGATGATGTGAGCTATGTTGTAGTGGATTTTTGTGCACCACCAGCAGTTTGCATGGGGAAGGAATCTTGCTCTGTTCAGTTTTGTCAGTGACCAATGCCAATCATGGAGGTTTTGAAAAGACAGAACTTTAAGCGGGCCTCTCGTGTGCGCTTATCCAGAACTTCCAGGATGTTCGCCCAATCTTCCTCTTCATACAATGTCTGTAAGTGGGTTTGCCATTTGGTGTGAAGAAGGATGGCCTTTGATGCCTAAAATGCAGGTAGTAGGAGGGTGAAAGGGGAGAGCAGGGAGGAAGGGAGTCAGTAATAACTGCTGCTGGGAAGTGCAGCACAGGGAAAACTAATCTGCGAACCCCGGGTCTAAGTTCGTAGGGACGGCGTGTTGAGAAGGCCCCTTTGGGGAGACAGGACATTACAGATGATGAACTAGAGGGGAAAATATTGGTGGCCGGAGGTATAG
The DNA here is from genome assembly GCF_964263255.1 of Lissotriton vulgaris. Lineage (NCBI taxonomy): Eukaryota > Metazoa > Chordata > Amphibia > Caudata > Salamandridae > Lissotriton > Lissotriton vulgaris. The sequence goes on along the minus strand of NC_141696.1, from coordinate 1,105,018,627 downwards.
GGTGTCCAAGGAGGTCGTAGATGGGTAAGAGCAGAAGAGAGGGGGTCCTGGGCATTGTTTAAGGGGGGGAAAGACAGCTAAGGGACTAGGGGGTGGAGAGGCAATCAGTTCTCTGGCCCGTCACATCCGCAGGAGCTCTGAAACAGAAGGTCAAGTGTGGAGGTCCAGCCTACAGTAGGCATCAATGACATGTCAAGGTGGCCCAGAGTGCAGTTTGTTAGAGGTGGGCTGAACCTGCTTGGGTGTGAGGAGGACAGGGATTGGGGAGTGTCTTGATAGTGCCCCTTGCCACCCCCCCCGGCGTAACAAACAGAGAAGGTTAGCAACGCATTCGCTTTAGGGTCATGACAGAATGAGAGTGGGCTGCAAAAGCACTTAGTGTGGATAAAACGGAAATAGCAAGCAGAATACCAGCCATCTGGCGGTCGTTGAGCTCTTGGATCCTGCAGCAACAGATCCAGCTTCGTCGGGTGCAAGGCAGCATCACATGACCCCAGGGTAGTCACACAGTGGAGCTAGCAGGTTTCAGGAGAGAGTCTCTTTCCTGGTCTTGGGTGAGGACTTTCACTGCTGGAAGATCTTTAACTCTGTCGCCATGGGAGCATGCCACCCTGTCGGGGTCTCTGCCCCAATGGCAGGATCCACTGTTAGTTTGCCAGCGTCTGCCAAAAGTGGTGAGGGAGAGTGCCAGGGGATTGGTCATCTTGGCTGAGGAGGAGGAAGTATCCATGTCCTGTGTTGATAATCTATCCAGGGAAAGGCACAGGTCTTCTGGGTCAAAGAATTCCTTTGGAGTGCCATCCTTGGTGATCCGGAATCGAGCTGGTACGAAGAGGCCATAGTTTATGTCCAGTTGGCAAAGGCGGGGACAGAGAGAGAGAAAAGCCTTACAGTGATCATTGATTTCCCTGGAGAAGCCCACTTCTATGCATATTTCATGACCCTCGTGTGTAGACAGACCATGTGAGCGAGCCACAGAAAATTGTTGCTGGGCTTGCTTATGTCTCAAGAATCAAGTGATGAGGGGCTGGGGACTTACCGAGGGGTACGTTGCATCTCCAGCGGAGGGTCAAAAACAAGATCCATGAGCTTGGGTAAGGCGTCCCTAAGAAAGGATTTGGGGTAAAGGTCTTACACTGATTCTGGAAAGCCCAAAAAACTAACTTTGTCCCACCTGCTGTGATCCTCCAGGTCAATCGGCTTGCTACGGAGGAATAGGAGTTCCTGGTCCCTTTCCAGCAGGGCATTTAGCCGGCCCTCCTTACCTATTACCCTCTGATAGAGCCTCTCAAAACAGGTCTAAAATCTCGCAATATCTAGCCAAATTGATTTAGTCTCAGCTGCTAGGGCAGATATGTTTGCACCCATGGACTTTAGTTGACGGCCCTCTGCTATTTCCTGCAGGAGACACTCCATGGTGGTGTCCTGGACATGATCACTGGAGGCTGGGGCAGGACAGTCTCAGGAAGTGTAGCCCCTTCGGGTGGCCATGCTGCGCCAATGGCTAAGAGCTTCAGTTAAGAGGGGAGAGCACCACAGGATGGCCTCCTGACTGAGGCAGGTCAGGTACATGCGGATCTCAGGCAGCTAGGAGGTTGTGACTACCCCAGGGGTAATTCCAGAGAGGGCAATGTGACTCCAAAAATGACAGTGTGGTCAGTTAGAGTACAATAGGTGGGCCCTGGCCCGGGGGCCGGACGAGGCCAAGGTGATTTGTTCAGGTCCCTTTGCGGTGCCGTAGGCCCAGTAGCAGCCAAAAGGGCCAGGACAGTGCCCACCACCATGCATTCAGGTGGTACAGCTTGGGTAATGAAGGCTGGAGGCTATGCCAGAGCTTTGGAAAGAGTGAACCGGAACCGCATTAGCAAGTCATGATTCTGCGGCGTTCCTGCCCATGCGCACCGAACCAGTGATGGGCCCGTTCACAGTCAGTCCTCAGTGACCGAAGTCCTGAAGGCCGGCGTGGCAGTACAATCCTTTCCGGCAGGGGAGCAAGCCAGGTAGAGACATGGAGGGTACAATAGTCCCAGTAGGCCCCAAGATGCATTCCCCTCCTTGCAAGGGAGAAGAGGCCCAGGAGGCTGCACACATTTATAAGGGGGGCAGAGACCACAATGGGCACCAGATGATGCCACAGTGAAGGCCCCCGGCGTAGGCCACGCAGGGCAGGTTTCAGGCAGCCCTGCGGTCCAGAGCTGCATTGTAGTGTAGTTCCAAAAAGTACCCTGTCATGCAGGACCTATGACGATTACGGATAATACATACTGTGGATCTGGTGGCATCCTCACTCTGTACACCTCGCCGCATATATTAGCCTATGGTTCGCATTAGCTAGCTCACAGTGCCACTAGAATCTTCTGTTATCAGAGAGATTCGTTTTTGCAACTTCAGAACACAATAATCTCAGACTCATGGAAACAATATATTACTTTTCACCCAGTCACTCGTGCTTGCTTGTTTTTGATCTCAGAGATATACAGAGAAGAAACAGTTGAACGTGTTTACAATAAGAATATATTGTACAGTTGTTCTGATGTAGAATAAGTATGCGGTTACGACTGTAACAAAGATATAGAACCAGCAGTACAGTGAATAAGAAGAAATAGTATTGTTCTACCATTTTGCAATAGTCATGAACCTATACATGAATATAGAATACATTTATAAAATAAAGTCTGTACTCCTATGATGCCTGACTAGATGCACCTAAGTGTACTTAGCACGTATGTAGGTGCTAAAGAGCGTAAGCCTGAGAGCCTAAGAGCCAAGAATCCCGCTAGGCTTTAGTTGAACCCCCATATCTGAATAGTGAGAGTGTGGGACTTCGTCCTGGACTTGAGCTGGACACCCCGCAAGGGATCGTCAGACCACTGTCAGCTGGAGCGATGTCATGTCGGAGCTGCTGCGTCTCGGGTCAGTGTGTCGGCCTTGAAGTCTCAATTCCCTCCTGCTTTCTGATAGCAAGAGGTGCTGTATTTATACAGTTTATGTGTGTATGTTCCCCATTGTTTAGTATGAGGATGACGTTGGGTATTAAACCTTGTACGTCAATGGGAGAGGTGAAGTGGACCTCCTGTAGAGTGTACTCATAAATAATTCATATGTGCTAAGGATGACGTCTTAGCAATATCGATCAGGCAGAACCCACCCTCGTCATGAAGTAGGTGAAAGGTTTAGTCCATGAAAGGCTACAGAACTTATAAGGCATTATGTCCATACAAGGCAGCCTGTCCTTATTTGGAGTTATGTCCTTATAAGGCTCATTCATATGAAATAACAGGAGCTGATATGGAGAAAGTGTATGATGTTCCCTAGACCTATATCAGGGTACCGATATGAAATATAACAACGTGGTCACTCGCAGGCCCCCATATGCATATGGTGTGGCTGGCAGGCACAGAGGGACTGTCAGGCTCTGATGTCGGCCAGTGTGGCAAGTACCTGGCAGAACAACTTGCGCCAAAGGGGCCGCCACGTTGTGGGGCAAGGCTCCTTTTCAGCCCCTAGGTCCGTCAGCCCCTCGCAGGTCGAGGCCCAACTTGAGTTGTAGTGAGTGGGATAGGTGGGCTGATTGTTTGGCCCCCTCTTTGCCACAACATCACCGCCGCCGTCCACCGAAGTGCAGGACCGGGGCATCATGGGCCTGTAGGCAATAGTGATGTGGGTGGTTCTGGGCCCAGAGGGCGTCCTCCGACACACACCAGGGCCTCAGGTGGAGCAGAGCTATGGTGGTTGCTGGCGTCCGCGGCAGTGGAGGTCAGGGTGCGTTGTGACCCCATGGGACAAAGTGGTGCAGCAGGTTTTAGGCCCAGCAGTCCTCCTCCGGTGTGGGTCGGGCCTTTAGTGGGGAAGTCCGGCAGCACTACTAGAGGTGAGGCCAAAATGCCGGGGGCCGAGGCTTCTCTCCTGCCTCTAGGCCCAGTGGCCCCGTACAGAGCTGGCAGGAACAGGACAGACTGGTGTCGGAAACAACTGTTGGAAAGCCAGGGTTGGCCGTCGGGTGCTGTGGCAGAGGTGAGGAGAAAAGCTAGTGAACCCCCGCCATGCTGCAGATGCTGATGCCGCATTACGGGTCCGTTTCTCAGCGGAGCACCAGAGTCAAGCAGCCATTCCTGCTCGTGGCAAGACCATGCCCCCAACAGAATAGAGTTTTAATACATGAAAACATAACTAAGTTAATTTAGTGAAACTATGAAGGCTTTTCCTGGATTGAAGGAATGTTAGGTGAATACACATCTTGAGGACTCCCAACCCACAGGATAAGCAATTAACAAGTCCATAAGATCATAATCATTGGATCCTTAACTACGGACTTATTTAAATGAACTCTCAAGAGAAAAAGATATAAGTGCAGTTATTGATTTCTGAATTACACCTCTACTGTGTTTCCCCGTTTAATGGCACTACAAGGATCCAGCGAACAGCTTTTGGGCCTTTCAGTACCACATTTGATGATCAATGCTTGTCAAACCAATGAAAAAAGGAATGAAGCATCTCAAACATAAAGTGTGAAACTAAGAGAAGAATGGAAAACAAGATAGTGGGAGCTTTGAACCAATTTACAAAGTGATAAATATGCATAATAGCAACTCATTTAGGGAAAAAGGGAAAACTGCACACACAATATCTGACCCTGAAGTCAAGGCTAATATGTTTGTCCACCAATGTAATTCATGGGTGCGGACAATGTGGAAAAATGTGCATATTTCTTTCCTTAGCACTCCTAAGAGAGACACAGGGTTCTGGAAGTGGCTCAGAGCCGGCAAATAAAAAATAAAAAGATGCTTGTACATCGTTTTATTTTTCATTTGCTGGCTCTGAGCCAGGCAGAGGGGCGACACTCCTCTACCATTGCAGAGGAGCCTCCACTGACTATATAAACACCAATATATTTACAAAACGTATCAGAGTCACTTGAAAATCTTTTCAGACACCTTGAAAGTCAACGTCACATATATCTGGAAAACCAGAATGAACGAAACATTGGGTAACTAAGCCAACCAGGGATGCTGTGATGTCAACAATCACTGTGCAGGTAGATTCGGAAAGAAGTTGAAAAGAAATCCTTTTACATTATCTTTGAACAAAGAAAAGTATATCTTTAAACAGTTAACTTTTTAGGTCGGGTGGTAGCCTAGATCTTTTGATTTTATTCAAAATATATGTAAAATATACATATTAACACTTTCAGAATGCCCTCTTCATCCACTGCTGTGCTATTGTGTCATTCACATGTTTCTTCTACTTGGGGCAGTGGTGCAGCCCACTTCAGCCACTGTCTAACTTCATTTGCACAAGGAACACATCCACACAAAGTAGTGGCATTTCTCCCACCAGGCAGCTAGGACCTGGAACAACCTTCCCCTGCACTGCAGAGCCTCACCTTTGCTCCAGCAATTCAGGAAGGACCTCAAGACCTGAATGTTCAACCAACAGGAGAACAGGCAGCGTGTTCTCCTAGCGCCTCAAGGCCCTCGCAGGGGCTCATGCAGCCGAACTCTACAAATCCTGATTGATTGATTGAAGTGCTATTGACTGCTGCAATGTGTACTTTTTTAGACTCAAAAACATTTTAGCTTTTAGTCAATGTCTTTTATTTAGATTGGTTAGGGTCCAGAAGAATCCCCAACAATACAGTTTTGCAAACATCACTGCAAATACAAAGCAAGTATTGAGAAAGCCAAAAAGGCTAGCAGGCACCGCTAGACCCATTGGCTTTACCAGTGCTTGTTTTCATTATTTTTACTGTTTCATACAAAATGACTTTCTCTCAGAAAGTGAAACGTTAGGCTTCACGCTCCCTCTTTCAATTATGCAGTCTGGACCAGCGCATCGAACGCCTCTCTGGCAATGGTCGAGAGTTTCAGGAGATGTCATCTTTTAAAAAATACGTTTTTCTCCTCTCTCCATGAATAGCACTGTAGAAACACACGCGACTAACTTCTAATATAGTTGGGGGCATATGAAAGCTTTTGAGAACCATCATTTTCAATTTAATGTTAGCTTTATGATTTTCTATTTGTCCTTGGAACATGCAATGAACATTTTTTGTAAATCTGGAATCTATTCTATCGTGGTTACACAAACGGCTTTTTAACATACCGACAAACAAGGTAAAAAGACAGTACCTCCTCTGGTGGGAATTTTCCAGTCAGTGTTGTTCACGCATGGAAGCAGCATGGAGGAAATGTAATCGCCTCATGAATTCATGAATTCATTTACGCAGGACTCGGCACTCGGCACTGGCAAATCTCGTTTCTGAAATGTAGAGGAAGGACACCCCGGGACGTCAAACAGAAGCAGTCATAGAAATTGATTAAACATGTTTGAAACGAGAAATCAGTTGTACAGAGCAAAAGTACAGGAAGATCCAGTTGCATAAAAAGACAACTGCAATACACCACTCAGAAAGAAAACAGAGAGCAGACAGCCGTAGAGGAGGAAACAAGGTCACGAAATTATTTTACCGGAGCCGATGTGCAAAGCAAAATCATTTCTGCCAGTCCACATTGCACCAGACAAGTGAGCGAGCCAGAACCTCTCCAGATATGGTGACTAAAAACGTACAGGATTTTGACACAGGGAAGAATGTACTATCTCTATACTTCTAGGTCACCCGCAGTACCCTGGAGCAACATTCCAGAAATATCTTTCTAAAAACATAGAAAGTATTTATGTTATAGAAAAGGGGATGGTACAATACACTGTCTAGAACAGGTTTTATGTTAAATTCCGTGGCAGGTAACAGTGCTTATTGCTGTAACTGCACAAGTTGAAAAGTCACCATGATCAAAGCCATCATACTTTTAGTTGTAATCATACAGTGATGAATGTGCCAGCCTGCCTGTGTTGTCACGCAAGTATGCAAGAGTAGTACTCAAAATGGCGTCCTGTGAGGGGTGCTCTCTAATGACCAACAAGCATCTGCAATGCAATAGGTCTCGTATTTACGCAAGTTTGAGCAATTGGCATTGTAAATGACAATGTCTGTTATTTATGATTTCGTTTTTAAAACATAAATAAAAGGCAGTGTCATTTACAATGTCAATAGCTTAAACTCTCGCAAATGCTCGAAGGCATCGTTGAGTTGCCCCCTTTTGTCTCTCATGGCCCCTGAAGAGCTCTCCTTTTGCTATGAGTTAAATAAACACGCCGGAGGTCACAACTGCTATGAGAGACCCTCCTGTCCTCCTGCAGTAAGAGAAAATAGTGCTCACAGACTAAAGAAGACGTACCATGTAACAACTGAAGTAAAAGGGCCAGTCCTCATGAGAGGTAAAAAATGAAGACAAGGCGGTACTAAGGAGGGACTAACAAGACTAATAGCGAATCAGAAGCCAGCATTTTCGAAGGACAATAACACAAGCCAATGATAAGTATGGGCGGACTGTGGGCGGGGCTTCAAGTATATACTCTAACACAGCATGGCTCGCAGAGCAGCTGCAGAGCAGCGCATGAGTTGCCCAGGCTTGACCTAAAAAGGTGAGACACTCTACTCTGTTATGGAACTCTGAGAGTGAAGGCTGTAGCTCTGCGTGTTAAAAAGAGGGCTTAATGTTTGTTAGTCAGACTGAAGCCTCACACTTTAGAGCTAGCCACTTGGTTAAAAAAAAATGCCCTGATGACTGTGTTCACAGTGTCCCATTATGAAATCATTGTCATGTCATTTCTATGTTAGGCCTAGGACACAAACATAGTGGCATTTCATCAAACATATGATGGGGTACATCAAGCATTACTCTCTCCAGAAACTATACTGCCTGAGTCTAACCAAGATCGACATAGCAAGGACGTGGACAGTTCCAATGAAGTGCAAGTATCCTGGTTTGTATAGCCAGTTGGTTGAAAGGCAAAATTCACTTTGCCAATTTATGCACCCTGTTAAAAGCCATATTTGTGTGTTTACCATTGACCAAATGGTGCCAAGTACAGTGCCCACTCAGAGGAGCATTAGCTGACATGAATACCAAGCAGTGCATGGCTGCAGTTGCTAACATTTGGAGATACAGGGCAGTGTACTGTGGCAGGTCCCAGTGCCTGCACATAACGTATTTAGGAGTGTGTGAATTTGCGTACTTTGCGATTGTGTACTTATGTGGAAGTTCAGGAATATGAAGCAACATGATGCATAATCATCCAAATTGCAAAATGAACATTACTCACTATTTTGTGCATGAGGACTAATTTAACGCTAAACAATTACCTAAAAAAAACCACACGCTACAAACAGCAGCCCCTCACGTTCTGGTCGTTTGCATTGTTCCCCTGAGTTTGTGCTGTTTTGCTCTGAACAGAGCATACTTACCTGTAACATCCTAATTTTAGGTAACAGGCGACCAAAATGATGCAAAGTTATGTTGGTGTAGATTTTGTAAAAGAACACTCACCCACTAGTAATACTAGTGGCATGCTTCATCATTGGTTTCCCACTGAGCATGCCTAATGTATCTGGTTGTGCTTCAATGCATGACATAAAGCGAAGCTTGATACTATCGAGGGATGAGGTATCTTAATATTACCTACAGGTATCACTTGTTCATTTGAAACCTTTTTGGGGGAACCTTTTATAACGTTAAAAACAACATATCTTGATGTGACTGGAGTTATTACGAACTCCCACATCAAACCCAGGGTGTACATGTTTCTGCAATATCGAAAAGGTCACTGCAGGTCAGATGGCCTTCCACAGGACCAGTGATTGATGAAAATCCCTATCAAATAGTTATGTTCAAACAGAACACAAATTGTGCATCCGCAATATTAACCAACGCATTACATCATGCTCCTTTGGTAAGACTTACGTTTTTTCCCTCTTATCACAAGATGATTTCTTGTTAGATAATCTGAAAAGATCAGAAAAAGAGAGACATAATTATTCTTGATTACAGTATTCATGAAATTCAGTGCTCACATCCTTCGTGATCAGCAATGCACGCCACTCTGTAAATAAACACAGCATTATTTTCACGCAATGTTTTTTACGTGGGAGCTCGTGGGCAGCGATGTATGCCTCTCTCGAAGTAAACCCAGCATTATCTTCGTGCAATGGTTTTTAAGTAAAAACAAAGAGGAAGCTACTCAAAATCCCTTGTGATTAGGTGAGAAAAAACATACATTAGCGATGTACATGATAACCATGCAAATTGTATTTTTGTTAAAAGTCTGTTTTTCAAACTGTACATCTTTTTCAATGTTTTACCTCTCGGTAGAGTCTTAGGGCCCGATTACGAGTGGCAGACAGAGGACAGCCAGACTCATGGTGGCATGGGGGCAGGGGGAGGGGGTGGACTGGGTTCTATATGGTTGGCAGTGCTTTTGGGGTCTCCCCAAGCAAATTACGACTTTCATTTCCACCACTGATTTCATGAAGGTCTTTCTTCCAGTAAAACAGTGGCGGGCCCCCTTGTGCCTCACGCCTTGTGGCTGCACATGTGCCCCCACTGTGTGCATGGTATACGTTATAATAAACAGGGTAAACCCATTAATAGTCACTAGGACCTGGGTGATGGATCGTTATAGATAGAGGGGTCCCAGACTAGGAAAGGGAAAAGAACTGTGATAAGTAATAGAAACAGTATGTTACATGAATAAAAAAACAGAAAACAAATCCAAAGTACGATGTTTTTATTCACAAGGTACTGGAAACCTTATCATTGGTTAAACAGTATAACAAAACTTATTTCAATTTTAGAAATAGATATGCACACATGTACAGGGGAGAAAAGGGCAGGGAGTGCTGTGAAGGGATTTCGTGGGGAATTTGAAGGAAACAATCTTCAATAAGAAAACAATGAATGCTATTCTTTTTGTTCCAAAAACCACTTTTTGAGTGTTCCTCTCGTCCGGGGTCGCAAAGGCTGCACAAATCAACACAATAATTGTAAACCAGGCTTCTGGGACAGCTGTATAGATCCTGCTAGTGGTAGAAGCTGGTGTGGAAAGTAGAAGTCTACGTTTCGACCCTATGTATTGCAGGGGTGGTTTCCCTTACGACGCGGGTCTTCGTCAGAACACAAGGGGGAAGGGAAGGAGTGGGCAAACCTTCTATGGGTAAAAGGAGAAAACAAATTTCACATAAGGGTCTAAAGGGGAGATCCCTAACGAGCTATAGTGGGTGGAGCCCAACTTGGGGAAAGATTGTTAAAAACACATACTGAGACAGAGGATTAGAGTACCCACCATGCGGGTATTACTGGCAGGACATGAGACAACGTATGTACGTTAAGTCAAGAAAAAGTTATCATCACACGCTCTTACAGACAGATCTCGTGCAGTTTATCATATAAACTCCACCGTGAGTCTACACCCAGCGCGCTGTGTAATCAACCATGAGTTCACAAATTCTACAGGAGGGATCTTCTAAAATGATCCAATATGACCATGCCCCCAAACAAGGACCTGCTTAATCACTATAGGAAATAGGGGACAGGACTTTAAGGGGATTCAAAAGGTTATCAAGCGCCAGTGTTGGAAGATCGCGATGGGAGGGAAACATCACAAAAATTCTATCCGGACACCTCCTGGCCAAATGGAACTTTCAGAGGACAACGGTTTACTGAAATTAGTACCCTCGATCATTCATTAGGAGCATACAAGTTCCGCGCTCACCTGTCTATACAGTTATTTGGCAGGGAACATGGGTGGACAAAGCAGCAACATCTCGCACCATCAAAACGCTGCAGCAGCTAGCGTCTCCATTGGGGAATAATCAACCTGAAAAAATACTCGTATCACTATCCATGTACAATAGTCCGTTATGGGGGGTAAGCAATCCTATTGTTATATATAGCTCACCTGTCATAATTTATTTGGAAAAACGGAACGGACAACAGGACCTCGCTTTGTCAAAGATTGTTCCAACAACCGTCAACGTCTCTCATGGGTTTAGGATTTATCTAGGAGCAGAGAACACCCTTAGTGGAATACCTTTACGTATAGAACGTCCGCTAATCAGGCAACAAAGATGAACAAATGTAGGGGGCACTGATCCTAGTTGAACCATAGTGGCTCGCCTGTCAACTCAATATCCAAAAAACGGCAAACTCAGGCTCACTCGATAACTGGTCTCCGTTAAAAGGCAACACATGCAAGCTCCTAGCCGTGAGACTCGCTCAACTGGGAAGGGATGTACCGGGGGCATGGCCAAACGCGCAAGGAAGCTGAGGTTCTGTGACAATCATAATGGTGTTTTTGACTCGTTGGAATATGGACGAGTTTGGTATCTATGAACCGCAAAGGACGAGTTTAGTGGGTGTACGTGTTTTCGCTACGCTGCCCTGAACCGTTCGTCTTATTTGTGGGTTTCTCCATCTGAACCCACGGGTTCCATTTTAGATACGGCATCCATTTTGTCTCTTGCCCTCAAGTACCAAGCGAACGGACACTGTCCGCTTCGTGACCCTGGGATTCCCAAGTTCTTGCGGAAGACACGTGTTCCTTTGAGGGTGTCTTTATGACGAGGGGGATGACACTGCAAAGGCAGATGGCTCCGCTCGAGGCTCATCTTGCCGTGCTGGTCTATTGTTTCAGCCGTGCATGCATTAGGCACGAATCCTTTGATCCTGCAATCGTGCTTCCGATGTTGCCCCTTACAATCTTTTTCAATCTGTTGTCTATCTTTGTCTTCCTTGCACCTGTTTCCATCACTTTTCTTAACTCGTTTACAGCCAGAATAGAATGTACTTAATGATGGGATAACGTACTTTTACAGTTGGGAACCGGCGATGCTACTGTAATTATGTTCCGGGCTCCTGAATACATGAAAGCAACCCTTTTGAAGTGTACTGTGGGAACTGAGTTGTAACCTTTTGTTCGCCATGTTGTGCTATGACTAAAATATGTATAAAAGGAGCGATCCACTGTTGCAATTTGAAGCAGTCTCCCAGAACCTACACGTGGTGTACCTCTTGCGATTTCTGTATTCCCTGCAGTAAATAAACCTCGATCTTTGACGCCGAAGGAAGTGTCCCATGTCTCTGTGATTTGTACGCCGGAACAGGTAACCCACGAAGGTTTCAGGTGTTGTCCCCTGGCACCGCTGGGCCTTAGAATAGCCCAGTCCTTCAAAGCGTGTGAAAAGACTACATTGCAGTGCGGTTGCTGGGGAAACCGTTTTGCCGACTGGAAGAAAGACTAAGTGTATTTCATTCTGAATCAAGATTATGACAATGTACAGTGTAATTTACTAAATCAATGCTACTAACACATCACGATTTTATAAGTTGGAAGTCCCCTTGAGCCTTGATAAATGCCGTTTTTTTCATAGTTGTTATTAGACAGTTGTTAACCAAAAATGCCTCACAAGCACAGTGCACCAATCCACATGGTGGTGAGACTGCGCTGTCAAGTAGAATAATATATACATGTGTTAAATCATGATTAAACCAAAGGCGTGGACTCGCCATACAAGGTTACGCCCCGCGGGACCCAATGGAGAGACAAACTGGCATACATATAATGGAAAATGATTGCTAAGCGCGTACCTAACACACATGGTGGTAAAGGCGCCCCGTTAGACATAGTATTCAGTGGCACACATAGTGATAATTGAAACTGATAAAAGGTGTTCACCTGCCATGCAAGGTAGAGTAACACCAGACAAAATGAATAATAATTTTTCTCAGGACATTATTTTTGCTTATGCACGTACCTGCCCTGCAAGGTGGTAAAGGCGCAAGACAGCATTTGGCCATATCTAAGGCAGGAAGGCAAGTGCCATAGGTAAAGAATACAAGAAGACAGTTTAGTGGCAGTATAGTGATTACAGGTTAGCTAATTGAGCAAAACTACTTTCAGATTCGTTCAAACCAGTCTGGAGAGAATCAAAGAACGTAATCCATTTCAGTTCTCTCATGTTTAAAATCAAGACTATATTGCCACCCCTGGGGCTGAGTGTCACAAGTTCCAATGCAATCTATTTTAAACTTTCCGGTTGATGGTTTTCTTTCACACAATGGTCAACCATGGGTGCTCCGATCACTCTGCACCTGATGCAGCTGCAATGCTGCAATGCTGCAGAAACCGCATTTCGTTAATGTTAATGTTATGTTTTTGCCTTTTGCTGTGTCTGACCAACGTAAATTTGGTCACAGGGGCATATTATGCAATATACCACGTCCGTGGTATTGCAGTTGGTGTGTGACTTTAGTTTAATCTGATAATGCTTGAAATGAAATTCTTTAGATTGAATAGCTTGTGGACGAACTTTGCATTTGCCACATCTAGAATGCCGCAAGATTGGTGGCAGATTCCACAATGAGGGTAAAGTGGATGTGGGGGGTGTCACTAGAGAAGAGGAAACCACATGGTCACGGATATTCTTGGCCTTCTTGAATAAGTGCATCGGTGCGATGTTGCTACCCAGATCATCTGATATCATAGTCCAATGTTTATTAATCGTTCTCTTGATGGCATTACTCTTAGTGGAAAAAGTAGTCACACATATTAGGCGCTGTTCCTCATTACTGGTACGTTCAGTGGGTTCCAACAAAGACTCACGGGGGTTGAACCATGCTCTCTTTCTTGACTTTGATGCAGCGCCCTTATAGAAATTCTGTCTCAAACTACACTATTCACTACCAAATACCCACCATACTATAAAATCACAAAAGGCCCATGAGACTGAGACAGAAAATCGAGCACCTGAATCTTGTGGCCTAATTAATCAAGCTTTCTAATCTTTGTATGTACATAATATACAACTGCAGTATAACATTCTGACCATTAGTAAATAATAAAAACAATTAATTAAGCCACTTTTGGCCAATGAATCAACTGATGGTAACGACTAAATTAATCAAGACCAGCTTGACGTTTAAAGTCTTTTATTTTTAAAGTTAAAGCTTTTTACTTCCAATCACTTTATTGGCTCATTTTATTATTTGCAAACATTTTTATTAAATCAGTATCTTTTTATTCAGGTTAATGGCACAAAAGTCTGGCATTTCAACATTGCTCAAAATCATGAATAAAGCAAACAAAACCCTAATTCCCTAAATTAAGCTTTCTGACCTGTAAAGGAAAAGACATTTAAATGCATTAAGCAATCTTATGTGTCCCAAGAAATCAGACATCACTTCGCCCTCAGGAACAGTCAGCCCCGCTCCTCTCAAAGGGCTTAGTCTTTATACCTTTCTAACTCACTAATCTAACTAAAAATGATATTATTTAATGTCTTTCAGCAACCCGATTGGTTGCTAGTCATCAGACCATCGCGAGGCCACTTTTTCAAAACACCATAACGTCATTGCAATTGTCCTATCACTTGAAGCGACACCAGGTTCCGTGGTTTGCAACATTTTACTGAGAACGGTTCACAGTTTCCTCCATTGCTCGGCCGATCCGCCGCTTGTCACTTCCTTAGCCTTGGAAAAATAACTTTTCAGAGCACATTTCGCACAATAGTTTTTGTTTAGACTTCAGTTTATTCAAAGAAATGTCTTTATGGAAGAGCTTTCCATCATGGTTGAGCTTGGTACTCTCTGTCAGGCTAACCAACATTCTCCATAAATCACAGGCCTCAAGCCTTTCAATTGGGCTAGTATTCAAACAAACACAAAAGAATAATTAATTTCAGGTTATGAAAGTCATTCTGTTACCCACCCTCCATTGCTAATGTTAACCCATTAATATATGTTACCTAGCAAAAGCACAAAGAAAAAGCAGCATTTTATAAAAATCTACCATTCTTCATAATGTCCAGCAGGATTCTTCATATATCTGAATAAGATAAACAGACACAACATAGACGAAAGCACGTATAAAATAAGCACATGCCATTAATTAATCAGCCGCATTAATGTTGACAAAGACAATAGGACAAACAAAACAACGTTAGCTATGTATTATAAAACATACTTGCAAATGCAACATAAAGCACATAACGTTAGTCCCATGTAATGGTGTGTGAAATTTTACTCTAGATTGATTTAGTTATACATAAACATGCAAAAACCTATTAATATAATGAATCAAGTTATGGGAGATTAAATTCACGAGCCAGAATAAAATCATTTCTGAAACTCGCTCCATCAACACCCTCATCTGGTGATTTCAAAATCACCAAACAACACCCAAAATGTAAAAAATTTTGAACCCAATTTTAGAGACATCATGACTTCTTTCAGTATTAGTTTCCCTAAACCTCTGTCTCAGCAGTTTGTTCGATACTCTCATATTGAACCCCCCGCATCTCCTCCAATTCAATCCCCTTCTCCTGTTCCTTTCTAAGTTTATAAATCCTCCTCTTTTCTCTCTGATGCTTCTTTCTCTTGTGGATCATGTAACTAATTTTTAACAGAAGTATCACCATAATGATGACAATTACTGGACAGAGCACTTTGCCAATGATTGAACTACCAATCTCTGAAAACTATTCTTTAATTGCCTCAATCAATCCTTTTGCCTAATCGTTCGGTGAAATTTTCTTCTTCCAGGGGTTCTATTTCTGCATGAAATTCAGTGATGTTTTTAATAAGTGTCTCAATATTCCGACTCTTGTCAGGAATATATGTACAACAATGCTGGACATGTAAAACCCCAGAGACTCCTCCCTCTTTTGCAAGCAGAATGTCTAATGCAAGACGATTCTGCATAACCATGCTTCTTGTAGCAACAAGTTCTGTATTGACCAATTGGAAACCACTTGCAGTATGTGTTGACAATCTGTCTACAATCGTGGAAACCTTTCTAATTTTGATTGAATTCATGGTTATTCCTACCATGGGAATAATTGCGCCAAAAATGTCTCCAATGACTTCTGTAAAACTTTCCCTCTTAAACCTGTTCAGGTGTTCACCAAATTCAAAGGTAACCTTCTCATTTCTGTCAACATGAAAAATCTTTGGAAAAGCTAATCCAAAATAGCACGTCCCATACCAATGGTCAGGGAGGCTAAAATATGCCTTGTTACCACAGATAAAATAAATTCCAGGAAAAATAGGATCTTTCCCACCTTTAAATCCCCATCCCACTATGATACGATAAGTATCCTCACATTGACCAGCACCAACCAAAAAGTTATCATCAAGTGTGTTATCTCTTCTAATGCAAAATTTACCACTAACTGGTTCATCAATGTGAATAGCTGCATTTGTATTAACACAATTAAGCTTGGCATCCTCCATTTGCCAGGATTTGAACTTAGCATGTTTAAGCACCTCATTTCTTTTGTAAATTGCCCTTCTCTCCTCAACCATATTCAGGAAAGTCTTTTCTTCTGCTCTCATCTTGCATGTTAAATTATTTCTATAAGCATATTCATAATTAAGCTCATTAGTTACCAAAAAGAATTCCCTCATCTGCTTCGCAGGCTTAACTTTGTTTAAGCTATTTACAACTTTGAGGTTTGCAAAAACCTCATCAAAGTCTGAGTAATAGTATTCCAATCGACCTGTTTGATAAAACAAGCTAGCAATCACACTGCAAGTGATGCCTTATGTGAGGGGTAACAAGTTATAAGTAACCCCCTCTGAGACAGAAGCAGGAAGCTTCACACAGACATAGCAGTCATTTGCATTCATCACTTTAACGTACTCAGATAAAAGCCTAGAAAATGAATTGCTAGAAAAATCTCCAACAGATCTATCTTGATGAATCTCTGGATTATGCTCAATAACTCTGTTAGACTTGCCAGCATGCTTTTCCTGTTTAGTCTCTGCCTTACTTGTCATATTAGCCTTAAATTTCTGCTTATCAATACCAAAAGGGTAAACAACAGCTAAAATTAACCAAACCAGTATTAAAAGAACCACACAAATTGAAGACATTTTGCAACACCTTCTCAAAATGGAACACCTTGAAGTATCAGAACTAGGCATTTTTAAAATAAGTAAACAAAAATCATCAAAAACAAACATTTTAAAATTATGAATAGTAAGTTATGTAAGTAAACTAATGTAAGTAAACTATATCTCCCCTTTAAAATTATTTTTTTTAAAAGAAACCCAAAAAACTGCTTTTCTTCGACCTTGCGTCACATGAACGTGTCCTTCCAGCTAACACAATTTCTTCGACCTTGTGTCACCTAACACATTTTCTTCAGCCTTATGCCAGGAATTAAAACCCTAATCTAAAAGAAAAAAACTTCAATCATTGTCACTAGCTTCTTCCAAATCTTCTTGACTGCTACTTTCAACGTCAACAATTGGCGGAATGATGATATATGTCCACTCTGGGGACTTATACTTTTGGTTGGGCTTAATCACTCTTTTTGCCTTACCACTAATTACTTCAATTTTTCTACCTTTCTCATTTTTCTTTTTCTTTTCAGAGTCACTTCTCTGACTCGAAATCTCGTTGACTTGTTCTTTTGATTTTCTCCTGGCCAAACATCTCCTTTCCTCTTCTTCTTTGGCACAGTTTTGTTGCATTCAGCTTTTCAAGCTCTTTTTCTGAATTTTCTTATTTCAGACTCTTCGTCACTCCCGTCTGTATCTGTTTCTGAGACTTCAAATCTGTACCTAGGAACTTCTTTACTCGGCAGCTTCACTCCATTAGGAACATCATCCTTATAGCTGGTACTTGGTAATTCTTCCTCTTCTTCAGGGATCACCTTTAGCTTCCCAGTTTCAGAATTCTTGTTCCCGCATACAGAGCTACTCTTCTGCTTTTCAATACTCTCCTGGACTAGATTATCGTCTTGCTCAGAATTTTCTGCTTCTGAATCCTCTTTTTCTGCTTCAGATTCTTTTTCTAACAGATTTTCTCCATTTTCTTGATCTAGAATCACAATCTCCAGATCTTTTTCATTCAATGCCTGATTATTTTGCTGATCATCAGACTCTGGATCTTCAGGATCTCCTTCTGAATCCGAATCAGTTGTTGTATCACTTTCTTCATCAGAATTATCAGGAGGTGGTACACGAATGGTGTGACTTGCATGCACCCACCTTTTCAGACCCCTACACTTGATAGCATTTGTTGTTACAAGAATTACTTGTCTTGCCTGCTGCCATCTAGGTACTAAACAGTTTCTCCTTCGATGCACCTTTGTTCTGACCCAATCTCCAGGTAAAAGATCATGAGCTTGTTCTATTTCTTTTGTAATCACATCTGTTCCCACCTGGTGAAATACAGAATTAACTACATCAGAAAGATTCTGACAGTACTCAATAATTGTACTATCATTAATACTCAAAAGCTTGCCAACTGGAAGAAATGCTTGCCTCATAACTCTATATTAAGATATCATGGGGACTAAGGCCTGTCTTTTTCTCAGGAGTGCTTCTCAAAGACATCAAAACAAGTGGCAAAGCATCTGTCCACTTCACTCTTGTAGCTAAACACATTTTTGAAATTCTATTTTTGATTGTTCCATTTATCTGCTCTGCAACACCTGATGCTTCTGGTCTGTATGCACAATGTAGCTTTTGCTCAATTCCCAAAGCTTCACAAATCAATTGTGACAATCTGTTTTCAAAATGCGTTCTACGATCACTTTCAATAGTCACCGGAAAACCATATCTAGGTATGATCTCCCTCAACAGTAATTTTGCCACAGTGACTGAGTCATTGTGACGAGTTGGGAAAGCTTCTACCCATCTTGAAAACAGACAAACAAACACAAGCACATATTTGAGCTTATTGTGCTGTGGCATATCAATGAAATCCATCTGCAATCTGGTAAAAGGACCACCCTCCCGTCCTATGGTCCCCAAACTCACAACAGTTTTCCTGTTTGGATTCATTTGTTTGCAGGTCAAGCATCTTTGGCAAAGTGATTCTGCAATAATTCTGAATTTTGGACTAAACTATGTCTCTCTGAATAATCTGATCATGGAATCTCTTCCTAAATGCCCTGTACCATGGTACATCCGCGCCATGTCAGCAATCATGCAATTTGGCATTACTGGTCTGTCATCTTTGTAAACCCAAACTCCATCTTCTTCTCGCTGTCTGCACTCTGCTTTTAAAGATGTGTTTTTCTCTTCTTCATCTGCCTCATCTTGTAATTCTTTTACTCCCTGCCATGTTTCCACTACAGATATTAGCATGAGAGAGTTCAAAATGTGACTTTTGTCTTTTTCCCGATTGATTGGATAATTATTCTTTGCACAATACCTTGCAATTTCATCCGCATAAGCATTACCTTTGGTAATATAGTCCTCACCCTTTTTATGAGCTGCACATTTCACAACAGCAATTTGTTCTGGTAACTGAATGGCATCGATCAATCTTTTGATCAATTTTGCATTTCTGATTGGCGTTCCCACAGAAGTCAAATAATCCCTTTGAGACCAGAGCTGACCATAATCATGAACAATGCCATACCCATACTAACTATCAGTCACTATGGTAACTTTTTTCCCTTCTGCTCTTTCGCAAGCTCGAATTAAACCAACCAACTCTGCAATTTGGGCTGAACGAATTCCATCAAGAGGTGAACCCTCTTCAACATCTGAGACTGTACATACTGAATATGCTGCTCTCAGAATGCCCTCGTCTGTTCTTAGACAGGAACCATCAACAAAGTAAACCATATCAGATTCAGGCAAAGGAACATCTTTTATATCCTGCCGGGGATTGGTGCAGTAATCTACAACATCCAGGCACTCATGATCAATGTCAATTTCATTATTAACCTCTGTAACAACACCATCCGGCAATAATGTGGAAGGATTTAAATTCACACATCTTGCAATAGAAACATTATCTGATCCCAGAATTGTTTTCTCGTATTTAGTCAGTCTGTTACTAGTTAAATGCTGAGTTTTGCTTCTGGTAAGAAGAATTTCAACCAAATGAGGTACATATACCTTAACAGGAAATCCCATAATGATTCCTTCACTCTGCTCAAGGCTTACACTTGTTGCAGCCACTGCTTTTAAGCAACCTGGCAAAGCTTTTGCAACAGGGTCCAAAACAGCTGAGAAATAAGCAATTGGCTTTCTCAGTTTTCCATGTCTCTGGATCAAGACTGACAGTGCAAAACCTTCCCTTTCACTGCAGTACAATTCAAATTCTTTTTCATAGTCTGGCATTCCCAAAGCTGGAGCTTCACACAAACTTCTTTTTAACTGTTCAAAAGCCTCTAATTCAGTTTTTGTCAATCTAATTGGATCCTTTATGTCTGCTTTTGTCAGTCTTTGCAGTGGTTTTGCAATCACCGAAAATCCACTAATCCACTGACGACAGTAACCAACCATTCCCAGAAACATTCTGACCTGTATTTGTGTTGTCTGGGGCTGTATTGCTCAAATCATTTTAATTCTTTCTATAGTAACTTGTCTTGTTCCCTTTGCAATTCTGTGACCAAGATATTTTACCTCTTGTTTGCAAAACTGTAATTTTGCAGGTGACACTTTATGTCCTTCATCTGCCAATCGATTTAAAAGGATAATGGTGTCGGTTACACAATTTTCTCTTGTCTTTGCAGCTACAAGTAAGTCATCAATATACTGGACCAAAGTTGAATTTCCAGGTAAAATCAGATTTTCCAGGGATTTCTTTAATAACTGATTAAAAATAGATGAACTCTCAGTATGTTATGTTATGTTATGTTATGTTATTGGCTTTTGTACCGCGCAAAGCTGCCCCAGCAAAGGGGGGCCCTGGCGCCAGGAAAGGTATACACAACATCACAGAACGCAACTGAATCAGGAAGTATTAATTAAAAAGAAAGGTTTTAATGGCGTGTCTGAATAAAAATAAATCCTCCATAGCTCGGATTTCACTAGGAAGAGAGTTCCACAATTTGGCCGCCACTACTCGAAAGGAGCGGCCGCCCATCCTGCTCAGCAGAAAGCGGGGAACGACAGACAGATTCTGACCCATCGATCTCAAGGATCGAGAGGGAACATAAGGGGTCAGTAAATTCATCAGAATAGGTGGAGCCGTACCTTTCAAAATTTTAAAAGCCAGGCAGAGCACCTTAAACTCGATCCGACGAGCAACAGGCAACCAATGGAGCGATTGCAATGCTCTGGACACTGAGCAACGTCGGGGCAATCCTAGTATCGCTCTTGCGGCGGCATTCTGCACCCGCTGCAGCCGCATACGTTCTGCCTTGTTCGTACCTGCTAGAAGGACACTGGCATAGTCTATCCTGGATAGTACAGAGGCCTGGACCACAAACTGTCTGGTGGGGGCATCGAAGAATTTGAGCACCGGCCTGATACCCCTGATTATGCCAAAACAGGAGGCAGCTACCCTCTTAGTTTGGCAGGTGAAACTCAGTGTTGGGTCCAGCCATACCCCGAGATTTTTTATCTCCATGGCAGGAGATGGAATCATTCCTAGCTCGGGGGGCCACCAGTTGTCATTCCACCATCCAGGTTGCTTCCCAACCACCATCACCTCGGTTTTCTTTGTGTTCAATTGGAGACAGTTTTGGTTCATCCAATTGGCCACCGCACGTAACCCCTCACAAAAGTTAAGGGCGTCTACAGCAGAGTCCCCACTTAGTGTGACCGCTAGGCGTGGGCGGAAAATCCGTTCCGCTCGCGGATTTTGCGGATTTTCGGGAAATCCGCAATCCGCGAGATTTGCGAATTTCCCGCAAAATCCGCAAATCCGCGAGCAGCGGATTTTGCTCGCACTGCTCGCACTGTTCGCGTGAGTTCGCGCCCCGCGAATAAGTGCAAAATTGCAGAAATACGATTTTAGCAAAACTGAAAGTAACTACTTACCAGGTTCAAAAGTTCAGGCTCATCATTAGTAGCCATTTCCTGGAGTGCTTCCTGAGGGGCCCCTCCAGAGTTCAGTTGCCAGTTGAAACTAGTATGTGACCCTGCTCTGAACCTCAGAATAGTTACACATATGCCACAAAGGTCCTGAATTACAGCTAAGGGAGACAAGCAGGAGCCAGGCTGGAAGTTAAAATCCATTAATCAGCCCCTAATTCATTATTGTCAGTTGGGGCAGGGCAGGTGTTGTAACTAATTTTGCAACAATGAAAGCACTTAGCAAGTGCAAAAGATCACTAATCAGGGCGCACTAAGGAAGCAGGTGCCAGCTAAAAAAATATTCTGTGACACATGAATCAGCCCCAAATTAATTCAGGTCACTTGAGGCAGGGAAGGTGTGCTTTGCTTTGCCGAAAATAATGTACACTGGACAACCAGAGGGTGTGGTGATGAAACAGAGGGTGGCATGGGTGGGCCAGAGGGTGGCATGAGTAGTCAGAGAGTGGCAGTGGTGACAGAGAGTGGCAGTGATGAAGAAGAGTGTCCCAAACAGGCTGGACACGTAGAAACAACAAGTTCGCGAAACTTGCGACCCGACAGGTAAGTTCGCAATTTGCGAAAGTGTACAAAACCCTCGCGAACTGGCAGAAACACGGGCGAACACAAAAAAAAAAAAAATCCGCAAATTCGCGGGAATTCGCGGATTTTGCGGATTGCGAATCCGCAAATCCGCAAAATTCGCGAACGCGAGATCCGCAAAATTCGCTCATGCTTAGTGACCGCCAGCTGCGTGTCGTCCGCATAGGACACCATTGTCAGGCCCCAGCGTTTGACTACCGCAGCCAGCGGACTCACGTATAGATTAAAAAGAGTGGGGCTCAGAGATGATCCCTGTGGAACTCCCAAGGTGAGCGGGTGAGAGGTAGATTTGCCGGGTGGTATCGCAACCTGAAAGGATCTGTTGGAAAGGAAGGAGCGGAACCACCCTAGAGCCAAGCCCCTGACCCCAGCTTCCTCTAACCGCCGCAACAGGATCTCGTGGGATACCGTATCGAAGGCGGCACTCAAGTCTAACAACAAAAGTGCCGCTGTTCGTCCGGCATCCAGCACGGAGCGCAGGTGTTCGACCATGTATAACAAAGCAGTCTCCGTGCTGTGGCCTGCATGAAATCCATTTTGCGTGGGATCCAGGATGTTAGCTTTGGCAAGATGGTCGGCCAGGATCCTATTCACATGGGCTTCGGTGACTTTAGCAGGCCACGGCAGCAGTGAGATGGGGCGATAGTTCTCGGGTTTTACAGGATCTAGGGTAGGCTTTTTTAGGATGGGTGTAACTACCGCTTGCTTCCACTTGGTGGGCACCATCCCTGAGGCCAAAGACTTGTTGATAAGGGCCAACAAGGGTGAGCGACATGTTGCCTGCATGTTTTTGAACTGAGTCGGTATGAGGGGGTCTGCGGGGGAGCCAGATTTAATTTTTTGGCTCAGTAGATCAAAACCCTCCTCAGAGAGAGGGGCTAGCATATCCAAGGTCAAAGCATTGCCCGTTGGACAGACATCTAAGTCCGAGTGGTGCACGGAAGTTGGAAAGGTGCGATAGATTGCATGCACCTTTTGGACAAAGAAAGAGGCCAGACTCTCACAATGAGGGTCTGTGCAAATTTCTGCTGCCAAAGCCCTCTTAGTCGTCAGGTCTTTTAGGACCTTGAAGATTAGTGTAGAGGGGTTAGGGCTGTTCCGAAACTCCTGCGCATAATATGCGGCGCGTGTTCGGCAGACCGCTCTATGATATGCCTTGGATAGAGTGAGGTAGCAGGATTTGCGCACGGGGTCATAGGCTTTCCTCCATTGCCTTTCTGCTTGCCTACACTCTCTCTTGAGAGACGCCAGGGTCTCATCATACCACGGGCTATGAGCCTTAGTACGGCACTTGGAGCATACCAGGGGAATAAGTGCATCCAAGGCCGTTCCAATCCAGTTGCAGAATAAGTCATACCCTCCATCAACATCCGAAAAGGTGGGTAAAGGTGTCTTTCCTAGTAGAGAGTGAAAGTCTTCTAGTTTTAGTTTACTCCACTGGCAAGAAAGAGAGGTTTTATTCTGTGCCACGAAAATGGGATCTGCCACAGGGATAGCTGCCTTCACCAACATGTGATCCGTCCATGTCAACTGGAGAGGTGGGTACATAATTATGTCTTCTAAGGTGGTGAAGAACGGGTCCAGTATGTGCCCGCCTGAATGGGTGGGGGATATCACTCTTTGTAGGAGCTGCAAAGCTTCTAAATGGGCAAGGCAGCTCTTAATAGCTGATTGGGATGTGCAGTCAAAATGCAGGTTAAGATCGCCTACCACATTAAAATTTGCACAGCCAAGCGCTTCAATACTAATGACAAGCGGGAGAGCGGCCCTAAAGGCGGCATCGCAGCCCGGTGGCCGGTATATTAAGAGACCTGAGAGGCTGTATACCCCTGTGGGATGCGACAACATGCTAAAATGTGGTTCTGGAACCTAAATGCAAAAATATGTTGACTTTCTGGATTCAGTGGAACTGTAAAGAAGGCATTACATAGGTCTATGACCGTAAACCATTCTGCATCATGCAGAATCTGATAAAGAATTACCACAGGGTTTGGAACAATTGGGCAACATGGAACAACAATCTGGTTAATTTTCCTTAAATCCTGAACAATTCTGTAAGTTCCGTTTGGCTTTTTGATACCCATAATCGGTAAATTACATGGGCTGCTCTCAATCTCTTTTAAAATACCTTGACTAATGAATTTCTCAATCACTGGAATGACTCCTTCAATTGTTCCAGCTTTCATTGTATACTGAGGAACATTCGGGAAATCTATTCCTTGCTTTACAGTAATTTTTACTGGATCCACATGTTTCATGAGTCCCATATCATTTCCAGTTAAGTCCCAAATTTCTGGATTTACTGGCTTTTTAAGCTCTTCAGGCAAATTGTTTTTGTCAAAAGCAGGAAATAATTTACTTTCCTCTTCGACCATCAACATTGTCAATTTGTAAAGACCATCTACTTCTGAAGTTTGTAACTCAATACCATCCGGTGAGCAATAAATTCTACAATTCATTTTGCATAGAATATCACGACCTAACAAATTACAGGACTACTGTCACAAACTAGAAACCTGTGTTTATCTTTGTAATTCCCAATCTCAACTTTTACAGGCTCAGTTAGGCTTGTTTTAATTTGCTGATTTGCTACACCTACAACTTGGATGCACTCACCAGAGAGAGGAAGGTTTTCAATTTCCACTGATCTAACAGTAGAACGGGTAGCACCTGTGTCCACAAGAAAAGTGACATCAATATCGTTCAATTTACCATTAACAAATGAACCAGCCTGGTCTACCTCAAGAGTGGGTCCAAGCACACACTCTTCCTCCTCTTTCAGGCACCGTCATGAGTAATCTTCTGATGAATCACTCACTTCATTATCTTTCAACCAAAATTGTTGAGAAACATTTGACACATTTGTTTTTGACAAACTGTTTACCTGATTACCTCCACAGAAACCAGTTTCTGGTGTATACCTTTGAGCATTTACATAGTTTGGAAATGGTGCTTGTGAAATCTGGCTCTGCTGATTCGCTACCTTTCGCTGTAGCTGTCGCTGCTGATTTACCTCACTCTGCATCGGTGACTTCAATGAGGCATTTTTAAAATTTCTGGGTCCGATTTTTACACTCGCGCTTCCAGTGTCCAATTTCGCCGCAATTAAAACATGGGATCTTCTGTTTTAGCTCTTCAATATTCACATTAAATTTAGGTTTATTATTAAAATTATTTTTAAATTTGCCTTGATTCTGAAACACATTTTTATTTTCAAAAGCCATCTGCTGCTGCTCAGCTACCTTCACTTGTGCCCACATAGCCTTTTCCTTGAGGTTTTTCTGTTGGGCATCAATCTCGTCACTGCAATATTTTGCTTTTCTCAGGATATCATCAACTGAAAGTGATTGCCATCCCACGATTCCATGTTTAATCATTTCACTAATTTCAAGTCTCAAACCAAAAACAAATTTGTAAATAAAATGGCTCATGTCTTTTTCACTTAATTTTTCATAGCCACTATATTGTTTAAAGACTAACAGTAACCTTTCATAAAATGAATGTACTGACTCTTTTGGCTCTTGGTTTGTTCTGTCAATTTTAACCCAATCTACTTCTTTCAGAGTTTTTTTTCTTTCAGCCAATAAATTACTTTATTGTATATTTCCATGACATCCTTCGATGGGGCACCTGTAATTGTGTCTCGAGCGGGTTCTTCCTTGGGCCAACTCACAGAAATTTTGCATTCTGTTCAAAGATCTGATGGGACAACAATGTCAAAGAATCCATCCAGATCAATCCACAGAACTTTTGACACTTTGATGAATCTGTTTACCTGACGATACCATTCCACAGGCTTTTCTCTCAGCCGAGGAAAATCATTAGTAAATAACAGAATATCCTACCTTGACCAAGGGACATGCACATATCCCCCACCTGCTTTTTCCCTCATTGGAAATTCAGAAACTGTTTCACTTATGACTCTTTTGTCCTGTTCTTTATTCTTTGACCATTTTATTCTCCTTTTACCTAATTCACCTAATCTTTTAAGAAAAGCTATCAATTCTTTAATATGAGTTTTTCTTCCAGAAGTATTGAGATTATCAATATCTTTCTCAGAAAAATCCACTCTGTAATGTTTCTGCAAATGTTTCTGTTTGCTTAAGTCAAATTCTGATTCAGCAGCCATTTCTTCCAGGTGTTCATACCTGTTTTTCGTTTTCCACGGAATGCTTTTGCAAATAAGAAGTTCATCATCCTGATACAATCTTAAATTGTCAGTACCAATTGTGCCAATAATTAATTCTTCCAAATCAGCTTTTAATTTTGCAACATCAAGCTTTTTAAATTCAGGAGCTTCTGGAGATAATGCACTTTGTGTTAAATCTATTTTATTTAGGCTTCTTTCCGAAGTAGCTGAATCAGATTCTGCAACAGATGGTGTCTGACAACCTGTCAAGCTTTGATTAAAAGTAAAATTTGGCATCATAGATTTTTCCCTATGAATTTCTGAAAGTTCCGAATACAATTTTTCAGCCACCTTTTGAATTTCTGCATTTAATGGAACCGTCAAAGCTGAGTGTCTATTTTCTCCCTGATCAAAAATTGGTACAACAGGACCAATCGTTACTGGTACTGTCACTGCTTCCATGCCTTTTGTTAATTGGTTAATTAATCTTCTTTTGCTCTATTATAATTTGAAATTTCTGGCATATCAGCAAGTCTTTCCTGGTTTCTCAGAAAATCATTTCTCTGTTCAGGAATTCTGTTTTCTCTGGGTGTACAAGAATTATTTATTGACCCTACTCTCACAGGTAATTTTAAAAATCTGGGTGAACCTTCATCAGCTTCCCTAGCAGGTGCACTTGGAGAATTTCCTGTAGAAACTCTCGGGGTGGACTGTGAATCTGCCTGATAAGGTGGCGGTTTGCGTTTAGTAGAATAAATATCTTCTAAAACTGCATCATCTAATTCCTCATCAAGTCTACTCTTCTTTTGTATTTTCTTTTGACCTGGTTCTTCAGTAATCATTATTCTCACTGGGTACAGACCATCATACATGTCTACTTTTCTCCAGCGTCTCACTTTGTCTTCATGTGTTTCTCTATTTACAATATATTTTGAATTTCTAGGTGCTGAGCATTTGCTTTCACGTTCTAATTCCATCATCTCAACTTCCCATTCAACTAAAGCTTCAAATTGTGTAGGTCTAGGCTTTGGCATAAGAGCCATCATTTTTTCTCTCAGGTTTCTCAAAATTTTCATATTAAATGACCCATCTTCCGGCCAGGCTAATACGCCGTCATTTTTTGTATAATGCATCCAATTTTCAAACCAAATTACAGTATGATAACCATATTCACCTTCCATATAGGCTGCGGGTGTTTTATACTTATGAAGTAATTTTCCACCATGCGTTTCAATTTTCTTGTCCGGTGTAAATCAATTTTTCATTTTCTTAAACCATGAAGGCTCCGTTTTCTCTCTATCGTACCAATAACTCATGTTTTAAAGCAAAATTACTTATTCTTAAAAGATCATAATGTTTTCTTAATGTTACGCTACTCTAGCCTATTCGTGCGCGAAAGACACCAACAAGCCAATCAGGTTAAGCTACGTCACCACCTTGCTCAACCAATAGAAATACTGTATTCAGAACAGACCAATCAGCTATCAGCTCGTCACTGTCACGTGAACCAATCAGTGCGCTTGCTGTGACGTATGTTAGCCAATCACAGCGCGAACCGAATGACGTACACTGCCGCTGCAGCCTCGCTGTGTGTTATTCCGTAAACTCACCCCTCCTTCACAAAAACTTTTCACAGCACCATTTTAAACATTTCTTTTCAATGAACTTCAGTTAGTAACTACAAATAAACTAACCATTTGTCTGTTTCTCTGAAAAGGATAGTTTTTAACAGTCATTCAGAATTCTTCTCACATAAAATAGACAATGCTATTTTCACAAACTCACGCATTCAAAACGGAAAACCCTGATCACGTACACACAAAATCTTGGCAGGACTTTAACCAACCATAGAAATCCACAGACGCTAGTAAGAATAGACGACGCCTCCTTACCCTTCTCTCAAGCTCGAATAGTTCTATTACTCTTTTCACAATAAGCTTTAAAACAGGCTCACCAGGTCCCTGTACTTAATGCTACAATTTCATAGACAATCCTCACTATACATTCAACCAGTCAGATCTAAGGTCCCTAAACTTGTGTTGTACGTCCGCAACACTTGTGATATATTCTATACTACAATTTTGAAACAGATCAAATGCACTGTGTAACTTCACCTGTCACACTACTCTTTTGCCGGCAATAACCAGGAATTTTTCACACTGCAGGAAAAATCCTTTCGACTACATACAACAAGTGAACAAACTTAACAACATGTTTTAGACATGTATCCTATGTAATTAACATGTAACATGTCAGTTACCAAAGCAACCGAACTCTGCTACCAGAAGAATTGATCCAGCGCCCTTATAGAAATTCTGTCTCAAACTACACTATTCACTACCAAATACTCACCATACTATAATATCACAAAAGGCCCATGAGACTGAGACAGAAAATCGAGCATCTGAATCATGTGGCCTAATTAATCAAGCTTTCTAATCTTTGTATGTACATAATATATAACTGCAGTATAACATTCTGACCATTAGAAAATAATAAAAACAATTAATTAAGCCACTTTTGGCCAATGAATCAACTGATGGTAACGACTAAATTAATCAAGATCAGCTTGACATTTAAAGTCTTTTATTTTTAAAGTTAAAGCTTTTTATTTCCAATCACTTTATTAGCTCATTTTATTATTTGCAAACATTTTTAATAAATCAGTATCTTTTTATTCAGGTTAATGGCACAAAAGTCTGGCATTTCAAAATTGCTCAAAATCATGAATAAAGCAAACAAAACCCTAATTCCCTAAATTAAGCTTTCTGACCTGTAAAGGAAAAGACATTTAAATGCATTAAGCAATCTTACGTGTCCCAAGAAATCGGACAGCACTTCGCCCTCAGGAACAGTCAGCCCCGCTCCTCTCAAAGGGCTTAGTCTTTATACCTTTCTAACTCACTAATCTAACTAAAAATGATATTATTTAATGTCTTTCAGCAACCCGATTGGTTGCTAGTCATCAGACCATCATGAGGCCACTTTTTCAAAACACCATAACGTCATTGCCATTGTCCTTTCACGTGAAGCGACACCAGCTTCCGTGGTTTGCAACATTTTACTGAGAACGGTTCACAGTTTCCTCCATAGCTCGGCCGATCCGCCGCTTTTCACTTCCTTAGCCTTGGAAAAATAACTTTTCAGAGCACATTTCGCACAATAGTTTTTGTTTAGACTTCAGTTTATTCAAAGAAATGTCTTTATGGAAGAGCTTTCCATCATGGCTGTGCTTGGCTCATCTCTGTCAGGCTAACCAACATTCTCCATAAATCACAGGCCTCAAGCCTTTCACTCGGGCTAGTATTCAAACAAACACAGAAGAATAATTAATTCAGGTTATGAAAGTCATTCTGTTACCCACCCTCCATTGCTAATGTTAACCCAATAATATATGTTACCTAGCAAAAGCACAAAGAAAAAGCGGCATTTTATAAAAATCTACCATTCTTCATAATGTCCAGCAGGATTCTTCATATATCTGAAAAAGATAAACAGACACAACATAGACGAAAGCACGTATAAAATAAGCACATGCCATTATTTAATCAGCCGCATTAATGTTGACAAAGACAATAGGACAAACAAAACAACGTTAGTTATGTATTATAAAACATACTTGCAAATGCAACATCAAGCACATAAAGTTAGTCCCACGTAATGGTGTGTGAAATTTTACTCTAGATTGATTTAGTGATACATAAACATGCAAAAACCTATTAATATAATTAATCAAGTTATGGGAGATTAACTTCACGTGCCAGAATAAAATCATTTCTGAAACTCGCTCCATCAACTTCTTTATGAGTCGCTTTGGGTACCCGCGCTCAATCAACGTGCCATCAGATTCTCAGATTCCACCATGTAATCCTCCTTCTTGCTGCAGTTACGCCGAATCCTTAGAAATTGGCCGAATGGCAAATTGTCTCTGAGGTCCCTCGGATGGTGACTGGAGTATTGAAGTAAAGAATTGCGCTCCGCTGGTTTTCTGAAAAGGGTCGTATGGAGTGTTTCATCCTCAGCCACAATGGATAGATCCAGGAAATCTATTTTCTTTTTATCCTATTGGATGGTGAATTGGATATCCCGAGATCTTGTATTCAACCATCCATGGAACGACACAATTTCAGATTATGTTCCTGTCCATACCAAAAAGATATTGTCTATGTAACCATCCAAAGTTGTATATTGGATTTGAAAGGGTTGGATTCACTGAGTATAAAGGTATCTTCAAAAGAAGACATGAAAATTATCGCCAGATCGGGGGGGAAGGCTGACCCCATCACTACACCCTTCGTTTGGAGGTAGAAACAATTCTGGAATACAAAAAAGTTTCTCATCATGATAATTTTGAGTAATAAAATGATGTAAGAGGTGGGGACGCGTGTAGGTGCCTCACGGCGATAAAGGGCTGATATAACCACCTCTAAAGCTTCTTCTTGCGGGATACTTGTGTATAATGACACAATATCATATGTTGCCAGAAGTTGTTCACTGGGATTGAAAGGACGGCCATCGATAATATTGATGGTGTGGGTGGTGTCACGCAGATATGTTCCCGTTTGTTCAGCCAAGGGCTTCAAGAAAAAATCTATTTAGTGGCACAAAGGTTCTAGTATCGACCCACAGCCAGATACTATGGGTTGACCCGGAGGGTTCTGCATATCCTTGTGTACTTTGGGGAGTGTATATATCGTGGGTAGGCGTGGGTTCTTTTTATTCAAATACTGGTACTCCTGTTCAGATACAAATCGATCAAGGCCATCTTTGGTTACTCGCTGGATTTCCACTGCAAGGTCTTTAGACAGGTCACTCGTCAATTTTTTGTAGCTGATGCCATCGCTCAGTTGTTTCATAATCTCCTCTGTATATTTGGACACATCCTGCACAATGATAGCATCCCCCTTATCTGCTGGTTTTACCATGACCTCGCTATTATCCTTTAATGAGGAAAGAGCCATCTTCTCATTTTTGCTAATGTTAAATTTTGTATATTTCCGCTCCTTGAGAATCTTCTTGACATCACGTATAACTATGCTTTCATAAGCCAAAATTCTTTGTGTCATCGCATAGGAAGGTGGAACAAAGGTAGAGGGTATTCTCATACCCCTGGCGGATACATTCATCTGCGACGGTTTGTTCTTGAAAAAGTAGCGCAATCTGATCTTCCTAAAAAATCTGTGGAGTTCAGTGAGTGTAGTAAATTCATTGGGCACAGCTGTGGGAACAAACGATCGTGCGGCCAATATACAACCTTGGCATCAAGAAGTTGTACAATCAACTTCAATACCGCAGGAGGTATATTCCCATTTATAAGCTCTCTCTATAATAATACTCTATTAATCAGATCAAAGGCAGTAGCTAAGTATCTATGCTACATACATGGATTAATTTCTTTTTAAAACATAATCTTCCATCATATGTGTAGAACCAGACTCTAGGACCCAGGGGCTGCCAACCAGGGAGAGCAGAAAGGAGGGACCAGAAGACGAGGAGTTACTTAAGCCCTGACAGGAGAGGCAGAGGAGAGTAGGAGTGGAGGCCATGACCTAGAGCTAAATAAAAAGGCTTTCCACCCTCAATTGTCATCCATTCATTCTTGAGGCCCTGAAGCGGGGACGCAACAGCTAGACACAAGGCAGCAGGATCCGGGCAAGTGTATGCACAACACCTTTCTCCAAGCAGCACTTCCTGCCCTGAAGCTAAAAGCATTCTTTCACTGCTCCCTCGTTGAGACAGCGGGGTGCCATCCCGTGCCACCATTCATGCAGAGGGCGGCAGCGACCCGAGAGGCAAGCTCATCAATAGTCTTGAAGGGCGCAGGTGCCAGTAAGTAGCAACACCATGAGGCACAGGGTCAAGGCTCATATTATTTACAGAATGGGAGGAGAAGGTGCTGGGCATACTGCACCCAGAGAGCCTTGAAGGAATAGAAGAGGGACTGGAGGCCGGTAAGTACAAACCAATGACCACTATCAAAACAGCACTACAACTCCCAACAGGCCCCCATGTTTACAGGGAGGGTGGTGGAGTGTGGTGGAGGGTGGGGGGGGGAGTTGGTTCAACACTACAACTCCCAACAGGCCCCCATGTTCACAGGGAGGGTGGTGGAGTGTGGAGGAGGGTGGGGGGGGGGGGTTGGTCCAGCACTACAACTCCCAACAGGCCCCCATGTTCACAGGGAGGGTGGTGGAGTGTGGGGGAGCGTGGGGGGATCGGTCCAGCACTACAACTCCCAACAGGCCCCTATGTTCACAGGTAGGATGGTGGAGTGTGGGGGAGGGTGGGGGGGTTGGTCCAGCACTACAACTCCCAAAAGGCCCCCATGTTCACGGGGAGGGTGGTGGAGTGTGGGGGAAGATGGGGGGTTGGTCCAGCACTACAACTCCCAACAGGCCACCATGTCCCGTCCCACAGCAAGATGAAATCTGCCTACCATGTGCAGACCACTGCATCTCCCTCTGCAAACTCATATGCAGGTATCCTTCTTCACAGGGGCACCATCCAATAGCAGGACAGGCCCACACATATCCAAGTATTGTCTCCCCACCTCCCCAGCACCATAATGCCCAGTAATGTGGAACACACCAATTTGATGACACCAACAACCATGTCCTCATGCCCTACAAAATAGAAATGTCACAACAACAAACCTGTCATGTCCACAGCATTGATTTCCATAATCTTGTCCCTCAGGTGACAGTGAACTGACAGGAGAAACCAGCAGCTGCCAGCACCAGTCGCCAACCACACAGTATGGACTCTCAGGTGATGATCCGGTGGACACCTCGGGTGCGGAGGACGATGCCGGGCCAACTTCACTCCCAGGGCCATCAGGCTCACAGGACAACCCTGCCTCCACCGCCATCAACACTGGACCAACAGCAACTACTGCCACTGTGACCTGTGCAGCTACCACCACCACCACTCCTGCCACGGATATCCTGCCTGACCCATCGGACGATGATGGACCATCAACATCACAGGCTAGCAGGCAGAGTGCACGGGTGAGGACACAGGTGACGGCCCAGGTCACTAACAGGAGTGCAGCTGCAAGGCGAGGCCGTAAACAACACCCAGCCCATCCTGGGACAGAGACACTGGATTGCCAGAGTGGAAGTCACCTACGAGCAGTCACAGGCATGGGCTGATCGCGCCAACCAAGACTCCATAGACACATGCCAGCTGTTGCAGTCAGTGGACACCCGTTTGGGAAAAATAGTTGACATCATGGGGCAGCAAACAGCTCTTTGGAGGGAGTGGTTAATCCGCACCACACCACCTCCCCCTCCCCCAAGTGGCCTGCAGGATAGGGCACCAACACCACCACCACCATCACCTGAGGCCACTGACAGGGAGGTTGCCCAACAACAACCTACCCCCACAGCTGGCACCGCTCCGGCTCCAAGACGGAGTGGTCGTCCGAGGCTGGATAGAGCTCACAGCAGTGGCAATGCACCAACCACCCGCTCAAAGAGGGGCCGCCCCTGACTTCACCCTTCCTTGAGCTTGGCATTCACTCTGTGAACTATCCTGCACCACAATGCCAAGCATTGGCACACGTCTGTTGGACTATGCGCACATCACACAATGTGGTGTCCCCACTGTGTTTTCATCTGATTTGACCTTCAACTCTCACTTCCCAACCAACACCTATTTGTAAATATACACTAACAGTAATCCACATCCTGTAAATAAACACCACGTAAACTCTCAATTCTGTGTGACCTCCGTGTTTCATTCAAAGGTTTGTCTTAGTACTTGTCATTATCAGGTGCAGGTATCAATGTACTTGACAATCATGTCTCTGTGGGAGTGACCTAGGGAAAATGAGACAACAACAAGCACAGGTCAGGAAGCAGATTCACAACCATCACACCACAACATACAGTAACATCCCACAAACCACACTCATCTCAAATTAAGCGGATCACAGGACACTCATCAGGGAGCATTTGACGTACACCATCTCCCACACCCATTTGCAATCAGAACATACCAGAACAGGCACCATCCACACACCACATCCACACATCACCAGCTAACATACATCACGCTTTGAACACCAGCACAAGAGGTAGTTACTCACATTTAACTAAAGTAGCGAGCAATGAGCTGACGCCTCTGGTCCACACCTTCTTCCTCCCTACTATCCTCATCACTGGACATGGGTGGTATGGGAGGCGGAGCAACCTGTTGGTCTGCAGGGTCCATGATCAGTGCAATGTTGTTGTGTGAGGCCAGGTTGTGGAGCATGCAGCAGGCAACCACGATTTTGCATACTTTTCCGGGTGAGTATGGCAGGGTCCCTCCGGTTTTATCAAGGCAGCGAAACCTAGACTTCAGCAGTCCAAAAGTCCGTTCCACCACCCTACGTGTCCTCCCATGGGCATCATTGTAGCGCATTTCTCCTGGGGTAGTTGGATTCCGTAGGTGGCTTAGCAGCAATGGTCGGTTTGGGTACGCAGAGTCGCCTAGGTGGGGGGATGACAGACACATACATCATTACCAAGATTGGTGTTAATAGCATGTCACACATACAACACAGTAGTCATCACAGCACACTCACCTACAAGCCACGCACGTTCTTGATGCAAATTAGCCATCAGTTGGGGGACAATGCTGCTCCGCAGGATGTGGGAGTCATGTGGGGAACCTGGAAACCTTGCACACACATGTGAGATGATGTTGTCAGCCAGGCACACCACTTGCACATTAATATAGTGGTAGTGCTTCCTATTACGATAGACGGCTTCACGTGCCAGGGGTGGAATCAGACCAATATGTGTCCCATCAATGGCACCCACTACGTGTGGGATATGGGCCAGGGCATAGAAGTCACCCTTTACTGCAGGCAGCTCTGCCGGACGTGGGAAATGGATGTATTCATCTTTGTAAGACATCATGGCATCCAGCACATCCCACAGTTCAATGCTGAACATGGATTGGGACATCCCCCCGGCATGTCCAACTGTGTACTGGAAAGTGCCAGTTGCAAAGAAGTGAAGTGCCGCCATCACCTTTGCTGTGGGTGTAATTGATCCTGGATATGTCCTGCGTGGCTGAAGATGAGGTGACAATTGGCCTACTAGGTCCTGCAACCTCCGTCTGTCCAGCCGGACTTTGCGGATCACCTCCTCGTCAACCATGTCCTCCAGCACAGTGTATGGTCGATGCACATTTGGAGCCCTCCTGTGTGGGAGTAGATGGGAGCAGATGTCAATTCACCAACAACGCACATCTTGGCCAAACCATCACATCTTGACCAACACAATACAAATTAAACATGTAGCAGACACTGAATGTATGTGTGACGTGACCAAAATATAAGGCACTACAGCTGACTACACACACAATGTACATCCTGAAACAACATCTGTTGTGCTAAAATGTCGAAGGTCACGTCCAGACATGTTGAAAGGACTGCCAACATAACATGACAGATTGCCCAAGTGTGGAGAAGCGTCACCACAGACACACCATGACGTGCACACACAACACGAACATGGACCACACCCTCATTGTCATCATGCACCCATTACCTCACCTACAATGCTCTGCATCCTCAAATGACAGGCATGGGCATACAACAAGCAACACACATACGCATACCCAGTAAGCATGTATGCCACCATCAATGCGACTTGCACACACAAACCACACACTCACGACAGCTTCTGGATGTAGGTACACAGCCATGATGTACTGTGTAGATGTGTACCAATAGAAATGTGTGACCTCAAAACCAAGACGTAAACACATAGCCATGCACATGTGACACAACTTGGGCTCACATCACGGGCCTATGTTCAACACTTGCTAGGTCAATAGGATGGCCACACATGTCAACAATGGACGAGTGCAGGAGGTGGCTGGCCACGGGGTGCAGGCGTTGGCTGACTGCCGCGTGCAGGTGGTGGCTGACCGCCGGGTGCGGGCAGTGGTGAACCGCCATGTGTACAGATATCAGCCTGGCATGGTTGCCCCTGGCCGCTCACACACCGCCGGGCGCAGGCCGTGGGTGACCGGCGGGTGCAGGCGGTGTGTGAGCGGCCAGGGGCAGCCATGCCAGGCTGATATCTGTACACATGGCGGTTCACCACCTTCCACACCCGGTGGTCAGTCACCGCCTGCACCCAGCGGTCGGTGAGCGGCAAGGGGCAACAATGCCAGGCTGATATCTGTACACTGGCGGTTCACCACCGCCCGCACCCGGCGGTCAGCCACCGCCTGCACCCGGCGGTCGGTGAGCCGCCAGGCCCGGTGGTGTGCGGTGGGTGCTGCAATGTGACTGTAAGGGGGGGTTCCAACTGCCATTCCCACTTGGACATTCAAATGCATGTGTT
Organism: Lissotriton vulgaris; assembly: GCF_964263255.1. NCBI lineage: Eukaryota > Metazoa > Chordata > Amphibia > Caudata > Salamandridae > Lissotriton > Lissotriton vulgaris. The sequence continues at coordinate 1,104,981,890 of NC_141696.1, read as the reverse complement.
AACTTGCCCCGCCCCCGCGGAATGCGTACTCCGCCATTGCAACGCCAGTGAGTACTTAATTTTAAATGATGCACCATTGCGGTAGCGCGCACATGCGGTTGCCGCTATGTGACCGTGACGGTCCTTGGACATGTAGCCAATGAAAACAGGTTACGCGGGGCGCATAAGCAATTTAAAAAAATAGCGGAAGCCGTGCACCGCCACAGCAGGGCCAGTCATTGGCTCTTTTTGAAAGAGGCAGCCCGGGAAAACCAATTGCAGCAGACGTGTACGAAGGTACCTCTCTCCAGAGGCTCTTATTCTTGTCATCTTGGCCCTGGTTACCTCACGTTTAGACTATGCCAACTGTCTATACGTGGGGATCCCAGCTTACCATCTTCAACGGCTTCAACTGGTGCAAAACCAGTCAGCCAGATTAATCTTCCAGCAACCCAAACATCAACATGTCTCCCCGCTGTTAAAAACCTTGCACTGGCTCCCGGTTGCGCAACGCTGCATTTTCAAACTTGCTTGCACTGTTTTTAAATCTCTTATTGTTTCTGCTCCAGCTTTCATTTCTTTCTGCCTTCACCCTTATGTTCCCCCTCGACACCTCAGATCCTCTGCCCACAACCTGTTGGTCACTCCCAGGTTTAGATGCAAGAAGCACGGCGGTGCTGCTTTTTCCTTTCTTGCCCCATCCACTTGGAACTCCCTTCCCCTCCCTATTCGTCTCATCTCTGACTACCCCTCCTTCCGTAAATCTTTAAAAACTCACTTGTTTCGTCTTGCTCACGGCTAGCTGCCTACACCCCCCCACGCCATAGCCCACTGTCTTTGAGCGCCAAGAAACCAATTGGTGTATGTGCGCGGTATTAAATTCTTATTAACATAACATAACATAACGTGTGCCACTGATATCAGCTCAGGGCCCAATATATGTGTGAATCTCTGCAGCACATGTCCACTGCTTCTAGCCACTGCTGCCTGCACCCATCACCTCTACCTGCTGCTGCTGACCAGTCCGCCAACTGCTGCCTGCACCCATCACCTCTACCTGCTGCTGCTGACCAGTCCTCCAAGTGCTGCCTTCAACCATCACCTCTACATGCTGCTGCTGCCTGAAACCATCACCTCTACCTGCTGCTGCTGACCAATCCTCCAACTGCTGCTGTTGTGCCACAGTCAGGGACCCTGCCATGTCCAGAGTGCAAGAGATCCGGTCTCGTCCCTTCACCGCAGTGGAGCTCGATGTCCTTGTGGACGGTGTGCTCCGCCACTATGACCGGCTCTACGGTGCTCCCGGACAGGTGGTAAGTGCAGTGGGGGACATGTTGGTGTGCATGAGGTGGTCACTGACTCCTGGCTTCTGCAATCCTGGCAGTGTACTGTGGGACCTTCACATGTGCGGTACTGTGCATGGCTGCTGCAGGATACGTGTTTCTCCTATCTGTGTGGCTGTCCATATGTCCACTGACTTTCCCATTTTGTCTCCCATCATGGTAGGTCAAGCTGCACCTTCGCAAGGCCGTGTGGAGGACCATAGCACGTGATGTACGGGCAGTGGGGGTGTGCAATAGGCGACACACACACTGCCACAAGCGCTGGGACGACATCTCCAGGCTCAGCAAGAATGTGGCGGAGATGACACTGGGGCAGATTCCACGTACATCCCTGCCTACACGACGCACAATGACCCCTCTGATGCTCTGTATCATTGCACAGACCTGTCCGCCCATTTGAGAGGGGATCAGCAGCAAACTAGCGGTAAGCACACTGAATGTGTCTGTGACTTGTGAGTGCATGCATGTATTGATGCCAGACGCAGTAGTGACATCCATGATGTGTATGTTGTGCTGCAATAGCATGTTGGTACCATTGTCGGAGTGTGTTTGCACCCTTGTCAGCCAGGTGGACACACCAGTTGTATTGTAGTGCAGGGTCACATGACATGCCCTTGAGGTCTGTGTTCTCATGGCGACACATGGTCGGCATGCACTTGCCCTGCTAGTTAGAAGTACATGTTTCACAGGCACCCCCGGTTCTTTGACATGAAGATGTATGGTAGGGGTGGTTCTTGTGTAGGATGGGGGCTACATGTTGGCCAGCAGTCAAGGTGTTTTATGTTTTGAAATTTTCAGTACGTGAGTGTGGCACTTACGTATACCTCTTTTCTCTCTTTCAGCTTTGGCCGAGGGCACTGACCCACAAATGACAGAGCTCAGTGGTGGCAATGCATCAGAATCCGGAAACACACACACGCAGACTGAGACTGAAGAGAGCAGCCCCAGAGAGGGGGACAGGACTGTCCCTGTGGGCTCACATTTGGAGACTCCATTGTCCTCATCTTCAGACGGTGTTGGTGAGTCAGCACTATTGGTAGACACAGGGAGTGGGCAATCTACACCTTCAGTCGGTACACAGCACACAGGGCCAACACTGCCAACAACTGCAACAAGTACTGCTCGTGCTGGCCAGAGTAAGGGGAGCAGAGTGGCCTTCGGTGCAGGCACCGCTGCCCCTGCCCCTGTGACACAAAATGCCCTTTGTGCTGAGGCGGTTGATCTGCTGCGACAGCTGTGTGTAGGGCAGACCAACATGATAAATGCATTCCTAGACCACGATAGGAAGTTTGGGTAGGTGGTAGCATTCATGGAGGGGATGCATGGTGATGTTGCTGGTCTACACAGAACAGTTCAGTGGTTTACCAGCCCAGTGTCTGCAGCCATTCAAAATTTGCAGGCACAAGCTTCTACTTCAGTTCCCCCATCCACACCACTTGATGTGTCAGCGGAGAGTGACAATTCTGAGCACGGCTCATTTTCGGGATATTGCACTAGAAGCAGCCACAGGCAGCAAGGCAGGGCATGGAGGGCACAGACACCATCCCCTAGGACAGGGATATCTTTCACAGACCACAACATCAGCTACCCTGGAGTTGACACACAGGATGATCAAGGGGTGTTGGGTGACAGGGATTCACATGTAACACAGGTATCCCCCTCAAAAGGTATTCCCAAAGCAAGGGCACCTCCCAAGGCCAGGGACACTCCTAAGGACAAGGACACTGCAAAGGAAAGGGCACCTCCCAAGGCCAGGGACACTCCCAAGGACAAGGACACTGCAAAGGAAAGGGCACCTCTCAAGGCCAGGGACACTCCCAAGGACAAGGACACTGCAAAGGAAAGGGCACCTCCCAAGGCCAGGGACACACCCAAGGACAAGGACACTGCAAAGGGAAGGCACCTCCCAAGGCCAGGGACACTCCCAAGGACAAGTACACTGCAAAGGAAAGGGACACTACAATGGACCAGGATACTACTAAGGACAAGCCAACTCCCAGGGACAGGGTACCACCCACAGTTCAGGCACATTCCAGAGACAGGACACATCCTACCGGCAAGGCACCTCCCAGGGACAAGGGTTCTCCCATGGACACGAGCACCATCAAGGACAGGCATACATCACCCCTGGATGCCCTGAGGCTGATGTTGGAGAAGGAACGTAAAAAACATGTGTCAGCGGTGGAGTCCCCCATACCTCTACTCCCATCCACACCCCGCAGAAGCAGAGGAAGGAGTACACTATTGTTGCATCCCCCATTACACATGATGCAGAGGGCAGAAGGCAGGGCCACAGCAAACATCAAGCAGGGTCCAGCACGTTCCCAGAGAGCAGACCCACACCAGCACATGATCCACCTTTGTTGGGTGATGTTCATGATGAGGCCAAACCCCTTGCCAGTCCAGTCATGTCCAGGGTGCCCTTCCATATCCCAAAGAAACGGAGACACACACCTGTGACACCTGCCCACCCCAATGTCGCTCAAGTACAGCTGTCCCCAGCTCCCAGAGCCACCCTGCCTCCTGGCCCATACAGCCCTGTGGTCATCATTTCAGTGGTCTTAGTGGGCCAGCTGCAGTTCACTCTCATGTGTCAGATAGCGGCACTGTGTCTGTTATTCGCTGTCATGCCTCATGTAGTCGCACTGTGTCAGTTGTGCCCTCTCCAATGTGTGTGTCCGCCACTCTCATGTCTCAGATGCTGGCATGGTATTTGTTGGTCACTGTGCACGGTCATATCCTGGCAGTGTGTCTGGGTCTATGGCTCATGTGTCAGTCACTAGAGCTGTGGCTGTGTCCCTTACTCCTGTTTCTGGTGCTGCCAGTGTGTCTGGGTCTATGGCTCATGTGTCAGTCACTAGAGCTGTGGCTGTGTCTCACACTCCTGTATCTGGTGCTGGCAGTGTGTCTGGGTCTATGGCTCATGTGTCAGTCACTACATCTGTGGCTGTGTCCCACACTCCTGTTTCTGGTGCTGGCAGTGTGTCTGGGTCTATGGCTCATGTGTCAGTCACTAGAGCTGTGGCTGTATCCCACACTCCTGTTTCTGGTGCTGGCAGTGTGTCTGGGTCTGTGGCTCATGTGTCAGTCACTAGAGCTGTGGCTGTGTCCCACACTCCTGTTTGTGGTGCTGCCAGTGTGTCTGGGTCTATGGCTCATGTGTCAGTCACTAGTGCTATGGCTGTGTCTCACAATCCGGTGCCACTGTGTCCGAGGCTACTAGGTCGAGTACTCCACCAGATTCAGTGCTGTGAGGTGTAGTTCACATCACTCGCATCAGAAAAGCGGGGTGGTGATGAACAGAGTGTCTGAATTAAGCAGACCACTCTTACCCAGTCCAAAGATCAGGGCTTGATCCATCACCGTTATTTATCTCACTGCACCATCCCAGCTCAGAGCCTGGCTATATGCAAATCAGTCTGTCCCTGGCCCAGTGCATCATGGGAACAGGGCAGACTAAACTACCAAGCCAATTCTTCACCCATCATGCACTGGGACAGGAACAGACTAATTTGCATATAACCAGGTTCTGAACTGGGATGGTGAAGTGAGCTAAAAAACGGTGTTGGATCTAGCCCTGATCTCTTGACTGGGTGAGAGTATTCTGCTTAATTCAGAATCTCTGTCCATCACCACCCCTTGTTGTTAAATATTTTGTCCACCCTAAGCGTGGAAGAGTATACTCAGATGTGAGTCCCTTGCTCATTGCACCATCAGGATTCAAGCAAGCCGGGCCGGCGACGGCTGAAATGCCAGAAACCGGTCCCCGGAAGCTTGTTTCCTTCCCAGTGTAAGAATTGGCTTGGTAGTTTGGTTTGCCCTGTTCCCATCATGCACTGGGACAGGAACAGACTAATTTGCATACAGCCAGGTTCTGAACTGGGATGGTGCAGTGAGCAAAAAACGGTGTTGGATCTAGCCCTGATCTCTTGACTGGGTGAGAGTATTCTGCTTAATTCAGAAACTCTGTCCATCACCACCCCTTGTTGTTAAATATCACATCACTCGCATGGCATTTTACTTGGTGTGTAGATAGTCCATTGTAAACACCCTTGCATTATTTATGTCCATGGGACGGGCCGCTTAACACACGTCCTTGTGCTGCCTCAGATGTACCTGTTGTTTGCCATGGACTGTTGATGCTCTGTGCCCCTCTCATGTGCTGCCTCTGATGTACCTGCTCTGTGCCATGGACTGTTGTTGCACTTGGCCTCTCTCATGTGCTGCCTCAGATGTTCCTGCTCTGTTACGAACAGTGCCCTGTTGCTGTTAGGATGCTGCATTGTGCCCTCTAATGTGCTGCCTCTGATGTACCTGCTCTGTGCCATGGACTGTTGATGCTCTGTGCCCCTCTCATGTGCTGCCTCTGATGTACCTGCTCTGTGCCTTGCCATGGACTGTTAATGCACTTGGCCCCTCTCATGTGCTGCCACTGCTGTCCCTGCTCTGTGCCATGGACTGTTGTTGCACTTGGCCCCTCTCATGTGCTGCCTCAGATGTACCTGCTCTGTTACGAAAAGTGCCCTGTTGCTGTTAGGATGCTGCATTGTGCCCTCTCAAGTGCTGCCTCTGATGTACCTGCTCTGTGCCATGGACTGTTGATGCTCTGTGCTCCTCTCATGTGCTGCCTCTGATGTACCTGCTCTGTGCCTTGCCATGGACTGTTGATGCACTTGGCCCCTCTCATGTGCTGCCACTGATGTCCCTGCTCTGTGCCATGGACTGTTGATGCACTTCACCCCTCTCATGTGCTGCCTTAGATGTACCTGCTCTGTTACGAACAGTGCCCTGTTGCTGTTAGGATGCTGCATTGTGCCCTCTCATGTGCTGCCTCAGATGTACCTGCTCTGTGCCTTGCCATGGACTGTTGATGCTATGTGCCCCTCTCATGTGCTGCCTCAGATGTACCTGCTCTGTGCCTTGCCATGGACTGTTGATGCTCTGTGCCCCTCTCATGTGCTACCTCTGATGTACCTGCTCTGTTACGAACAGTGCCCTGTTGATGTTAGGATGCTGCATTGTGCCCTTTCATGTGCTGCCTCTGATATACCTGCTCTGTTATGAACACTGCCCTGTTGCTGTAATGATACTGCATTGTGCCCTCTCATGTGCGACCTCAGATGTACCTTTTCTGTTGTATCCAGTGCCCATGCTCCTGCCTACTCTAGGAGGTATTTAGTAATATGTACAATAAACAATGTAATCCTGTGTAGTGGTCTCTGTGTGTCATTCCTGGTTGTCTACTTGCATTGTTGATAATATATTGGTGGTATCGTAAATGCTGTTTACCCAACATATACCTCCCACCTCCCCACGTCACGGCCCGGGCAGGTGCTCCCCTTCCGGCATTGATTGTTGTGTTTGCGTACCTGCGGCCGCGTCGGCGACGGTCCATGATTTGTTGGTGGTTGAGCACGAAGAGGATCGGAAATGCGTTCAGAGCTGGGTCCATGACGGAGATCTGCCTGTGGTGGGTATCTCTGCAATGTCTTGGCTCTCCGCTGTGGTGAATCCGCCGTGTTCAGGCTGGTGGTTTTTCCACTGCAATTTGCTGTGTCTTATCCGCTATCGTATTGCGTGGACGGTCGTAGACTTCATTTGCGGTCTGCAAAATCCACGAATTTGCAGATTGTTTTATTTTTGCGTGTTTGCGGGGCGCTTTGCGTGTTCGCAGGGTTTTTTTTCAGCGCGGCAACCGCAAAGCTACCCATTCGGTCGTACATGGGCGTGGCCATCTTTTTTTAGTGTTCGCGTTGCTTATTTCCGTTTCCGGGCACCAGTTGCATGCTCGCGTTGTGCATTTCCTACGTGCGGGCCGAAATTACGTGTTCGCGTCCCTTTTTTGCATGCTTGCGGGGGAAATATCGCGCAAACTTACCCACGTGGTCGCAATGGGCGCGCCCATCTTGTTTTTCATTCATTGCTATGGTTCTGGGAATGCTTTTTCAATCCTCCCTTAATCTTTGCCATCCTTTGTTTCTTTGAACTTTGTTTTAATTTTTTTTACTCATTATCTATCTCTTTATTTTTCTACATCTATATTTTGTGTTTTTTTCTACTTTTGGTTACTTTAAAACTACTTTTTTAACTCTTTTCTTTTATTTACTTTTTCCCTATTATTTCTTTCCTATTTTATTTTCCTTTCCTGTCCAGGACCATGGCAAAGGAGGCCGGGAAGAACATGAAGGGGAAGGGTCCCACACCCCGTACTCGGCTCCCTTGCGGGCGCTTAAGGGTGGAGGAAGTAACTGCCCGGGAGATCTTCAGCACGGTGGAGGTGGCCGCACTGGTTTTCTCTGTCCAGCGCCACCTCCCCAAGACCATCTTGGCAGGCCCGGTACCGAGTACGGGCTCTGGGAGCGTCACCAGCTATGGGGGTAGGTTTGGCGGGCCATGTATCGGGAGTCTGGGGTCCGGCGCACCTACAACCAGGTGATGCACTGATGGTCCGACATCCTGGACCGGGAGCAAGACCTGCTCGACCTGCTTGGAGTCGAGATCCTAGGCCTTGGTGAGTAGTATTAGCTAGTAGTTAATCACTACTTTGTTTTCTCCTGCTCTGTGATATGATATTGCAAATATTTGTTTTTTCCAAAGAGCAAGCATGCTGCCGATTACATTGCAGGTAAATTATGTTTCAAAAGATTCTGTGATTCCAGGTGCTCGCCTGCTCACTGGCGGTGCTAATATGTTTACTTGTTCTCAATTTTGTGCTCATTTGGCCTGGGTGACTGATTATGTATGAGTGTACTCTACAGAACTGCGTAATGCTAGACACTAGAGATTACATTGCAGGTAAATTATGTTTCAAAAGGTTCTGTGATTGCAGGTGCTCGCCTTCACACTGACGGTGCTACTATGCTTACTTGTTTTCAATTTTGTGCTCATTTGGCCTGAGGGATTATGTTTGAGTGTACTTTACAGAACTGCGTAATGCCAGACACTAGAGACTCAAGTCCAGTCCTTCCTTGTACTCCTGCCACTAAGAAGAGATAGTGGTGGTGGATTGATAGTTTGAGTATATTATGACTGGTTATTTAGTAGGAAACTTAGTGGTCTGCAATCATGGCGGACTGTGTCCGTCACTTCGCGTGCTGTGGATTGCTGCCTGCCAGTCCTAGTAGAACCTTTTAATAGTTGGTTTAGGGAGACTTACATAACTTTCCAAGTAGATGGTCTGTAAATCCAGCAATACTAATATCCTAGTAGACCACAGCAGATAGGTCAATAAATTTAGTGCAATTGTTGTCTATTTCCCCGAAATAATTTGCTATTGTTTTTTTAAAATATTTAACTTGGTTGACAACAATCATCTATGTTTGTGTCTTTCTTTCATGTACATCAGATCCCTCCAGGGGTAAGAGGACAGAGGTGGAGGTAGTGGCGCCGGCAGAGCAGGAACAACAGGAAGGCCAGGATAGGTCCACCGAGGGCTCCTCTGCTGGCCCCAGTAAGTTTTCCTGTTAATATTATTAATTATTCTTCCCTATCTTTTACAGCACCTATTTATTCCAGATGTTCCTCATAATTCAATTTTATCCTAAATCGTCTTTGATCTTCTTGTAGACTGTTTCTAAATTCTTATCCTGCCTCTACTATGACTCTCTGTGCTACTACTAGATTATTATTAGTCTGTCTGTGTAGCTAACTAAGCTTGCACAGTTGGCAAAAGGTGTACTGTTAAACAAAACTCCTATTCAGCAATAGCTCTAGGCACTGAGTGCAGTGGACTGGGTTGTCCATAATGTCTATTGAAGTCTTTTAAATGTGTATGCTTAGGCAATTCCCAACAATAAAATGTCAATGGCCACCAAGAATAGGATACTAGTTTACTTTTTGATTGGATAGGAGGACATACTACTATTTTTGCAGGGACTATTCTTCACATACAGAACTATTGACAAGAAATAGGGCATTGGTTATAAATTATAATAGGCACAGTTAGACTTTCCACATACCTCAGTCATAACAGAAGTTGAACCCCCAATCTCCTTACTGACTAGCTATTGTGTCAGAGAGTAATTTAATTAGCTCCCGAATGCAGCGATGATCCCCAATGACAACCCAGAACATAAGACTATGGAGTCAGAGTCCCGACCTCTCAGAGTTACGGACTCATGCTTGCAAATTGCAAACCCTTTTGCTCACTCACTCATGACCAAAAACCACAGAGTCTATGTAAGTTTTAAAGCTTTATCAAAAGTAAAACAACTAGCTCTGTGTGTACTCTGTAAAAATGTAAATTGTGATTTATAAAAAAACATTTATTAAAATCAATGTCATATAACAAACGGTGAACGACTGAAAAGTGGCTGATTTCACACATTAATTGTGGGAGAGCCCTCACCTGGTTGGAATTTAAAATCTTGGTAGGGATGAATCATTGACGACTCCGACTAACAAATGATGATGATCTTGGCATTCATCAGTTGTGTCAAAAAGTGTATCATCACATGTTATGGCTAAGCATGAATGAAAAACACCATTCCTTGAAGAAAGGGACATTTTTAGTTTAGACTAGAGAGTCACAAATTATAAAATTTGTTTATGTAGTACTTGTAACTTTTTTTAATTCCTAGACAAAATAGGGAGTGGTGTATATGGCATCTAAAAATATTAAATATTTTTTCTAGGCGTAACGCCATCGGCACAGCCAACCACGAGTGCCGGGGCCAGCGCGGAGGTGGGCATTCCAGGGTCAGATGCGGTGCCACAGCCAGCAGGGACTGCTGTGGGGGATGCCGCGGTAGTGGTAAGCTATTATATTACTTACTTTTTGAGATTGCAGAGTGGGCTCCCTGGAGGGGTGTATATGTTGTACAGTACAAGTACACTTTACTGTTAAGAAGACTTACAAATGTAGAACTAAGTTTTTGTTAACCAGGTAGAAGACAGTCACCCTTGACTTCTCATTAGCAATAGCGACGGGAGTTGACGAGTAACAATTGGCATCTTCTAAATTTGACTTCAACTCAGCTGTGAAAGTTTTATCGAGAAGCCAAGTCAGATCAGAGACGAACTTGATGGATGGGATGAACGAAAAGGGAAAGAAGGGTGTCAGAAAGGACGAGCGAGTGAAAATTAATGACTGGCAAAGAATGATACTTGTTTTTGAATGCTGCCCGAGGGGCCGGGAATCTGATGCATGGCCAGTTGAAGGCTGAAGCAAGGATGGGTGGAAGGAGAAAGAAAAGAGGACTGCCTGGGTGGGTGAAACAACAACTGTATCTGTGCGCAATATATCCTTTGGTTCAAATTCAAATGCAAGTCAAGCACGGATGCATGGCTGGCGTTTTACAAAATAAAATAAAAAGGTTGTTTTTCGGAGAGAAAAAGTAAGGTTTGTGCAGTTGAGAGTCAGACATTAAGAAGAAGAATTGACATTTACTTTGAATTGATGGATGCCTGTCTGCCTGGATGGTATCTTCCTCATAGTTAGCATAGGTGTATGTAGACAGAGTAGAAGGTCACTGGATGAAGAGTGTTACTTTGAAGAGCATGTAACATCGCACGTCCATGCCAGAGTAGCAAAGCCGAGGAAAGTAGATGTTGTAATTTTTCAGAATACTACCATGACTAGTAGTAGCAGTAGTTTGCAAGCACCGCATATATCTGGCGATTACAGTGACCACTCACTCACTACCTCTGTTATTAATTTTTTTACAACTCTGTCATTCATGTGTGGCCTATCGGTGTTCACTCAATCAAAAACAAAGCACCTAAATGTCATCCCATATATAAGCAAATATCCTGTGAAGGGATAGATGATCATATTATTTATCTTCTTCATTTTCCTTTTGTAGTAGTCAGGGGCAGGGCAAGGTGAAAGTTAGATTAATTAAACAGTAGCCCTTGTAACAGAGTATGGCCAGTGCCACCCGTAATAGAAAAGTAAGAGCTTCACCACCTGCATGTACTGGACTGGTAACAGTAACGCAAGTCTGTGTCATCATGGCTTGCGTCTGTTTTTTTCGAGTGCAAGTTGACTGCGCTGGCATTATCTTCCACAAGTTTACGTACCAATTTCGCTAAACAAGATAGAAGAAGAAGACTGGTGTACTGTCTGAGTCTAATGTAGTGAGTCCATATAGTGTTAGTAGAATTCCTGAAACTCCCACTAATGTTAGAGCAGAGGGTGACGAAGTGGGAGGATAGATAGATACGTGCCACAAATGTTATGTACTGTTCTTGCAAGTTGCTAGTGCTACTGTGACACAGCTTTCTGCTGAATTATTTTGTGTTAATCTTAAAGAGCATTGGTTACAGTATGTTTTTCTTACTTCATATAGATGCTCATTCCAAACTAACAAGGAAGGAGTTGGCTAGACGGGCCCGGCAACGGAAGCTGGAGGCAATTGTTGCTGAATATCTGCGGCTGGTGGCCCAGGAGTAGGAGGACACGCAGTTGCAGTCGACACCATCTACAACAGCTGCATCCTCCTCCGCTGACCCTGGGTCAAACAGTCCACGCAAGCCTTCAGTGGTACGGAGCCGTGGTCTGGGAGCCACCCGCCGCCACTGAGCAGCAAAAACATCAGCTGCCCCCCACAGTACCTGCAAGTTCAAGGCTCATGTGCACCGCTTGACCCCCAGAGTGTTCAACCTTGAGCAGGAGGAGGTGAGGCTGAAAGCCCAGATCAAGAACCTCCGGAGAGAGCAGCGTGACCACCTGGCCAAAGGACACCGCCGGTGGAAGTAGAGGAGAGACTATCCCTTGCCCCTTTTTTAAAGACTTTTGGGGGGTGGGAATTGGGCGTTGGGGTTTTTGGACTTTTGGAGTCTCATTTATTGGAAATTCGTTAGGGTTAGGGAGGGGGGTGAGTCGGGTCTTCTTGTGAGATAGTTTATTTCTGTTAGGGTTCAAATAATTATTTATTTCAACTTAAACATAGCATCCGCATTTTTTTACAGTTTTGTGGAGGAGGCAGGGGTGGGTTAACTGTACGTTTATTTTCCTGAAACTTAACTGGCTGGTTAATTCAAATTGTCTAATCGCCCACATTTGTACAAATGTGCCACTGACAGAGTTAGTGAATTCAATTGTCCTACTACCATCAGTCTCTCCTCTCCTCCTACTCCATTATTCTTCCTCCCCCAAAATGCTTATCTTACCTGTGATTCGTGTTTGAGAATAGGGCTAGGCAAAGGGCTGGCTGCATGGCAAATGGTGATTAAGGTTGGCTATGGAATCCTGGACGGATGAAATGTCATCGTTGTGGTGGTAGTGATAGTGGTACACACTGGCAGTAGCAGCATATGAAAAAAAAGGAAATGAAACATTGAGTTGCCTGAGCGTTGCATTAGAACAGTACGATAGATAGTATGGTACACAAGAACAGTGCCATAAATTGTAGCCTAAGTAATGCTAAAGTATTCAAAATATAAGTGCTAGTTGCGTGGAGTATGGCTACTACAAGAAATAGTACTGAAGGTGAAGGACACAGCAGCGTAAGCATTCGATTTGTCATGTGTAGGAGGAGGATGTTGTTGATGATCAATCCACTTGATGGTGCACATGAAATTCTAATTTGATTTGCAAAAACTCATGGGTGTGTGTCAGCAGGATTAGAATAAGAATATATCATCGGATTCAGTCACCAGCCTTGAAATAGATTTTCTGTTGCTTTGACCTTATCCTCCCCAGCAAGTGTGTGGAATTATTGTTGTCATTTAGTCACACCTCAATGAAAACCACATAGCCCGGGGGAAGAGGGTTAGGGTTTTCAAATTGGATGGGAATGGTGGGTTTTGGGAAAGTTTTGTGGAGAGAGGATAAAGAAACACAGCATGGACAAACAACAAATGAAGAAAAACAAATCTTTGGATACGAAGATATCCATAAATCTTTTAAGGGACATAAAGGAAGTGCACTACTGCATGCATGAAGTAGTTTGCTAAATGGATGGTTAGGTTACTGAAAAGTAGTAGTTACTACAACTTACTAACTATGAAGAAACAATTTGACAGTACAGGGCTACAGTAATTACGCAATTTCACTTGCATATTTGCCCTCAGAGAGAATAAACACTTATTAGTACATTAAATTAGTTTCAAAAATAGCAAAGAAACTTATCAAATAGCTGGAGGGATGAATTTGAAGCAGAGAGCAAACAAACGCACAGAGTCACACTCATAGAAGTTCACAACAATAACATTATTTAAAAGATAAGAAGTGAAGAGGATTCTGTAACTGTACGTAACTGTATGTATTCCTCTTATTCGCGGTACTCCTCCATTCCATCTGACGCTCCGTCGATCAATCTTGGTGACCAGACACACTGTCCACTGCCTGCCTGGCGGATGTGGAATTGCGGATCGCTAATGGTAAGCCTGAGTTAATCGTTTTTCCCATCTAACAGGGTAAAAGCCGGCCTGTAATTGTTGATGGAAAAACAGGAAGTGATATTAAAACACCACGGAGAAAAAAATATAAGGTATGGTGTGTAGTGCAAAAATAACACTTTCAGTTTCAGAGGCGACAGTATTACATACAAGCATCATTTCTAAAGTGCGTACTCTGAGTCTCCTTTTCAAGGATAGTTATTAGCACACAGCAGGCCAGGGCCGTGCAGACGGTCAAGGCAGGCACCACTGAATGAAGCAACCTCATGTAGCATACCTCTTTGACACAGACAGACAAAGCATATCTAATTGTATGCAGCAAGGCACATAGCCGCAATTTTACAAGAACTGCTGTCTGGCCTCTGGCATAACAATACTACACTGGCTCTACCACTCCATACCACAACTAGACAGACATGTAGTTCTGCTGTAGTTGTTGTTGACTGATTTACCTGTTTGCCACTCACGAAATGGCCGTAGTTCTTCCGTAAACCGACGATGATGATCCATCCATCCCAGTGAGTGACTGTAAAGAAAAAAGATATTATGTAACTTTGATCATCAAGACTCATCATCATCATGGTATATTGGCAAACTCAACGTTGTTCATGCAGTCGCAGTCTACACACACAGTGAGTCCAAGGACATTTTTCATATTAAAAAATGCAACGTAGTGGCCCCTGCAGTAGAAGTACAATTTGAATTAAACAAGGCAAAAAAAAAACAGAGTAGACTTGAGTTACATTTAGGGGCTCATTAGGATGGCGGACGGAAGTGCCTCCGCAGCCCCGAAGCATGCGGAACATGCCTATTCTCCGTCCGCCCATCGCAGGCACTCCGTCCGCCAAATCAGGATAGGAAATATGGGCCAAAATCCGTCCGCGGCGGTAGATCACGGTCCGCCGCACTACCACACTCAACGGCGCGGCGGACGTAACCTATCCAGAGACTCCGCCGTACGGACTGACGTCTAGGACCGTGCGTTTCAGGCCCCGCCAGGGCACGGCAGTAGTGGACGGGGCCTGAAACGGCGGTAGTTGACATGGACGGCACGGCGGTCCTGGGCAGGGCCTGGCACGGCGGTAGTGGACGGGGCCTGAAATGGCGGTAGTTGACATGGCCGGCACGGCGGTCCTGGGCAGGGCCTGGCACGGCGGTAGTGGACAGGGCCTGAAACGGCGGTAGTTGACATGGCCAGCACGGCGGTCCTGGGCAGGGCCTGGCACGGCGGTAGTGGACGGGGCCTGAAACTGCGGTAGTTGACATGGCCGGCACGGCGGTCCTGGGCAGGGCCTGGCACGGCGGTAGTGGACGGGGCCTGAAATGGCGGTAGTTGACATGGCCGGCACGGCGGTCCTCGGCAGGGCCTGGCACGGCGGTAGTGGACGGGGCCTGAAACGGCAGTAGTTGACGTGGCCGGCACGGCGGTCCTGGGCAGGGCCTGGCACGGCGGTAGTGGACGGGGCCTGAAACGGCGGAAGTTGACATGGCCGGCACGGCGGTCCTGGGCAGGGCCTGGCACTGCGGTAGTGGGCGGGGCCTGAAACGGCGGTAGTTGACATGGCCAGCACAGCGGTCCTGGGCAGGGCTGGGCCGTCTTAGGCTGGATGATGCAATGTCACTGTAAGGGGGGTCATGACCTGCCATGTGCATTGACATCAGCTTAGGGATGTGTTGACCTGCACCTCCCCCGCCGAATATGTGCCCCGCCATGGTGGCACCAGTGATCGAACTTTGTTGCAAGTGAAGCATCCGTCCCGGAGTCTAGCACATGCACTTGCCGGTGTGTGAGCGTGACGGACCGTGCACATGCAGACAACGGCAGTAGTGGACGGGGCCTGAAACGGCGGTAGTTGACATGGCCGGCACGGCGGTCCTGGGCAGGGCCTGGCAAGGCGGTAGTGGACGGGGCCTGAAATGGCGGTAGTTGACATGGCCGGCACGGCGGTCCTGGGCAGGGCCTGGCACGGCGGTAGTGGACGGGGCCTGAAATGGCGGTAGTAGACATGGCCGGCACGGCGGTCCTGGGCAGGGCCTGGCACGGCGGTAGTGGACGGGGCCTGAAACGGCAGTAGTTGACATGGCCGGCACGGCGGTCCTGGGCAGGGCCTGGCACGGCGGTAGTGGACGGGGCCTGAAATGGCGGTAGTTGACATGGCCGGCACAGCGGTCCTGGGCAGGGCTGGGCCGTCGTAGGCTGGATGATGCAATGTCACTGTAAGGGGGGTCATGACCTGCCATGTGCATTGACATCAGCTTAGGGATGTGTTGACCTGCACCTCCCCCGCCGAATATGTGCCCCGCCATGGTGGCACCAGTGATCGAACTTTGTTGCAAGTGAAGCATCCGTCCCGGAGTCTAGCACATGCACTTGCCGGTGTGTGAGCGTGACGGACCGTGCACATGCAGACAATGGGAATGTTGAACGCGGGCCGCGTCGATTGCTGGAGCTTGTGAACCAATTGTCTCCTCACCTGCAGCCGCGAAGAACCTATCCAGGTTCAATTTCACCCACGCAAAAGGTGATGGCGGCACTCCATTTTTTTGCAACAGGCACATTTCAGTACACAGTTGGACATGCCGGGGGAATGTCACAGGCCATGTTCAGCACGGTACTTCGGGATGTACTCACAGCCATGATGCTGTACAAGCATGACTACATTCATTTCCGACAGGCGGCAGAGTTGGCAGCGGTCAAAGCAGACTTCTATGCACTGGTTCGCATACCACACGTTGTGGGTTCCATTGATGGCACGCATATTGCGATCATTCCACCACGGGCACGTGAGCAGGTGTTTAGGAATCGGAAGCACTTCTATTCCATCAACGTGCAGGTGGTGTGCCAGGCCGACAACATATTCTCACATGTGTGTGCAAGATTTCCTGGCTCTGCACATGACGCCCA